>NC_047084.1:454589963-454899787 GCF_902459505.1 Geotrypetes seraphini
GCATCCACCAGCGAAGAGACTGTGTCAGAGCAGGAGGGACCTGGATGTGTCGAGTCAGAGGGTCGGAAACCTGCGTCCATTGAGATGCAAGGATCCACTGCGGAATCCTGAGGTGAAGTCTGGCAAAAGGAGTCATGTGTACTGTAGAAGCCATGTGACCCAGAAGAACCATCATGTTTCTCGTTGAGATGGACTGGCGAGAGGAGACCGAATGACAAAGATGGAGAAGAGCTTCCAGATGTTGTTGAGGAAGAAACGCTCCGAGTTGGACAATATCCAGAACAGCTCTGATGAATGGAAAAGTCTGAGAAGGCTGGAGATGGGATTTCGGAAAGTTGATTTTGAAACCCAGACTCTGCAGGAACCAGATAGTTCGCTGGGTCGCTAGGACGACTCCCTGAGACGTGGAATCCTTGATGAGCCAGTCATCCAGGTAGGGAAACACCTGCAGACCATGGTTCCTGAGCGCAGCGGCCACCACCACCAGGCACTTGGTGAAGATACTGGGCGACGAGGCCAGGCCGAAAGGGAGCACTCTGTATTGAAAATGAAGATGTCCCACCCGAAATCTGAGGTATGGACGGGAGGCCGGATGGATGGGAATGTGTGTGTAGGCCTCTTTGAGATCCAGAGAGCATAACCAGTCGTTCTGCTCGAGGAGGGGATACAGGGATGCTAGGGTCAACATGCAAAACTATTCTCTGAACAGAAGTTTGTTGAGCACCCTGAGATCCAAAATAGGATGCAGATTGCCTGTTTCTTTGGAACAAGAAAGTACCGGGAGTAAAAATCCTTGTTCTGCTGAGCCAAATGAACTGGCTCGATAGCTCGGAGCTAAAGCAAAGCTTGAGCTTCCTGAAGAAGAAGGGTGGTCTGGGCAGAGTTGGAAGGATACTCTCTTGGAGGATGTTCCGGAGGAACTTGATGGAACTGAAGAGAGTATCCCTCCCTGATGATGGAAAGGACCCAGAGGTCGGATGTAACAGTTGTCCATCGGTGGTAAAAATGATGGAGACGACCTCTGATAGGGGGAAAAACGGGAAATGACAGAACGACTGTGGTTATGCTTTGTATCAGACAGTCAAAAAGGCTGAGGAGCCTTAGGTACAGCAGGTGGCTGAGGCTTCTGCTGCTTCTGAGGATGTTGCCTCTTGACAGGCTGACGAATGGAAGGAGCCTGTTTTGGTGGAAAACGCCGTTGGTAGATTAGAGAAGGGCGTGAATGTCGAGGAGGAGCCGGCTTCGGCTTTGGACGGAGAATGGATTGAAAAGACTTCTCGTGGTTCGAAAGCTTCTTGGTGGCTGCCTCAATGGGCTCGTCAAAGAGGTCATTGCCAGTGCAAGGAACATTAGCCAGCCGGTCCTGCAGGTTAGGATCCATGTCGATGGTACGGAGCCATGCCAGATGCCGCATGGCCACCGAGCAAGCTGTAACTCGAGCAGACAGCTCAAAGGCATCATAGGAGGACTGAAGAAGCTGCAGCCAAAGTTGGGACAAGGATGCAAGGACTTAATGCACACGAGAATCCAAATAAGGCATGAACTTTTAAAGGATAGAGAGAAAAACTCAAAATAGGTGATGAAATGAAAATTATAATTAAGGACTCTGGAGGTCATCATAGAGTTTTGGAAGATGCGACGACCAAATCTGTCCATCGTTTTGCCCTCCCTGCCCGGAGGAACAGTAGCATACACCTGGGAAGGGTGAGATCTTTTTAAAGAAGATTCAACCAGAAGGGATTGGTGAGACAATTGAGCAATGTCAAACCCCTTGTGATGAACAGTCCTGTATCTGGAATCCAATTTGCCTGGAACTGCTGGAATGGAATAAGGAGTTTCCAGACAGCGGACAAAGGTTTGATCCAAAAGCTTGTGAAGAGGAAGCTTGAGGGATTCAGCAGGAGGTTGAGGAAGATGCATGGTCTTGAGATACTCCTTGGAAAACTTAGATCCAGTGTCAAGTTGAATATCCAAATCAACTGCCATCTGACGGAGGAAAGAACGATGAAAATCAGCGATTCTGAGAAAAAAGAACCCAAAACCGCGGACTAAAGAAGGCAAAAGTGAAAAATACTTCACGCAGAGAGTCGGATGGACTTCTCGGCTCCGCAGAAAAGCAAGAACTGAGGAGACGCGCCATGTACTGGGCGGGAAGGCACTCGCGCATGCGCGGTGCGGGCGACTCGAAACTTCGAGTTTCTTCATGCAAGTTTGCTTGTGAGGCGTCCGCATCGGGGCTCCGTTGGATCACGTCACCCACTAGTGAGAATACCTGCCTGCTTGTCCTGGGATAATATAAGTTTTGCATTTAAAACTATAGACGTCACTAGTGCTGCCTGATTCAGGAAAAAATATTTTTGATTCAATTCAGTCTATTGAATCAATTTTTTGATTCAATTCGATTTTCCTGCCCAATTGGGTGTTTTTTCCAAACATCCTGGTGGGTTTATTTTTTAGCCTCTACACCCCCTTTGCCCTCTACTACCCACATTGGTCCTGTGGTGCCCTCTCTATGTTAAATCCTAGCTCACATTCGCGGTCCAACACCAGCTCTGGAAGAATACACATTTCAAATCTGACATATTGTAATCACAAAACAGAAAATAAAATTATTTTTCCTACCTTTTCTTGTCTGGTTATTTTTCAAATCATGTTGGTACCATGTTGGTCTGGTTGTCTTCTGATCAGGCTCTCCTTCTTTCTTCTTTCTCCGTGCTAACCATCCATCTTCCATCTCTGTGCTCCCCTTCTGTTTCACTTTTCTCTCTCACCCAGAGATCTGGCATCTTTCTCCATCCCCCCGCAGCTGCAACAATGGACTCTACCATCCACAGATCCACCTTTTCTCAACTACCCTTTCATCCAGCATCTCTCTTCTGTGTCCCTGTCCCTATTCTCCTCTCCAATACTGTCCCCGTTCCTATGCTCCCTCCATGTCCAGCATCTTATCTCTCCCCATATCCAGCTTCTTTCTCTCTTCCTTACCTCTTGTATCCCCTTCCCTAGGTACAGGCTTTCTCCTACTAACTCTCCTACCATCCTGCACCCTGCCCACCTACTTTGGAGCAGTATCTATCCCTTTTGTACACTTGCCCTTGTGGTCTTGCATTTCTTCTCCCTCTCTCCTTTAGTCCAGCACCTCTCCTTTGCTTTCCTCCCCCTCTTTTTTGTTTGGTCTCTCTCTTCCCTTCACCCCAGGTCTGGCATCTCTCCTCCCCTCTCTTACTCCTTCCTCCTCCTCCCTCTGCAAAGGCCTGCCTCCCCACCGCGAAGGAACTCTTCCTCCTCTTCCCTCTGCACAAGCCTGCCTCTCTGCCATGAAGGCACTCTTCGGCCTGCTCCCCGCTGCGAAGACCTGCTCCCCCCCCACGCTAAGGCCTGCCCCCCTGCCGTGAGCCACTCTTTTCTCCTGCTCCCTGCCACGAAGACCTTCCCCGCACCCCCTGAAATGGTCTGCCCTCCTGCCGTGAAGGCACTCTTCGGCCTGCTCCCCCCGCAAGCCTGTATCCTCCCTCAGCTTCCCCGCTCTTACTTTAGGTTAACACGGCAGCTTGCAGGCTCGTTGGTATTATAGCGATCCCTGTAGCTACCCGTCTACCTCAGCAGCACGTTCTCTCTGTCGCGATAGTGTCCCTGACGTCAGAGCACAGGCAGGACGTAGCAAAGAGAACGTGCTGCTGAGGACGAGGGGCAGCTGCAGGGATCGCTATAACACCAACGAGCCTGCAAGCTGCCTTAAGGAGGTAAGAGCGGGGAAGCTGGGGGAGGCCTTTCTGACTGACTCTTCCCCTTCAAGCAGGAGCGGCATCGGATGGCCAGCAAGAGGCAGCGCTGAAGCTCCTACTTTTGGAAGATACGGGGGAAGTGTCAATTATTGAATCGGGAGGCCGATTTTTTGGGAAATTGAATTGATTCACCTGATTCAAATCGGTGAATCGATGTGAATCGGGCAGCACTAGACATCACATCGTCTTTCTGGCTCATAGAAAATTCTGCCATCCTTGATTCAATTATCAGTAGGATGTCAACAACATTATGACTGATATGAGAAAGAGGTAGAAATAGGGATCAGAACGGTTATATCTTCCATATTATTATTATTATTATTATTATTAGGTTCTTATATCCCGCCATACCCAAAGAGTTCTAGGCGGTTTACATTCGTTACATTAGGATCCGGTCTGAACCCTATAGCTAAACAATTTGATCTCCCAAAAAGGACAGATAAATATTAAAGAGCAAAGGAGACAACGGTGAGTCCAGTGGCACACCGAATGAATTGCTCCAACTATTAGAGTATTTGTTAAGTCGTACTTGATACGTGCGTGATGTTAAGAAGCCTTCAAACCATTTAAAAACCTTACCATGCACTCCAAAAACATCCAAGTACTCCAGTAATTTTTTTGTGTTTGTCTAAGTCAAATGCACTACACAAATCTAGCTGTAATATTAGAGCACTGGCACGTTTACTAAACAGATTACAGAGATTATCCAAAATTGAAGCTAAGACTGTCTCAGTGATATATAAAAGTCTAAAGCCCGATTGTGATCCATATAATTTAACAGCTGTATGTAGACCAATACTTCCATGATATTTACAAAAAACAGAATAGACGCTATAGGCCTGTAGTTAACTAGCAATGAAACTGAATCTCTAAGGTTTTTTTTGGAATGGGAGTAATAATGTTATGATCTCCTGTAGATGGAAATTTACCATTATCAAACAGATGGGTTAGCCAACTAAATAGATCCAATTGAAAATTTAAGGGAGCTGATTTCATAATTGCTGGGGGCAAGGATCCAGAGAACAGTATGATTTCACATACTTAAGAATATAAGAATAGCCTTACTGGCTCAGACTAATGGTCCATCAAGCCCAGTAGCCCGTTCTCACGGTGGCCAATCCAGGTCACTAGTACCTGGCCAAAACCCAACATGTAGCAATATTCCATGCTACAAATACAGGGCAATAAATCCCAATTCGGATTTCCAAATGTACCCAGCTTAAATCCATATAGCAGGTCTCTAATTTTTCTTGTTGGTCACCGAGCATGATATTCTTAAGCTATCAATTTTTTTACTAAAATAGTTTGCTAAATCCTCTGAGTTAAGAGGAACAATGTGAATTGATTGAAAAAAATGTTGTCATATCAAAAATATTGGTAACAAGTTTAAACATTAAGATTTCATAGATTTGCCATTTACAATGGGAGAGAGAATATTTAAGAGTTTCAGGATAGTGGGGAAGATACAATGGAATTTGGTAATTTAAGTAAAACAACCATTCTTTTTTAAGACTGATCATTGTGATCTCTGGCCTTTTCACTGTAAATATTTTGTGAATTACAAACATAGCTATAAAACTGCATCTCTACATTGCATACAGATTTCAGCCCCCCTTACCTTGGCTAACTGTATGAGGGTATCAAGGACATGCCGGCACACCACCGGGGCAGCTTGTGGATGGATATGCACTGTGGAGCCACAGCCCGAGTGCTTCTCTGTATGCTTCCGCCCCAATGATCTTTGGATCTGGAAGATGTTAGTCCGGCATCCAAGGGCTGCATCCATTGAGACAGAGAGCCAGGATAGCTGGCTAGAGCTCTTAGATTCCATTTTGTGTAATAGGTCAAAGGCCCGATTTTCCTGGGTCCCACATGATTTGCTACTGGCTCTTTTCCCTCTGTCCTCTGTGGCACTGGTAGACATGGGCTTGGGAGTCTCAATGCAAAGCTCACTTTCACTGCTGCGCTGGAGAATGGATAGCAGGCTTCGAATCACCCAGCTGCGGGTTTGAGCATGGTAGCAGAGGTTGCGCAACACCCGGTGCAGTCGACTTGTGTTTAGCTTGGGCTCATCCACAAACAGAAGGACCAACAGGCAGGAAAGTGCTTCATGGTCTAGCAGGAGTCGTCCCCGGAGGCGCAGAAGGCTGTCCACACTACCGGCTGATGGCCTGAAAAGAAGAAAGCAAACACCTGGATTAACCAGCCACTATTGATAGTTTCAAGTTTATAAAGTTTCTTTAAAATATTTGATTTGATCGCAAAATCCAAATCCAATGCGATTTACATTTAGTTAAAAACCTCTTTAATCTTTCCTCATATGAGAGTACCTCATGAAAGACTTCTGAGGAAATCAGAAATAATTATTATCTCATGAAAGACTTCTGAGGACATCAGAAAGTCATGGGATAGGAGGTAAAGCACAGTTACTGACCGTAACAGGTGTTATCCAGGGACAGCAGGCAGATATTCTTAACTGATGGGTGACGGCACTGACGGAGCCCCGGTACGGACAATTTTAGAGTGATTGCACTTTAAGAACTCAGAAAGTTCTAGTTAGGCCGCACCACGCATGCGCGAGTGCCTTCCCGCCCGACGGAGGTGCGCGGTCCCCAGTTAGGATAAGCCAGCTAAGAAGCCAACCTGGGGAGGTGGGTGGGACATAAGAATATCTGCCTGCTGTCCCTGGATAACACCTGTTACGGTAAGTAACTGTGCTTTATCCCAGGACAAGCAGGCAGCATATTCTTATGTCCCACCCACCTCCCCAGGTTGGCTTCTTAGCTGGCTTATCCTAACTGGGGACCGCCGGGGTCGCGGCGAGGGGTAGCTCCGCCCACCCCCACCGCGCCACAGGTCGCGTCGGCGCCCGGGCTCCCCTTTAAGAAGGGAAGCCAGGGCACGAAGCAGACCTCAGCGGTTGCAGTGTCCCTTCGTTTTTTTGAGAGCGTAGAAAAGCGGCCACCATAATGAGACACTTTGTGAATACCCTGGGAGAGGAGGCAAGACTGAAGGGTAACACTTTGTACTGGTAATGACAGCGATTGATCATGAAGCGGAGATACTGTCTGGAGGCCAGATTGACCGGGATGTGAGTGTAGGCCTCCTTGAGATCGAGGAAGCATAGCCAGTCGCCCTGAGTGAGAAGAGGATAAAGTGTGGCCAGAGAAAGCATTTTGAACTTTTCCTTGACCAAGCATTTGTTGAGATCTCGGAGATCTAGTATGGGTCTGAGGTCCCTGGGTTTTTTGGGAACCAGAAAATAGCGGGAGTAGAATACCTGCCCCTTCTGATCTAGAGGAACTTCCTCTATGGCGTTCAGAAGAAGAAGGGATTGGACCTCCTGAAGGAGGAGGGAGGACTGAGATGTGTTCAAAGCAGACTCTTTTGGAGGACTTTGGGTGGGAAGAGTCTGAAAGTTGAGAGAATAGCCGTGGCGAATGATGTTTAGAACCCACTGGTCTGAAGTGATGATCTCCAAACGGCTGAGGAAAGTAGAAAGATGTCCTCCTATGGGTTGAGGCAGAAGGGATGATGGTGGAAAACTGGCTAGGCCCTGGAGAATGAAGTCAAAAGGGTTGAGTGGACTTCGGTTGTGCCGGAGGCTTCACCTGTTGCTGCTGTGGAGCACGAGGTTGTTGGCGTTGCTGCTGACGTTGGCGTCTAGGCTGCAGAGGAGCAGATGGTAAGGGTCTAGCAGAGTAGCGGCGCTGATAGGACAATTGTTGGCGAAAGGGCCGAGCAGGTGGAGGCTTCTTTTTATTCTTTAGAAGAGTGTCCCAGCGAGTCTCATGTGCTGACAATTTCTGTGTGGTGGAATCGAGAGAGTCACCAAATAACTCGTCCCCGAGGCAAGGAGCATTGGCAAAGCGGTCCTGGTGGTTGATATCAAGCTCCGAAACCCTAAGCCAAGCCAGACGGCGCATAGCCACAGCCATCACAGTAGCCCTCGAGGTGAGTTCAAAGGTGTCGTAAATTGAACGACCATGAATTTTCTAAGCTGTAAGAGACTGGAAATGTACTGGTGGAAAGAAGTCAGTTTCCGTTCAGGTAAGTACTTTTCAAAGGAAGCCAGTTGTTGAATGAGGTGCTTCAAATAAAAGGAAAAATGAAATGCATCATTACCTGATCTATTGGGAAGCATAGCATTTTGGTACAAACGCTTGCCAAACTTATCCATGGCCTTCCCCTCTCTGCCAGGAGGGACAGAAGCATAGACACTAGTGCCCGCAGACTTTTTGAGCGTGGACTCAACCAACAAAGATTTATGCGGGAGCTAGGGTTTGTCAAAGCCTGGAATTGGAATGACTTTGTATAAAGTATCCAACTTGCGAGGAGCACCAGGGATGGTTAAAGGTGTCTCGAGATTTTTATAGAAAGTCTCCCTCAAAATGTCATGTAGGGGCAATTTAAGAAATTCCTTTGGAGGCTGATCAAAGTCCAAAGCTTCAAGGAATGCCTTAGATTTCTTGGATTCAGCCTCCAAAGGAATAGAAAGAGACTCGCACATCTCCTTTAAAAAGGATGTAAAGGAGGAATGTTCCGGTTTAGAAGAAGGTTTCAGTAGAGAGGGGTCTTCCTCAGCTGAAGAAACCTCGTCCTCAGACAGCAAAGGCTCCTCAGAGTCATCCCACAGATCAGGGTCCCGTACCTGAGAGCCTCGACCCCGGGAGTCTGGTGTCGAAGGTTCAGCATGCTGGGTTTTGCGTACCGACTTCCCAGATCGCATAGAGGTGGTACCTGGAGAAGTTAGAGGTTGCCAGGAGTGATCAGACAGCAGTGGAGGTTCGGTCGTTTGAACAGCCCGATGGAAGCCTCTCGGTTCCGCAGATAATACTGGCATGGAAGCCGAGGAGGCAGAATGGACCGGTACCGAAAGAGTGGAAGCCGACAATAGCGGCTGCTCCACGGCCGGTACCGGCGGCTCAGACCGGACCGGAACTGGAAGGTTCAGTGCAAACAGAGCAGAAAGGAGCTGCTATAAAGCAATGTTACTTACCGTAACAGTTGTTATCCAGGGACAGCAGGCAGCTATTCTCACTAGTGGGGTGATGTCATCCGACAGAGCCCCGATACGGACATCTTGCAAGCATGTCTTGCTTGAAGAAACTCAGAAGTTTCGAGATGCCCGCACCGCGCATGCGCCAGTGCCTTCCCGCCCGATGGTCCGGGTGTATCTCCTCAGTTCAGGTAGCTAGCAGAGAAGCCAACCCAGGGGAGGTGGGTGGGACGTGAGAATAGCTGCCTGCTGTCCCTGGATAACAACTGTTACAGTAAGTAACATTGCTTTATCCCAGGACAAGCAGGCAGGTATTCTCACTAGTGGGTGACCTCCAAGCTAACCTCAATGGGATGGAGGGAGAGTTGGCAACTTAGGAGAAAAAATTTTGTAACACAGTTTGGCCAAACTGCCCATCCCGTTTGGAGAAAGTATCCAGGCAATAATGAGAGGTGAACGTATGAACCGAGGACCAAGTGGCAGCCCTACAAATCTCCTCAATCGGTGTCGATCTGAGGAAGGCTACAGAGGCTGCCATTGCTCTGACCCTATGTGCTGTGACCTTACAGGGAAGGGGTAATCCAGCCTGGGCATAGCAGAAAGAGATATAAGCCGCCATCCAGTTGGAGATGGTGCGCTTCGATACAGGTCGTCCCAACTTGTTTGGATCAAAGGAGACGAAAAGTTGAGGAGCAGTTCTGTGTGGTTTGGTGCGATCCAAGTAGAAAGCCAAAGCACGTTTACAGTCCAGAGTGTGAAGAGCTGATTCTCCAGGATGAGAATGAGGCTTTGGAAAGAACACTGGAAGCACAATGGATTGGTTGAGGTGAAATTCAGAGACCACTTTAGGCAGGAATTTCGGGTGAGTGCGGAGGACCACCTTGTCATGATGGAATACTGTGAAAGGTGGGTCCGCCACCAAGGCCTGAAGCTCACTGACCCTGCGAGCAGATGTGAGGGCCACCAGAAAAACCACTTTCCAAGTGAGAAACTTTAGTGGAGCCTTGCTCAGAAGCTCAAAAGGAGGTTTCATAAGCTGAGAAAGGACAACATTTAGATCCCAAACCACTGGAGGCGGTTTGAGAGGAGGATTGACATGAAAAAATCCTTTCATAAATCTGGAAACCACAGGATGAGAAGAGAGAGGTTTCCCTTGTAGAGGCTGATGGAAAGCCGCAATAGCACTCAGGTGGACTCGTATAGATGTCGACTTGAGACCAGACTGAGACAGATGTAAAAGATAGTCCAAAACAGAGGATAGGGAGGCTCGCTAAGGCTCCTTAGAATTGGAAATACACCATGAAGAAAATCTAGTCCATTTTTGGGAGTAGCATTGACCAGTAGCAGGCTTCCTGGAAGCCTCCAAGACATCCCTCACCGCCTGGGAAAACTGGTGCGGAGTTACGTTGAGAGAAACCAAGCTGTCAGGTGGAGAGACTGCAGGTTGGGATGAAGCAGAGACCCCTGATGCTGAGTAAGCAGTGAAGGAAACACTGGAAGTAGGTACGGTTCCCTGCTGCTGAATTGAAGTAGAAGGGAGAACCAAGGTTGCCTGGGCCACCGAGGAGCTATCAGAATCATGGTGGCATGTTCGGACTTCAGTTTGACTAGAGTCTTTTGAATGAGAGGGAATGGCGGAAACGCATACAGAAAGCGATTTCCCCAATCCAGCAGAAAAGCATCTGCCTCGAGGCGATGAGGAGCGTAGATCCTGGAGCAAAACTGAGGCAGCTTGAAATTGTGGGGAGCCGCAAAGAGGTCTATCTGAGGCGTTCCCCACTGAGCAAAGATCTGATGAAGGGGCTTGGAGTGGAGTGTCCATTCGTGAGGCTGGAGAAGACGACTCAGTTTATCCGCCAAGACATTGTCCCTCCCCTGAATGTAGACAGCTTTGAGGAAGGTGTTGTGGCGAACCGCCCAATCCCGAGGGAGGCCGAGCCCGTGCCCCCTTGCTTGTTGACATAATACATGGCGACCTGATTGTCGGTGCGAATGAGGACCACCATGTCGTGAAGCAGATGTTGAAAAGCTTGAAGAGCATTGAAGATGGCTCTGAGCTCCAGAAGATTGATTTGATGGAGTCGGTCCGCACAGGTCCAGAATCCCTGAGTGCGAAGCCCATCCAGATGCGCTCCCCAGGCATAGGTCGAGGAATCGGTTGTGAGAACCTTCTAGAATGAAACAGCAAACCTCTGGATAGATTCGAAGAGGTCATCCACCAGAGCAGAGACTGCCGAAGAGCAGGAGTGACAGTGATGTGTCGAGTCAACGGATCCGACACATGAGTCCACTGAGATGCCAGGGTCCACTGAGGAATTCTGAGTTGGAGTCTGGCAAACGGCGTCACATGAACTGTAGAGGCCATGTGGCCCAGGAGGACCATCATGTGTCTCGCTGAGATGGTCTGGCGAGAAGACACAGACTGGCAGAGATGAAGAAGAGCATCCATGCGCTGAGAAGGAAGGAATGCTCTGAGACGTACGGTATCCAGGACAGCCCCGATGAAGGGAAGAGACTGGGTCGGCTGTAGATGAGACTTGGGAAAGTTGATCTCGAATCCCAAACTCTGCAGGAACAGAATCGTTGACAGGGTCGCTGAGAGGACCCCCGAGGCTGAGGGAGCCTTGATCAGCCAGTCGTCGAGGTAGGGGAATACCTGAAGACCTTGGTTCCGGAGGGCTGCGGCCACCACCACCAGACATTTGGTGAAGACTCTGGGGGACGGAGACAGGCCGAATGGAAGCACTCGATACTGCAGATGGAGATGTCCCACCCGAAATCTGAGGAACTTGCGAGAGGCCGGATGAATGGGAATATGAGTGTAGGCCTCCTTGAGATCCAGAGAGCATAACCAGTCGTTCTGCTCGAGGAGGGGGTAGAGAGAAGCAAGTGTCAGCATGCGAAACCTCTCTTTGACTAGGAATTTGTTGAGGACCCTGAGGTCCAAAATGGGTCGCAGGTCGCCCGTCTTCTTCGGAACAAGGAAGTACCGGGAGTAAAACCCCTGGTTCAGTTGGTCCGTCGGAACCGGCTCCACGGCACGAAGCCAGAGCAAAGCCTGAGCTTCCTGAAGAAGAAGGGCGGTCTGAGTCAAGTTGGAAGGATACTCTCTTGGAGGGTGGTCCGGAGGGACCCGATGGAAATGAAGAGAGTATCCTTCCTTGATGATAGTAAGGACCCAGAGGTCGGTTGTTATGGCCTCCCAGCGATGATAAAAATGATGGAGGCGCCCTCCGATGGGAAAAACAGGGGGAGGCAGAACGAGGTTGGTTATGCCCTCGACGAGACAGTCAAAAAGGCTGAGTGGTCTTAGGGACAGCAGGCGACTGAGACTTAGGCTGACCCTTCTGGGGAGGCTGACGCTTCGCCGGTTGCCTCGCAGGTGGAGTTTGCCTCGGCTGATAACGCCTCTGATAAATCAACGGCGGACGAGAAGGTCGAGACTGCTGAGGCTTAGGCTTCGGCCGAAGGATAGATTGGAAGGACTTTTCGTGGTCAGACAACTTCTTCGTGACAGTCTCGATGGATTCGTCAAAAAGATCCGCCCCAGCACACGGGACGATCGCCAGGCGGTCCTGAAGATTCGGGTCCATATCAATGGTCCGCAACCAGGCCAACCGGCGCATCGCCACCGAGCAGGGCCGCCGCTCGGCTGAGAGCTCGAACGCATCATAGGCAGATTGCATTAACTGAAGCCGAAGTTGGGACAGCGAAGCAACCACTTCCTCAAACTCAAACCTAGCCTGGGACTCGATGTATGGTGTGAACTTCCGAAGCACAGGTAGAAAAAATTCCAAGTAGGCTGCAAAGTGGAAATTGTAATTCAGGACTCGAGACGCCATCATCGAATTCTGATAGATGCGTCGACCAAACTTATCCATGGTTCTGCCCTCGCGGCCCGGAGGCACTGAAGCATAGACCTGGCCAGGATGAGACCGCTTGAGCGAGGATTCGACCAGGAGGGACTGGTGAGAAAGCTGAGGACCCTCGAAGCCTTTATGATGCACCGTGCGGTACCGCGCATCCAATTTGCCAGGGACCGCAGGGATAGAGTAAGGAGACTCGAAGCATCGCATGAAGGTCTGGTCGAGGATCTTGTGCAGGGGAAGCCGCAAGGACTCTGCCGGAGGACGAGGCAAGTGCATGGTATCGAGGTACTCCTTGGAATATCGAGACCCAGCATCGAGAGTAATGTCCATGTCATCTGCCATCTGCCTGAGGAACGATGAAAAGGACTGTTGGTCCGCCGTCGCTGGTCTGCGAGACGGACTAGAAGAAGAGGCTTCAGGCTCCAGAGAGGCCTGCGAGCAACAGGACGAGTAGAAAACCTCGGAGTCCTCAAACTCCGGGCCCGGAGGAGGAGACCCAGTCGAAGCAGCATACCCCAACCGAGGCAATTTCTTCTGAGGCGAGACGGTCGAGTGCCGAGAGGAATGCTTCGAAGAATGTCTGGCTCGATGCCTGGAAGGGGATCAAGCCCGTCTGTGAGAAACTGGGTCAGACGCCTCCAAGGAGCAGATCGGACTCGATGCCGTCGATCGCAGAGGCGGAAGAGTCGGTGCCTCCCCTGACGCCGCCCAGGCTTGATAGGGGGTTCGGAAAAACTCGTCCTGCTTCCTGCTATGCCCAGGACTGGGTGGCCCCGAAGGTGGACGCCACACTGAGTCATGGGGCGGAGTAATCGGTTCCAAGGGAGGCAGGTCACTAAACGAGGCTTTCCTCGAGGGGATGGGCTCCAAGGGAGGCATATCACTAAGGGAGGCCCTCCTCGAGGGAATCGGTTCCAAAGGAGGCACAGCACTAACGGAGGACCTCCTCGAGGACCCGGACACCGCTCGCCGCTCCTCCTCGCCGAGCAACGAGGTCGTGCGGCGAGGAGGAGGAGGAGGGGGCGGTCCACCCCTCGAAGCCGAAGCTGGGAGGTCACTCTGGATGGTGGCAATCAGTCGAGGCCCCATGGTCTGCTTGAGCTCCACGAACTGAGCCTCCAGAAGGGACCGCAACGAAGCCGATATGGAGGGATCCGCACCAAAAGGGGGCCCTTCCGCACGGTCTCCGCGCTCCTTCGGTGCTGCGTGCTTCTGCTTGCCAGTCTTTGGCACCTTGAGCACCACCGGTGGAACTGTAGGGGTCGATACCTGCTCCGAGGAGACGGAGGAAGGCTCCGGCGCCGAAGCCGGGGCCGAAACCGGTGTGAATGATGCCGGTTTCAGGAGGCCCGAAGCAGTCGGGGAGGCAGAGGGCTTCGCTGAAGGAGTCGAAGCACCCGTCGATGTCGAAGCTGCAGGATCCGATGAAGCTTCCATCTTGAACATGGACTCCCACAGTAGACAGCGGCGCTTAAACGCTCTCGCCGTCAGAGTGGAGCAAGGCCGGCACGATTTCGGGAAGTGATCCGGTCCCAGACACTGTAAGCAGCGTTGATGAGGGTCCGTGAGCGAAATCGTGCGCTGGCACTTGCTACACTTTTTGAAACCGGTAATCGGCCGGGACATAGGCCGGAAAAGCTCCGCCGCAAGGTCGAAGGCGCGGGGCCCCAGCCACGCGGCCGACCCGGTATCGGAAGGAAAATTTTTTTTTTTTTGAAAAAAGAAATCAAAGAAAGAAATAAATGCACAGGAGAGCCAAAAGAACTCAACCAGTGGCAAAATAGAAGGCAAAAAAAAGAGATTCAATGGGCGCAAATTGAAGATAGACTTCTCAGCTCCGCGGAAGAAAAAGAACTGAGGAGACACGCCAGGACCATCGGGCGGGAAGGCACTGGCGCATGCGCGGTGCGGGCATCTCGAAACTTCTGAGTTTCTTCAAGCAAGACATGCTTGCAAGATGTCCGTATCGGGGCTCTGTCGGATGACATCACCCCACTAGTGAGAATACCTGCCTGCTTGTCCTGGGATAATTGCTCTTTCAGTTGGACTTGAAGGACAGCCGCAATACGGTCATCCAAGGAAGGCACCGGTATCGCTTTCTTTTTCTGCGGTACCTGTGGTGCCGCTCGACGCCCAGAGGATGAGGAGGCCGAGGAGGATGCACTCACCTCAATAGGGACGGAGCGCTTACGTGGGCGCCTCGAGGTCGGCAGGACTGGACTCTCTGCCACAGCTACCGGAGGATGCTCCAAGGAGGAAGGCTTCTTAGCCGGCTTACCACTTCATCGCCGGAACGATGTCATGCGGCGTCGATGAAGTGGGCGCCGGTTGAGAAGCCGTTGACGCCGGTGTCAATGCCGAGGGATCGGCCATCGCGGCACCGAAGAGAAGTTTCTGTTGAAGCTGCCTGTTTTTTAAGGTGCGCTTCTTAAGAGTAGCACAATGGGTACAGGTGGAAGCCCTATGAACCGGACCCAAGCACTGCAGACACCAATTGTGCGGGTCGGTCAACGAGATGGGGCGCGCACACCGTTGGCACTTTTTGAATCCTGGCTGAGGGAGCATGAAACATAAACATAGAAATAGACGGCAGATAAGGGCCCACAGCCCATCTAGTCTACCCACCTTAATGTCCCTCCCCTACCTTTGCCCTGTGAAGAGATACCATGTGCCGATCCCATTTGGCCTTAAAATCAGGCACGCTGCTGGCCTCAATCACCTGTAGTGGAAGACTATTCCAGCGATCAACCACTCTTTCAGTGAAAAAGAATTTCCTGGTGTCACCTCGTAGTTTCCCGCCCCTGATTTTCAACGGATGCCCTCTTGTTGTCGTGGGACCCTTGAAAAAGAAGATATCTTCCTCCGCCTCGATGCGGCCCGTAAGAGCGAGTATAGCTGTAATTTATCAAGCCGTTTTTCATATGGTAGATCCTTGAGTCCCGAGACCATCCGGGTGGCCATTCTTTGCACCGACTCCAGTCTCAGCACATCCAGGTAAATACGGCCTCCGCCAAATCGAAAGCAGAGGCTTCAATGGTGGCAACAGGCCCCGCCGGGGCGAACCCGAGAAAATAAAAGAAAAATTATCAATTTGATTTTTTTTTTTGAATAGAGAAACAAATAAAAAAAGGAAGATAAGCTTCCAAGAAGAAAAACACGCGAGCGGGAAGGCAAGTGAAAAATCTTTCAACGGCCGTTGAAAAAACGCGTCTTCTTAGCTTCGCGGAAACTAAGAAACTGGGGACCGCGCGCCTCCGTCAGGCGGGAAGGCACTCACGCATGCGCGGTGCGGCCTAACTAGAACTTTCTGAGTTCTTAGAGTGCAATCACTCTAAAATTGTCCGTACCAGGGCTCCATCGGTGCTGTCACCCATCAGTTAATAATATGCTGCCTGCTTGTCCTGGAATAATGTCCTATTATAGATTAAGAAATGGTTGAAAGACAGAAAACAGAGTGGGTTGAAATGGTCAATATTCAGAATGGAGAAGGGTAACTAGTGGGGTTCTCCAGGGGTCTGTGCTGAGACTGCTGCTTTTTAACATATTTTATCAATGATCTAGAAATGGGAATAACTAATGAGATAATTAAAATTGCTGATGACACAAAGTTGTTCAAAGTTGTTAAATAGCTAGAGGATTGTGAAAAATTGTAAGAGGACCTTGTGAGACTGGGCATCAAAATGGCAGACAACATTTAATGTGAAAAAGTGCAGAGTGATGCATGTGGAAAAGAGGGACCCAAACTATAGCTATGTGATGCTGGATTCTATGTTAGGAGTCACTGCCCAGGAAAAGGATCCAAGTGTCATCCCTATGACTAAAGTGGCTAGGGCTCTTCAGCTTGGAGAAGAGATGGCTCAGGGGTGATATGATAGAAGTCTATAAAATGCTAGGAGCAGGGGGCATGCAATGAAGCTACTAAGTAGTAGACTTTATGCTGTGCAGGAGTTAAAATACGGAACTCTTTTGTATGCCAAATACGAAACTGTAGTTAAAAAGGGCATATTTAGAAAATTACTCAAGACACAATTATTTGTAGATGCCTTTTTAGCCAATTTTCCTCTCTGCAGTTGATGAATTATTCATGATTCTCTTTATATAAGCTATGGTATTAGTTTGTAGATATGAATTCTGATGATTATTTGTGTGTCTGTTTTATTATGTTTTTACAAAATTATGTATGTAAATTATGTGAACAGTTTAGTTTTAAACGGTATAGAAAATTTTAAAATAAATAAATTTAAAACAAACCAGAAAAACATTTCTTCACACAATGTGCAATTAAACTGGAATTCATTGCTGGAGAATGTGGTGAAATCAGTTAACTTAGTGGAGTTTAAAAAAGATTTGGATAATTTTCTAAAAGAGAAGACCATAGGCCGTTATTGAGATGGCTTGGAAAAATCCACTGCTTATTCCTAGGATAAGCAGCATAAAATCTGTTCTAGTTAGGTACTTGGGTTAGCCACTGTTGGTGACAGGCTACTAGGCTTGATGGACCTTTGGTCTATCCCAGTATGGTAATTCTTATGTTTATATCCCAAGCAACTGGAGAAGGTTTGACTGGTGATTTGGTATGATAAAGATCTTTCATGAATCTGGAAACCAGAGGATGTACCGATAATGGCCTTTTATCCAGAAGTTTACGGAATCATTTATAGCACTAAGATGAACTCTAACTGAAGAAGGTGTTTCAAAACGTAAACAGCAAATTGACATTTCATGAAACTAACACCACTAGAATTTCAAACTCCCACGCAGGGAAGATACATTCTTCGAAGTGTTGACACTGCACAATAGATGGCATGGCGTGCTTAATTGGTAGGGCACCATATACAAAGTGGAAGTGCCCTTAGCTGTTTTCAGGGTAGAGGAGCAGGGAGCAGTCATCAGATTTTTGTGGTCGGAGGGTGTGAAACCTCGTGAAATTCATAGAAGAATGCTGCAACAGTATGGAGATACCTGCATTGGCAAGAGAAGAGCATATGAGTGGGTAGATGTGTTTAAAAATAGGCAACCATCAATCCCTGATGAGGATCGCTAGGGTCATCCCAGCATGGCTGTCACTGATGAGAAGGTGGGTCATGCTGATGCCATTATTTGTGAAAACAGGTGCATTTCTTTAGAAATTCTGGCCAGGGAACTGGATGTCAGTATCAGATCGGCATATACCTGTCAGTACAGCCTTACATTGCTAGCAGTCAGCATTTTCGGTTGGCCTAACTAAGGTCAGCAGAGGCCTATGGAACATTATATCAATCTGACTCTGGAATGTTAATGCAGATAAACCCTAAATCAAGGGTGCCCAAATGGTCAATCGCATTGCCTTTGCAATCTTTTTCTTCCTGCCTCCACGAGCCAGGCCAGGCATGTACAGTGCCAGACCCACAAGATTTCACCTTCAATGTAAATTCTGATGTTGGAGAGGAAGTTCTGGGCCAGCCAATCGCTGCCTGGCTGGCCTGGAACTTCCTTCCCGATGTTAGAATTGACGTCAGCGGTGAAGGCTTGTAGGACCGGTGCTTGTACGCGCCAGGCCTGGCTCGGGGAAGCAGGGAGAAATCGACGTGGTGGCTTGGGGGGGGGTTAGGGAAAGAATCAGGGAAGTGGAGAAATCAGCGCGATGGCTTGGGGGGCAGAGGGAGAGAGAAAGAAAGATAGGCAGGGGGAGTGAGAAAGAAAGGCAAAAAAAAAGAGGGGGGCAGGGGGAGAGAGAAAGTCAGGCGGGGGAGAGAGAAAGAAAGAGATAGACAGAAAGAAAAGGTGAGGGGAACAAAAAGAAAGAAATATTGGATTTACAGAGGAAGGAAGTGCATCCAGAGACTCATGAAATCACCAAGAAGGTAGGAAAAATGATTTTATTTTCAATTTAGTGATCAAAATGTGTCCGTTTTGAGAATTGATATCTGCTGTCTATATTTTGCACTATGGCCCCCTTTTACTAAACCGCGATAGTGGTTTTTAGCGCAAGGAGCCTATGAGTGTCGGGAGCTGCGAGGGGCATTCAGCGTAGCTCTCTGTGCTAAAAACTGCTATTGCGGTTTAGTAAAAGGGGAGGGGGTATATTTGTCTATTTTTGTACAGTTGTTACTGAGGTGACAGTGCATATTTTATAGTTATCTGCCTTGACCTCTGATAAAAACCCCGAATACAAATGATAATTAACATTTTCTCTGCGTACAGTTTTTTATTTATTTATTTTTTTCAAATTCTTTATTCATTTTTACATCTTACATCAAGAACACAATATTACATCATTTAAACCTTGTAAAAATCACTTGAATTTCTTCTAACATCAACTTAAAAACATGAATTTATACCCTCCCCACAAATATTTGAATCAAAAATATCATATAAATATTATATTCTTATCTATTGATCAGACCTTTAATATAACTTTATACCCACCCCCCTCACCCCTATGTTTAAGTGTACTTTCAGTGGATAATGGTGTCTAATCATTGCAATAATTTGTCAATGGCCCCCAAATCTTTTAAAATTATTATAATTCCCTCTTTGTATGGCAATTGTTCTTTCCATTTTGTAAATGTGGCTAAAGGAATTCCACCAGAAGGTATAGTTAAGTCTACTGTAATTTTTCCAATTTCTGGTAATAAGTTGTATGGCGACTCATGTCATAATAAAAGTTTATTATTACTTGATGAAATTTGACTTTTTGTTCTCATTGACATACCGAACATTATTGTATCATATGATAATGCTACATGGTTTTCTAATAAACAATTAATTTGAGACCAAATTGATTTCCAAAATGCTATGATACAGGGACAATAGAATATTAAATGAGCTAAAGTCCCTGCTTCCAGATTACAATGCCAGCATGTATTAGACTTAGAGCTATCTAACTTTTGTAATCTAACTGGGGTCCAAAATGCTCTATGCAAAAGAAAAAACCAAGTTTGTCTCATAGATGCGGACACTTTAGATCTCATTCTCCAAGACCAACTTCGTTGCCATTGAGATGCAGTAATTTGATGCTTTATCTTTGATGCTTTTCACAGGTCGCGTCGGCGCCCGGGCTCCCCTTTAAGAAGGGAAGCCAGGGCACAAAGCAGACCTCAGCGGTTGCAGTGTCCCTTCGTTTTTTGCTTTTGTTTTTCAGCGGCGGAGGGCAGGAGGAGGAAGCCACGAGGAGGTAGCCAGGGGAGGAAGGCAGAGCAGGCAGGAGGAACCGGGGTTGCGGCGAGAGGTAGCTCCGCCCACCCCCACCGCGTCACAGGTCGCGTCGGCGCCCGGGCTCCCCTTTAAGAAGAAGGGAGCCAACGAGAGCGAGAGCGCCTTTGCGAAGGAGCCTTTCGAGGGAGCCAGAAACGCCAAGTAATTCACTTTTCTCTTCTTTTCTCTTTTCCCTTTTTCTTTCTCTCTCTCTTACCCACAGCAGGAGCACACCAGCACTTCACAAGAGCGATGGAGGACCCAGGATCCCAGAGGTACTTTCCGGTATACTGCACAGAGTGCAATATGTACGACTACCTCCCTTTGGGAAGGCGGGAGTACATATGCAGTCGGTGTCAGGAACTGGAAAGCCTGAGGATGGAGGTCGGCAGATTGAGGGTCAGGGTCCAGGAGCTAGAGGGACTGGAGGAACTGCGCACCACAGAGGAAACGAGCTGGTCTACCCAGAACACAGACGGAGCAGGCCCCATTGTGGACCAGGTGAGGGACCTCGAGAGATTCATTGAGGAGGCCTATAGGACGGTGGAGGAACGGGACCAGCTGCAGCACAGACGGATGTCGGTAGATGAGACCCAGGATCCACAAGGCGATACCGGGGAAGGACCTAGCGGAGGGACAACGCAAGAGGAGGAGACCATGACTCACCAGGACCCCGAGGGAGAGACACCATACTACACCGAGGACACGGACCTGAGGCAGAGGAGGTTGCTGAGGAAAGGGAAGTCTGCTATTGTGGTGGGAGACTCGATCTTGAGAGAGGTAGACAGTCACGTAGCTGGAGGAAGGGAGGACCGGCTAGTGACTTGTCTCCCAGAGGCCAAGACACGAGACATCACTGATAGGATCGAGAGGATCCTGGACGGTGCTGAGACAGAGGAGACTGCGGTAATAATCCACGTCGGAACAAACGATGTGAGCCGGAGGAACTTCAGCATGGACGCACTGACTGACCAGTTCAGGGTCCTGGGACGAAAGCTGAAGCGGAGCACACGGAGGATAGCATTCTCGGAGATCCTGCCTGTACCGAGAGCAGATGCAAAGAGGCAGGCAGACCTCCAAGCTGTGAATGCATGGTTGAGGAGATGGTGCCAGGAGGAGGGCTTCCGCTTTGTGAGGAACTGGACGTCCTTCTGGGGAAAGAGCAAGCTCTACCGGCGGGAAGGCCTGCACCTGAGCACAGCGGGAACCAGATTACTGGCAACCAATTTGAGGAAGGAGATCGAGAGGGCTTTAAACTGAGGAGAGGGGGAAAGCCGACAGCTGATCTGATGTTGACGCTTCGGACAACAGTATCCAGAACAGATGCTGAACGGGCTGACTGCAGGGAGGAAACAGAGGGACCGGAAGATCTCCAAATCAGACAGCGAGGGAAACATCAGGTAAAGGGAGCTTGCTGGGAGAAGACTAAGGGGCATGGGGACACAGGGGGACTGGGTGGCATAAGGGCGAAAGCCAAGGGTAATATAGAGGTACCACAAGGCGAAGGGGATCAAACAGAGGCTCAAGGGATGATAGCCCAGGAGGGGGCCGGTAGGGCTAGAAATCCCAGAGGAAAAGCGGGAAAGTGGGGTGGCAGGAATGTGGGGAAGCTGAAAGCTAAGAGGGTAAAGGCTGAGGGTAAAGCAGAAACACAGAGAGCGGGAAAACTGCCAGAAATCCAAGGGCAAGTGGCCCAGGTAAAGCAGAGGTGGAAGAAAAACGACGGGACCTGCGGTGCTTATACGCAAATGCAAGAAGCCTCACGGCCAAGATGGGTGAACTAGAAGTCGTGGCCAAGGGGGAGGACTTGGATATAATTGGAATTGTAGAAACCTGGTGGACAGAGGAAAATCAATGGGATGTAACGCTGCCGGGGTACAAGCTCTATAGGAGGGACAGGACCCACAAAAAGGGGGGAGGCATAGCACTATATATAAAGGACTCTATCCACTCGGTCGGGATGGATATGGCAACGAAGGCAGAGGGGCTGGAATCGATGTGGGTCAAATTACCGGGAAACAAGGGTGCGGGCATAAAACTGGGGCTGCACTATCGACCACCTGGTATGCTAGAGGGAGTTGGACACGACTTGGAAGTGGAATTGAGACAGGAGTGCAGGACTGGAAATGTAACAGTGATGGGGGACTTCAACTACCCAGGGATAGACTGGAGTACGGGTCACTCCAACTGCACTAGGGAGATAGGATTTGTAGAAGCTGTGAAGGACTGCTTCATGGAGCAACTAGTCAAAGAACCGACGCGAGGGGGTACTACTCTTGACCTCATCCTAAACGGATTAGGGGGGCCTGCAAGAGGAGTAGAAGTGGGAGGACCACTAGGCAACAGTGATCACAACACGATCAGATTCACATTAGAAAGAGGGACACCCATAGTTAGGAGGACCGCAACAACTGCGCTGAACTTCAAGAAAGGGAACTACGTTGCTATGAGGAAAAT
Organism: Geotrypetes seraphini; assembly: GCF_902459505.1. NCBI lineage: Eukaryota > Metazoa > Chordata > Amphibia > Gymnophiona > Dermophiidae > Geotrypetes > Geotrypetes seraphini. The sequence continues at coordinate 454,612,250 of NC_047084.1, forward strand.
GGTGGGGAGGAAGCTCAGAAACATCTTTAGGATGGAGACTGTGGGAAGCGCCTGGACCCTATTCAGGGACACCCAGCAGGAAGCACAGAGAATGTACGTCCCCAATTTCAGGAAAGGCTGCAAGAACAAGCGATCAAAGGACCCGGTTTGGATGTCAATAGAAGTAAAGAGGGCGATAAAGGACAAAAAAGTATCTTTCCGGAGATGGAAAAAGGACCCAACAGAAGAAAATCACCAGGCGCACAGGAAATGCCAAAAGGAATGCCACCGGGAGGTTAGAAAAGCAAAAGGGAAATACGAAGAGGGGCTGGCCAAGGAGGCGAAAAACTTCAAGGCATTCTTCAGTTACGTTAAGGGGAAGCGACCAGCGAGAGAGGAGGTAGGGCCGTTGGACGATGGGGACAGGAAGGGAGTGATTAAGGAGGATAAAGAGGTAGCTGAGAGGTTGAACACGTTCTTCTCGTCGGTTTTCACGAGTGAAGACAAATCTAATATACCAGACTCAGAGGAGCTCATGAGTGGGGAACAGGCTGAAAAATTAGAGCACATAGAGGTAAGTAGGGAGGATGTCCTCAAACAGATAGACAGGTTAAAATGCGGCAAATCACCGGGCCCGGACGGGATCCATCCAAGGGTTCTGAAGGAACTAAGACAGGAAATAGCGGGCACAATACAACATGTTTGCAACTTATCCTTGAAAACTGGTGAGGTGCCAGAGGACTGGAAATTGGCAAATGTCACACCCATCTTCAAGAAGGGATCGAGGGGTGACCCCGGGAACTACAGGCCGGTGAGCCTGACTTCAATTATAGGGAAGATTGTGGAAGCTATGATCAAGGACGGCATTTGCGAGCACATCGAGAGGAATGGCCTACTGAGAACAAGCCAGCACGGATTCTGTAAGGGAAGGTCGTGCCTAACGAACCTTCTGTACTTCTTTGAGGGAATAAGCAGTCGGGTGGACAATGGGGAGCCCATAGACATCATTTACCTCGACTTTCAAAAGGCTTTCGACAAGGTGCCACATGAAAGGCTACTTAAGAAGCTGTGGAACCACAGGGTGGGAGGGGATGTGCACAGATGGATCAAGCACTGGTTGTCGGGAAGACTGCAGAGGGTTGGAGTAAAGGGTCAATATTCTGACTGGCGGGGAGTCACGAGCGGTGTGCCACAGGGATCGGTGCTGGGGCCTTTACTCTTTAACATATTCATCAATGACCTGGAAAAGGAGGCAAAGTGTGAGGTTATAAAATTTGCAGACGATACCAAACTGTGCGGCAGAGTTATGACCAGGGAGGAGTGTGAGGACCTACAAAGGGACCTGGACAAGCTGGAAGACTGGGCAAACAAATGGCAAATGCGCTTCAACGTGGACAAATGCAAGGTCATGCATATAGGGAAAAAGAACCCGTTGTTCAGCTACAAATTAGGGGGGGTATTGTTGGGAGACAGCAGACTCGAGAGAGACTTGGGTGTGCTGGTGGATGCATCACTGAAGCCATCTGCACAGTGCGCAGCAGCCTCGAAAAAAGCCAACAGGATGCTGGGCATCATAAAGAAGGGCATAGCAACCAGAACACGGGAAGTCATCATGCCATTGTATCGAGCGATGGTGCGTCCACATCTGGAATACTGCGTTCAGTATTGGTCGCCGCACCTCAAGAAGGACATGGCGGTACTTGAGAGAGTCCAAAGGAGAGCAACGAAATTGGTAAGAGGGCTGGAACACTGCTCATACGCCGAGAGGCTGGATAGGCTGGGGCTCTTCTCTCTGGAGAAAAGGAGGCTCAGGGGAGATATAATAGAGACCTTCAAGATCATGAGGGGCATAGAGAAGGTGGATAGGGACAGATTCTTCAGACTGAAGGGGACAGCAAATACGAGGGGGCATTCTGAGAAACTGAAGGGAGACAGGTTCAAAACAAATGCAAGGAAGTTTTTTTTCACCCAAAGAGTCGTGGACACTTGGAATGCGCTACCGGAGGAAGTGATCAGGCAGAATACGGTACAAGGATTCAAACAGGGATTGGATGGATTCCTGAGGGATAAAGGAATCGTGGGATACTGAGGGAGGAGCTGGGATGTAACACAAGTATAGGAAGTTAATCAGGTAATGAGTATAAACTAACCTGGTCGTGCATGTGCAAGACCGGAGGGCTAGGACTTCGATAGGAAGGCAGGACTTAAATGGGAAACCAAGGTGGCAAGGGAGCCCCTTCTGATGATTCAGACAGGTCTTGACCTGTTTTGGGCCGCCGCAGGAGCGGACTGCTGGGCGAGATGGACCTGTGGTCTGACCCGGCGGAGGCACTGCTTATGTTCTTATCTCAATGCTCCAGTGTCCCTAAGTCTATTTTTAGGTTTTTTATTTATAAATCTGTTTATCAATTTATACCACTGTGCAACCTGGTGACCCAAGAAGTCCATGGAAAAAAAGGAAAATAAAAAGTCACAAAAAGTGGGGTTCCCTGAATGGAAAAATCTCAATAATCAATATAGTCTGGAGTTCTTATGTTTTCAGGTGGACTTCTTGGGTCAACAAAACAAGGAGGGGAGGGTGGTCCCAACCTAAACTGCAGTAAACAACCAACCAAGAGCAAACAAAACAAAACTGCAGATCTGTACAAGACGTAGGCAAAATTTATTGTGACAAAATAATTTATATGCAAACCCTTTTACCAATCAAGGGACCCGACACAGTCCGTGTTTCGGACAAACCTTCGTCAGGGGTCCATGGTAAAAAAGGAAAATAAAAAGTCACAAAAAATGTAGAGTAGCAGCAAAATTTTGGCGACGTCGGAGCTCACTCAATGCTTTTTTTGCGACGGCTGTTTGCATTGAGTGAGCCCCGACGTCGCCAAAATTTTGCTGCTACTCTACATTTTTTGTGACTTTTTATTTTCCTTTTTTACCATGGACCCCTGACGAAGGTTTGTCCGAAACACGGACTGTGTCGGGTCCCTTGATTGGTAAAAGGGTTTGCATATAAATTATTTTGTCACAATAAATTTTGCCTACGTCTTGTACAGATCTGCAGTTTTGTTTTGTTTGCTCTTGGTTGGTTGTTTACTGCAGTTTAGGTTGGGACCACCCTCCCCTCCTTGTTTTGTTGACCCAAGAAGTCCACCTGAAAACATAAGAACTCCAGACTATATTGATTATTGAGATTTTTCCATTCAGGGAACCCCACTTGAATAGCCTGCTTCAGTTGCAACCATCTAAAGCTTTGTGATTTATTAAGACCATATTTAAGTTGCACCTGTGAAAAGTCAAACAGCTTACCATTTGAAATAACATCACCCAAAATTCGTATACCTGCAATCATCCAATGCTTCCAAATTACATTAAATCCGCCAATTTGAATCTTGGAGTTTAACCATATAGTTTGATTTGTTGATTTATAGATTGGAATAGGTGTTAAATTACTAATATATCGGAGAGTTTTCCATGTATCCATAAATATTCTGTTTTCTTATATAATCTAGGCATTTTAATACTAAGAACATGACATAATCGTAAAGGGAACATGAATCCAACCACAACCAATCTGGGGTATTATCAATGATTTCTGGGAGGACCCAATACATACCCTGTTGCAAAATATAGGCTTGATGATACCTATAGAAATTGGGAAAATTTACCCCACCCTCCGCAATTGATTTTTGTAAAGATCCTAAAGCAATTCTAGGAGTTTTGCCCAACCAAACAAATTTTGTAAGAATACTGTTTTTTAAAATTTTATTGTTGGTAGATCATTTTGACTAGGTCATTTTAAAAGTAGCTCACAAGCCAAAAAAGTGTGGGCACCCCTGCCCTAAATGTTCCTGCACAGAATTCACATACATTAAGCATTCAGCCATGCTGGATTGTTTATCAAGAAAGCACAGTTACTTACCGTAACAGGTATTATCCAGGGACAGCAGGCAGATATTCTTGACTGATGGGTGACGGCACCGACGGAGCCCCGGTACGGACAATTTTAGAGTGATTGCACTCTAAGAACTTGGAAAGTTCTAGTAGGCCGCACCGCGCACATGCCTTTCCGCCCGACAGAGGCGCGCGGTCCCCAGTTAGGATAAGCCAGCTAAGAAGCCAACCCGGGGAGGTGGGTGGGACGCAAGAATATCTGCCTGCTGTCCCTGGATAACACCTGTTACGGTAAGTAACTGTGCTTTATCCCAGGACAAGCAGACAGCATATTCTTGACTGATGGGTGACCTCCAAGCTAACAAAAAGAGGGATGGAGGGAAGGTTGGCCATTAGGAAAACAAATTTTGCAAAACAGATTGGCCGAAGTGTCCATCCCGTCTGGAGAATGCATCCAGACAATAATGAGATGTAAAAGTATGAACTGAGGACCAAGTAGCAGCTTTGCAGATTTCCTCAATAGGAGTGGAACAGAGGAAAGCCACAGATACTGCCATAGCTCGAACTCTATGGGCCGTGACAGAACCTTCCAGTGTCAGTCCGGACTGAGCATAACAGAATGAAATGCACGCTGCAAGCCAATTTGACAACGTACGTTTAGAAACAGTCCCAATTTATTCGGATCAAAGGACAGAAAGAGTTGGGGAGATGATCTGTGGGGCTTAGTACGCTCTAAATAGTAAGCTAAAGCCCGCTTACAGTCCAAAGTATGCAGAGCCTGTTCTCCAGAATGAGAGTGAGGTTTCGGAAAGAAGACAGGCAGAACAATGGATTGGTTGAGATGGAATTCAGAGACAACTTTAGGGAGAAACTTTGGATGTGTACGCAGAACCACCTTGTCATGATGAAAGACTGTAAAAGGTGGATCCGCAACTAGTGCATGTAGCTCACTGACCCTCCTGGCAGAGGTTAGAGCAATAAGGAAGACCACTTTCCAAGTGAGAAACTTGAAAGGAGATGTAGCCAAAGGTTCAAACGGAGGCTTCATTAAGGCGGAGAGAACCACATTAAGATCCCAGACTACAGGGGGAGCTTTAAGAGGTGGTTTCCGCATGAATCTGGAAACCAAAGGATGAGCTGAAAGGAGTTTTCCATGAACTGGCTCATGAAACGCAGCAATAGCACTGAGGTGGACTCTGATGGAAGTAGACTTGAGATCAGAGTCAGACAAAGAAAGAAGGTAATCCAACAAGGTCTCCACTGCAAGGGATGAAGGATTATGATGATGAAGAAGACACCAGGAAGAAAATCTTGTCCACTTCTGATGGTAACATTGCAGAGTGGCAGGTTTCCTGGAGGCATCCAGAATAGAACGAACGGGCTGAGACAAAAGAGTATCATTCAAAGTCAGCCCGAGAGATACCAAGCTGTCAGGTGCAGAGACTGGAGGTTGGGATGCAGAAGGGTCTCCTGATGCTGTGTAAGCAGAGAAGGAAACAAAGGAAGAAGAATAGGCTCCCTGGAACTGAGTTGAAGTAGAAGGAAGAACCAATGTTGCCTGGGCCATCGTGGAGCGATGAGAATCATGGTGGCCTGTTCCCTCTTGAGCTTGAACAAGGTTCGCAACATGAGAGGCAGCGGAGGGAAAGCATACAGGAACAGATTGGACCAATCTAGGAGAAATGCATTCGCTACCAGACGGTGAGGAGAGTAGAGTCTGGAGCAGAAGAGGGGCAGCTGGTGATTGTGAGGAGCTGCAAAGAGGTCTATCTGAGGAGTGCCCCACTGAGCGAAGATGGACTGTAGAGTTAAAGGATCGAGAGTCCACTTGTGAGGCTGGAGAATTCTGCTGAGTTTGTCCGCTAAGGAATTCTGTTCTCCCTGAATGTAGACAGCTTTCAGGAATAATTGGTGATCTGTGGCCCAAGCCCAAATCTTCTGGGCTTCCTGGCACAAGAGGCGAGAGCCTGTCCCACCCTGCTTGTTGATGTAGTACATCGCAACTTGATTGTCTATGCATAGCAGGAGGACTTGAGGAAAGAGAAGATGTTGGAAGGCCTTGAGGGCATAAAACATCGCTCTGAGTTCCAGGAAATTGATGTGATGCTTCATTTCCTGGGCTGTCCAAAGTTCTTGAGTTTGGAACTCGTTCAAATGAGCCCCCCAGGCATAAGGGGAGGCGTCGGTGGTGATGACAAGTTGATGAGGAGGTAGATGGAATAGAAGACCTCTGGAGAGATTTGAGGACATCAACCACCATTGTAGAGACTGACGAAGAGATGATGTCACAGATATGTGTCGAGAGCAAGGATCCGTCGCTTGGGACCACTGGGTAGCTAGGGTCCACTGAGGAGTGCGCAGGTGAAGACGTGCGAAGGGTGTGACATGAACTGTGGAGGCCATGTGACCCAAGAGCATCATCATTTGTTTGGCAGAGATGGAACGTTGAGGAAGCACCTGCTGACAGAGATTGAAGAGTTTGAAGACAGTAGGAACGCTCTCATGAGGACTGTGTCCAGCACCGCTCCAATGAATTGAAGTCTCTGAGTGGGGATGAGATGAGATTTGGGTAGATTAGAAACATAGAAAAAAGCAGCAGAAAAGGGCTATAGCCCACCAAGTCTGCCCATTCCAAGTATCCCCTCCCCTGAATTTACTCCCTTAAAGATCCCACGTGAGTATCCCATTTTCTCTTAAAATCCGTCACGCTGCTGGCCTTTATCACCTGGAGTGGGAATCTGTTCCAATGATCCACTACTCTTTCGGTGAAGAAGTACTTCCTGGAGTCGCCATGAAACTTCCCTCCCCTGATCTTCAGATTGATCTCGAACCCCAGAAGTTGAAGAAACAGGATGGTTTGGTTGGTGGCCAGGAGCACTGTCTGAGAAGAATTGGCTTTGATCAACCAGTCGTCCAGGTAAGGAAAGACCTGAAGGTGGTGAGAGCGTAGAAAGGCAGCCACCACAATCAGACATTTGGTGAACACTCTTGGAGAGGAGGCAAGACCGAAGGGCAGCACCTTGTATTGGTAATGACAATGATTGATTATGAAGCGGAGGTACTGTCTGGAGGCCAGATTGACCGGTATGTGAGTATATGCCTCTTTGAGATCGAGGGAGCATAGCCAGTCGCCTTGATTGAGAAGAGGGTAAAGAGTGGCCAGAGAAAGCATCCTGAATTTTTCTTTGACCAAGCATTTGTTGAGATCGCGAAGATCTAGGATGGGTCTGAGATCTCCTGTTTTTTTGGGGACTAGAAAATAACGGGAGTAGAATCCCTGCCCCTTTTGATCTAGAGGAACTTCCTCTATGGCGTTCAGAAGGAGGAGGGATTGAACCTCTTGAAGAAGGAGGGAAGACTGAGGAGTGTGCAAAGCAGACTCTCTTGGCAGACTTTGGGTAGGAAGAGTCTGAAAGTTGAGAGAATAGCCGTGGCGGATGATGTTGAGGACCCACTGATCCGAGGTGATGATTTCCCAACGGCTTATGTAAAAAGCAAGGCGTCCTCCTATGGGTCGTGGAAGATGGGCAGATGGTACAACACTGGCTATGCCCTGTTGCTCTTGTGCTGGCCTAGGGGTTTGCCTTTTGTTGTTGTCGCTGACGCCTAGGCTGTTGAGGAGCCGGTGGCAAAGGACGAGCCACATAGCGGCGTTGGTAGGCCGATTGCTGTCGAAAAGGCCGAGCTGGTGGGGCCTTCTTTTTTGTTTTGAGGAGAGTATCCCACCTAGTCTCATGGGCAGAGAGCTTTTGGGTAGTGGAGTCCATGGATTCTCCAAAGAGCTCATCACCTAGGCAAGGTGCATTAGCCAGTCGATCTTGATGGTTGACATCAAGTTCTGAGACCCTGAGCCATGCCAGACGACGCATGGCAACCGACATGGCCGTGGCTCGAGAAGTCAGCTCAAATGTGTCGTAGATCGACTGGACCATGAATTTGCGAAGTTGTAGAAGAGATGAAGCAGTTTGGCGAAAGGCAGATCTCTTGCGGTCAGTGAGGTACTTCTCAAAAGCAGTCAGATTTTGTATGAGATGCTTTAGATAGAACGAGAAATGAAAAGCATAATTCCCTGACCTGTCAGCCAACATCGCATTCTGGTACAATCTCTTGCCAAATTTATCCATGGCCTTACCTTCTCTGCCAGGAGGGACTGAGGCGTACACACTAGCTCCCGTGGATTTCTTTAAAGTGGATTCCACCAAGAGAGACTTATGTGGAAGTTGTGGTTTGTCAAAGCCAGGAATGGGGATGACTTTGTATAAAGAGTCCAGTTTACGAGGGGCTCCTGGGATGGTTAAAGGCGTCTCCAGATTCTTGTAAAAAGTCTCTCTCAAGATATCATGGAGAGGCAATTTCAGAAATTCCCTTGGAGGCTGGTCAAAATCCAGTGCATCAAGAAACGCTTTGGATTTTTTGGACTCAGCCTCCAAGGGAATAGAGAGAGAGTTACACATCTCTTTCAGAAATGAGGTGAAAGAGGTTGCATCTGATTTAGAGGATGGATCTAAAGTAGAAGGATCCTCGTCACCAGATGAACATTCCCCCTCAGAGAGAAAAGGCTCTTCGGAGTCACCCCACAGATCAGGATTCCTAACTTGGAAGCTGCGGTCTCGGAACTCCGGTGTGGAGGGTTCCAGGTGTCGAGTTTTGTGTGTCGACTTACCTGACCTCTGGGAAACGGTACCGGGAGATGTTAAGGTCTGTGTCGGTGCCAAAGTTTGCACAGCCTGATGTAAAGACCGCAGTTCCGGTGCTAAGATCGGCATGGATACCGATGAAGCAGAATGTACCGGTACCGACAAAGTGGATGCCGATAAAAGGGGGCTGCTCCACTGTCGGTACCGGTGGCTCAGACCGGACCGGGACTGGAAGGCTCGGTTTCAAAAGTGCGGGAAGGAGCTGTTGTAACTGCTCCTTGAGTTGCACCTGCAGGACGGCAGCAATTCGCTCGTCCAGCGAAGGCACCGGTACCGCTTTTTTCTTCTGCGGTACCTGCGGTGCTGCTCGACGCTCCGAAGAGGAGGAACCCGAGGTCGATGGGCTCACCTCAATCGGTGCGGAGCGCTTCCGCAGGCGCCTCGAGGTCGGCAGGACTGGGCTCGCTGTTACTGAGACCGGAGGACGCTCCAGCGGGGGGAGGGGGGAAGGCTTCTTAGCCGGCTTACCTGAAGGGTGCGATGCCGGCGCGGTGTCGACGAGGTGGGTGCCGACTGAGACGGGGCCGATGTCGGTGCTGGTGCCGCAGGATCAGACATATCGGCACCAAATAATAACCGTTGTTGGATCTGACGGTTTTTTAAAGTTCTCTTTTTTAAAGTGGCACAGCGGGTGCAGGTGGAGGCCCGATAGTCAGGACCCAGGCACTGTTAGCACCAGTTGTGCGGGTCGGTAAGAGAAATGGGCCTCGCACACTGCTGGCACTTCTTAAACCCGGGTTGGGGGGGCATGAACGTGAAAACGGCTTCTGACAAATCAAAGTCCGAGGCCTCGATGGTGGCAACAGGCCCCGCTGGGGCGAAACTGAAAGAAATGAAAAAACAAGATTTAAAAAAAAAAAAAAAAAAAAAGAACAAAAAGAATAAATAAAATGAAGGAAATATTATTTCCTCAAAGGTTTACGCGAGCGGGAAGGCGATACCGAAAAAATCTTTCAACAGCCGTTGAAAGAGACGCGTCTTCTTAGCTCCGCGGAAACTAAGAAACTGGGGACCGCGCGCCTCTGTCGGGCGGGAAGGCACTCGCGCGTGCGCGGTGCGGCCTACTAGAACTTTCCAAGTTCTTAGAGTGCAATCACTCTAAAATTGTCCGTACCGGGGTTCCGTCGGTGCCGTCACCCATCAGTCAAGAATATGCTGCCTGCTTGTCCTGGGATAAGATATGCTACTTGAATTGGACAAAGAAGCCAGAGACTAATCCCATCTACCACTTCCTTATCAATTAAACTAACCATTGTTGCAAACAGTTTATAAATTATAAACAGAAAGATACTAGGACCTACAATAGTTTCTATTTTTAGAATAAGATTCTAATCTATAAAAGCCTCCTCTCTGCAACACCCTTCTCTCCCCCTATGGAACTTGAACCATTGGAAACCCCCCCCCCTCTCTCTTTTTTTTTTTATAATTCTTTATTCATTTTCATATTTTACATGAAGTGTACAAAATATTGAGTTACAACTAATGAATACACAATATCACTTTTATATCTATTACATAATATTCTGAACAAATTTTTTTTATCCCCTCTCCCACCCCCCACCCTTCAAATACTTTCCAATCACCTTATACATATTGTATACCATATTATAACATGTTATGTAAAATTATTTTCACTACCCCCCTCCATGTGTGCCATAAAGAAGACAAGAAAAAGAAGAAAAGAAGAAGATAAATCCTATTATTCATTCAGTACAATACTTTGTCAATGGCCCCCATATTTTTATAAATTTAGGATATGTCCCTCTTTGTATTGCTATTACTCTTTCCATTTTGAATATATGACAAATTGTATTTCACCAAAATGTATAATTAAGGTTACTATGATTCTTACAGTTATTGGTTATATGCTGAATGGCAACCCCTGTCATGACTAGTAAAAGCTCGTTATTTTCTGGTGAAATTTGACTTTTTTTTCTCATCATCATTCCAAATAACACTGTATCAAATGATATTGCTACATGATTTTCCATCAATTTATTAATTTGTGGCCAAATTGCATTCCAAAAACTTTTAATGTAGGGACAATGATATAGTAAATGATCCAACGTCCCAGTTTCCAGATTACAGTGCCAGCATTTATTGGACTTAGAACTATCTAATTTTTGCAAACGTGTAGGGGTCCAAAAAGCTCTATGTAATAAAAAGAACCAAGTTTGTCTCATAGATGCTGACACTGTACATCTCATTCTCCAAGACCAAATTAGTGGCCATTGAGATGCAGTAATTTGATGCTTAATCTCAATGCTCCAAATGTCTCTTAGACCATTTTTTGGTTTTTTATTCAAATATCCAGATATTAATTTATACCACAATGCGGCTTGATGCCCTAGGAAGTCTGCTTGGAAGCATAAGAACTCTAAACTATATTGATTATTCAATGTTTTCCATTCAGGGAACCCAACCTGAATGGCCTGCTTCAATTGCAATCATTTAAAACTTTGTTTTTTACTAAGACCAAATCTATGTTGCAATTGTGAAAATTCCAGCATTTTACCTTCCGAAATAACATCATTCAGAGATCTAATGCCTGCAATAATCCATTCCTTCCAAAGGATTTGAGCTCCGCCAATTTTAATCTTGGAGTTTATCCATAAAGACTGATTAGTTGACTTGTTTATTGGGACAGGTGTTAATTTACTAATAAACCTCAACGTTTTCCAAGTATCCATTAATATCTTATTTTCTCTTTATCTTCTAGGCATGTTGATACTTGGAAGATGAACTAAATTTAGGGGAAACATAAGGCGCCATTCCAAATATAACCAATCCGGTGCATTATCTATCAGTTCTGGGAGGATCCAATACATACCCTGACGTAAAATATAGGCTTGATGGTACCTATAAAAATTTGGAAAATTTACCCCTCCCTCCTTAATTGATTTTTGCAAAGATACCAAAGCTATTCTATGCGTTTTACCAAGCCAAAGAAATTTCGTTAAAATGCTATTAAGCTTTTTATAAAAGGACCCCTGAAAATAAATAGGTATCATACTCATTTGGTAGCAAACTACAGTAAAGATCATCATTTTAATAGTTTGAACTCTCCCCCACCAAGAAAGATGTAACGGATTCCATTGCTCACATAACTCTGTAACTCTTTTCAATACAAATTTTTCATTTTCTTTTACTGTATCTTCAATTGTATTTTTAACTTGAATGCCAAGATATTTAAATCCTTCTTCTTTCCATATGAACGGAAAAGCGTCAAATAATCCTTTTACACAATGAACATTTAAAGGTATAAGTTCAGACTTACTCCAATTAATTTTATAACCTGAAAATTTGCCAAACATATCAATTAATTCCAATAGACAAGATAAGATAGACTCTGGAATCCTCAAATAAAGTAAAATATCATCCGCATAAGCCAAAATTTTATATTCCGTATCAGAATATGGAATACCCTGTATCCCCCTTGCTTGCTGTATTGCTAACAATAAGGGTTCTAATACAACATCAAATAACAAAGGAGATAAAGGACAACCTTGTCTAATTCCCCTCTGCAATTGAAAACCATCAGATATCATATTATTAATATTTAATCTTGCAATCGGGAAGCTATACAATGTTTTTACCATTTGTATAAATCCAGAACCTATACCAAACCATTCTAAAGCCTGATATATAAAATTCCATTCTACCCTATCAAATGCTTTTTCTGCATCCAAGGAAACTGTAAAAGCCGGTTCATCCATTTTTTTAAATAAATTTAACATATGAAACAATAATCTAGAGTTATTAGAGGAATGTCTTTTAGCAACGAAACCCGTCTGATGCGTGTCTATAATATGTGGGAGAGCTTTGGCTAATCTCAAAGCCAAAATTTTCGCCAAAAGTTTATTATCCACATTTATTAAAGATATAGGCCTGTAGTCTGAAACCAAAGTAGGATCTTTATTTGGCTTAGGCAAAACAATTACTATTGATTCAGCCATAGTACCTTTAATATCACCTTTCATAAGTTGTGTCTGATATACATTTAGTAAATATGGGGAAAGGACATTTTGAAATGTTTTATAAAATTCTACTCTATAACCATCACCACCTGGAGCGGATCCAACTCTAAGAGATCTCAACGCTGTTTCTAATTCTTTTAATGATATAGGTTCATCTAAACTCCGTTTTATATGATCAGGAACCTTAGGTCCAATAATTAAATCTAAAAAATTTTTACCATCTTTTTGCCTCTCCAAATAAGGCTTGGAAGAATACAGGTCCTTATAAAATTTTAGAAATTGCTTTAAAATTATATCCGTTTGATTGGTTATTATACCATTATCATCTTTTATCCCATTAATGTTAGTTCTTCTTTTTTTTGCTTTAAGATAATTTGCCAATAATCTTCCCGCCTTATTAGAATTTCCATAATACATTGTCTGTTTGGAAAACAAGTCTCTTCTTATTATTTTTGAAGCTAATTCGTTATATTTACCTTTTGCTTTCAAAAGAGCTTGTAATACATTATGTTCCCATTTGCTTACCAATTTAGTTTCTAGTATTTTAATTTCTTTTTCTAACTCTATATACTGTTTTTTAATCTGTTTCCTAACAAAAGCCGAATATGATATAATATGACCTCTCATAGTCGCTTTAAAAGCGTCCCATACATTTTCAATAGATGCATCTTCCACTAAATTAATTTGAAAGAAATCACTAATTTGTGTTTTAAAATTTTCCAAAAATTTTTCATCCACAAGCAATGCATTATCAAATCTCCAAAGAGGTCTTCTATTTTCTAATTGTAAATCTATCCATACTCCCGCATGATCCGAAATGATAATGGGATCAATGCACCTTATGTGATGAAATAAAAATATAATCTATTCTTGAAAATGATTTATGAACCTGTGAACAAAATGAAAATTCCTGATCATTAAAATGAAGAATACGCCATATATCCTTCAAATCACATGATTGAACCAAATTATCTAAACCTAAAGATTTTATACTTTTACCTGGTTTTTTATCCATTAATGGATCCATTACAGCATTAAAATCTCCAGCCACCACTAAATTAGAAGCAGCCAGTGGTAACAACATACTCTGCAATTTTTTTAAAGAATTCTGATTGATTCGAATTAGGGGCATATATATTGAACAACGTCAGGGCATTATTTCCCATACTTATATCAACATGTAGCCATCTTCCATGTGGGTCCGAATTTACTATCTTAAAATTGGCCATACACTTTTTATTTATAAGAACTGCTACTCCTGCTTTTTTACCCTCTGCTGGAGCAAAAAAACATTCTTTCACCCACCCACCCGTTAGTTTCTGTGATTCCTTTAAATTAAGATGGGTCTCCTGCAGGCAATAAACATCCGCGTTTTGCTTTTTTAAAAATGATAATACCTTTTTCCTTTTGATTACATGATTCAGGCCATTGACATTAATAGAAAATATCATAAAAGACATAATATATTTTATACTCCTTATCATAATCTTCCTCTTCCCTTCTTCCATAACTAAGATCTAAAAAACTTCTCCCCATGGCACACATTCTTACCTCCAAATTACCCAATCCCTTATTAATCTTTTCCTTAATCATCCTAGTAATATCTTTAATACCCACCTTCTTCCCACCCCTCCCTCCCCAATATAATGACTGCTTAAGGACACACATTGGACAGTAATCCCAACTTCCCCCCTCCCCCCCAGGCAACCAATATTTATTAATAACCCCTTTATCCTTTATTGAGACAAATTCACTACCTCTCCACAATATATCTAATTATATCTCTCTTCTAATCATAAAACCTTTTTTCTTTTCCATTTTAAAGTAATTAATTTCTCTATCTATTATTTAACCTTTAGTCACATAACCATATTTATTTCCTAACATTCCATTAATGCATTTTTATCATTTCACCAATCTCTAATTCATTCTCCCAACATTTTATTTCATTCAAGAAAATTCTATCAGTCATATATTTAATAAAAAGTATCATTTTTCTATATCTTATATTATCTAATCCATCTTCTCCTATCCTCCTTTAAATATCCAACAACAAATATCCATCTCTTCATATATTTGTTAAATAAAAAAAACAAAAAAACTTCAATTTTATAAGTTTTTATTCCATTTGTATTTAAACATTTGTATTTCATTTTCAAAATAATTTTTTTCCCTTTTTCCCCCCTTTTTATATTTCCTCTTCTCCAAATTAAATCCAATCTTTTTAAAATTATATTATCACAACATCAATCTTTACATTCCTTCAGCTACCAATAAATTCTTATGTATCTTTCTTTTATATTATTCATTTTCCTTGCCTTTACTTGCATTTAAATATCATATAACTTGTCCTTTCTATCATTAGTCCATTCTGCAATCTTTTCCTTATTGTCCTTTCATTCTTTACTTTCTCTTTTTCTGACTTATTAAATAAACTGAACTTTCATATTTATTTCTTATCTCCATCCATCCACTCTTAAAGACTTTTGACTGCCAATTGTCATTCATTTTTTTTTTTTTTTTAATATCCTTTGTCTATCAGTCCTGCTTTCTTCTTCTTCTTCACATCTATTTATTTTCCTATTCAGTCTTCACTTTTCCTTTTGTGTTAATTTGTCCAGTCCTTTAATCCTTCTTGTTCATTCTTTACTCCACAAAAAACGTGAAGGGAACAATATGCAGAAATCTTTCAACACCTTTTAAACCCGTGTGGTGCTCAGAATCCAGTAATGGATAAGAAAAAAGCTTAACATGGGGACGAACCCCTAAAGCATTTTCACAGAGTCTATCATTGCACCACCGATTTTGGTAGAAAGGTGAGTAAAAAATCTCTAAGGCTTGGTATAGTAATAGTTATATGTCCATAAAGTGAAAAAACTTCAATGTGTAAATACTTTGAAAAGCTAATAAATATTAGTTAAACTTAGCTTGAAGGTCCATACAGCGAAGATCTTAACAGGTTCTGACGCGTTTCGCCGAAATAGGCTTAAAAGGCTTCTTCAGAGAACCTGTAACGCTGAGTGAAAGATTCAGTTTGTAAATCCTTCCTGGTACAAAGGAAAAAACGAAAAAACTTTCAGTTCCTATGACCATAGGAACTGAAAGTTTTTTCCTTTGTACCAGGAAGGATTTACAAACTGAATCTTTCACTCAGCGTTACAGGTTCTCTGAAGAAGCCTTTTAAGCCTATTTCGGCGAAACGCGTCAGAACCTGTTAAGATCTTCGCTGTATGGACCTTCAAGCTAAGTTTAACTAATATTTATTAGCTTTTCAAAGTATTTACACATTGAAGTTTTTTCACTTTATGGACATATAACTATTACTATACCAAGCCTTAGAGATTTTTTACTCACCTTTCTACCAAAATCGGTGGTGCAATGATAGACTCTGTGAAAATGCTTTAGGGGTTCGTCCCCATGTTAAGCTTTTTTCTTATCCATTACTGGATTCTGAGCACCACACGGGTTTAAAAGGTGTTGAAAGATTTCTGCATATTGTTCCCTTCACGTTTTTTGTGGTTATTCTCCCTTTGGAACAATATTTGTTCATTATATACCCAGTTGTTGTACTTTGGGCATTCTTTACTCCAACCATCCATTTTTCAGTCTCCTAAAAGTTCAGTCTAATAACTTCACTTTAATGTCTTTCCAGTCTATCCTTCTTTCTACTTTCTTCTTTACATTCTTTTATTTTCTTTTTCACTTGTTCATTTTTATTTCCTGTTCTTTGTTGCATATTCTTCTTTTTCCAACAAACAAACGTCCCATAGTTCTTTATATTTAATTTTTTGTTCAATATCCACCAATCCAGTCTTAGTATTTATCCCTTCATTTCAACACCCATTGTGCTAAAATGACATAGGTTCTGATTTTGAAAGAAAGGTCTTTAGTTTTTCCGGATCAACAAAATACAAAGATTTATCCCCACAAGATACCCTCATTTTTGCTGGGTAATATAACCCATACTTATATCCTTTTTCCTTTAATTGAGATCTCAGATCAAGGAATTTCTTCCTAATATTTGCTGTATTTTTAGCAAAGTCTGGTAAAAACCATATTTTGGATCCTTTATAGTTTAAGTTTTTATCTTTTTTGGCAGCATTTAAAATTTCTATTGCTTGCTGGTATCTTAACATCTTGAATATTAACGGTCTTGGTCTCCCTTGATTTTCCAGACTCTTTATTGGAATCCTGTGTGCCCGTTCTATTTCCAAAGGCTGTTTGAAATCCAACTGCAATAATCTAGGAATTAAATTTTCTAAAAACTGTATTGCATTTTTCCCTTCCAAATTTTCCTGTATTCCAAAAAGTTTTATATTCTTTCTTCTTCCACGGTTTTCATAATCTTCCAGCTGACTTTTCAATTGAATTATTTCCAAACTGTCATTTTTGCATCTTTTTCCTTCACATTCTAAGCTCTCCATTTTAACTTCTAACTCTGTTTAACTTCTAACTCTGCATTTGTTTGATTTGCCTCAGTTCCCCCATAACTTCAGCTTTGCTTAACTCCTCTGATACATCAGCAGGAAGCGGAACCTTACTCGGGGTAATTTGATCCTGCTTCTGCCTTTTCACAGCCCCTCCGGTTTCACTCTTACTCTGTCGGGTGCTCGCCATGCTCCCGCTGTCCTCTCCGATGTTTTCAGCCGAAAACAGTTTAAAAGGAAATCTTTATTTATTCAACGGTTGCCCAGGTAAGAGGAGCGCTGCGATCACACGACCATTTTGTGTGCACACTAAGCCCCCCCCCTTCTCTCTCTAAAACCTGAAGCCTGGACCATCTCCCCGCCTCCTTTCTTTCTCTCTCTGGAACTTGGACCCTGGCTTACTTTCCCTGTCTTCTTAAGACAGCCTCTCACCTATCCAAACACACATTAATTCAGGTAAACTGTCCTCTCTCTCACATACACACCCAAGCAGTCTCTAAATCCATTCTGTATTTGTAAAGCTTATGTCTATTTTTTCTGTACATTTGTAATCCAGTATATGCTGGATGTATAACTCTAACATTGCCTTTCTGTAATATTAAGCCTATTTCTGCACATTATATTCTTTATGCAATCACTCTTGGCTGTCAGTCAGTAATTTCACTTCCTACTGAGAATCTTCTACGAGGGTATTGAATCCAAGATCTGCGGATAGTAAGGTCGCCACATTATATCATTGGGGCTTGTTTGCTCATTATCATGGAAGTTTTCAAGTATCTTAAGGTGTGTGCATAAGATGCTGACTGATGAGCACAACATGATTCATGTGCAGATTTCTACAGCCTTTTTGCTGGGTATAATGTAGGGGAAGGCTTCCAGGTACTTATTACAGGGGATAAAACCTGGATGCATCACTGAGTCTGAAAGCAAGAGGCAGTCTTCACAATGGTGTCACACATCTCCAGTCAAGAAGTTATTCAAGTCTCAGCCCCCCCGCTGGAAAAGTTCTGTTCACTCTCTTCTGGGATATGAATGG
This sequence comes from Geotrypetes seraphini, assembly GCF_902459505.1. Classification (NCBI taxonomy): domain Eukaryota; kingdom Metazoa; phylum Chordata; class Amphibia; order Gymnophiona; family Dermophiidae; genus Geotrypetes; species Geotrypetes seraphini. Next base: position 454,630,254 of record NC_047084.1, read on the forward strand.
ACCAATTTTGTAGCACTATCAGGAAAAGGGCGAAACAGTTAAAAGTGTGTGAAATGGTGCAATGTTGGAGGAGGAGCTGAAGCCCAAAATATGCAGCCATCACAGATGACTATTGTCTAAAAGCATTCTCCTTCATAACGAACGCCTTCGCATTGCTACTGCAACTCTCAACACTATTTAGAGATTGAGATTCCATATCTTAAAGCTTCCTCCATACAGCCTTGATCTTGCTCCCTCTGATTATCATGTGTTTGAACCCTTGAAGGACGCTTTGAGGGGATGAAGATTTAGAAGCGATGAGGTCCAAGAAGCAGTGCATTCCTAGCTGAAGGCATAACCAAAAACATTTTTTCTAGTGGAATAAAGAAGTTTGTGCAATGCTGTGAGAAGTGTGTTGAAAAGGAGGGTGATTATGTAGAAAAATGACATATAATTTGTTTCTCTAATTGAATTATATATCTCAAAATATTCAATTTGCTGTTAATTTGAAAATGCCCTTGTAGTTTTAAGACCAGAGTTAGAGAGGTGCAGAAGATAGTCCAGAATCGATAAGCGAGGACAAGTGGTTTGATCTAGAGAGTTAAGAGTACACTATACTGTGTAACGAGTCCACTTAAAATGGTAGCAGCGCTATGTGGAAGTTTTTCTAGAAGCTTCTATGATGGCTGAGACTTGTGTAGATAGTGGAAAAGCATTGAATCGCTGGGTGCGAGATACCATGCTGTGAGAGGTAATGAACATAGATTGGGACAGAGCGCCCTCGTTCTGTGTCAGGTTGCTGCCCACGGTGGCATTGGCGCTCTCTGACATCACATCCGGGACCTGCGCCTAGGAAGTGACGTCAAAGGGCGAGCCAGAGAAGTTAAAAAGATATGGGGAAATGGCAGGGGGCCGGGCGCCGCTCACCCTTACGCCACTGTCTGCAACCAAACTTGACTATTCTACCTCTTGAACTGTGTGCCTTCTATAGAGCAGACTACACCAAGGACTGATGTTGCAATTAGGGTCTGTCAAGCCCTGGACAAGATTAGATTCTATAAAGGGTATCAAGCTTGCATTGAGCTACTGGAACAGAGAGTGGTGCTTTCCAGTTCACGAATAATGCCTCTAAGTAAATTATGAAAAGGTACTTTTATGCACTCTTTATAATCTAAAGTGTCCATTAATTCTACTCTAGGCTCTGTCTTTGATTTCATATTTATGGGAAGAGTCTGGCCCATCTGTTTGATGTATTTTGTAAAAGATAGATTTTCTGGTAGGGATCTTCTGTGAGGTGGTGGAGGAGAAGGATCTGATGGTATGCCATAAAATTCTTTTAGACAAGTCTGAATAATCAGAATCTGATCATTGGGATAAGTCTGAATCATAGGTCTCGATATCAGGTCTCATAGGTTGAGTGCCGGTATGGACGCTTAGGTAAACCTCAAGGAGAGTGTCAAGGCGAACATGGAGAAGAACGCTGAGGTGATAGTTGATGAGAATGCCTCAAAGAGCATCGAGAGCATGATGAAGTGCACTTTTTGGAAGATTAAGTGTATTCCCTAGTATGGGACTGTCGACTACTACTATTATTTCTAGAGCACAACCAGATGTACACAGTGCTGTAAAAGGCATTACTTGTTTGGTCTTCTCATATACTAACCCAATTTTCCTCTGAAAATCATGGTTTACATTTCTTAACTCACTTTTTCAGGTAGAGTGTAAAAAACTCTAGTGAGGGTGTTAAAAAGTGAGGTGAAAAAAAGTCCAGCATCTGCTGTACCCTACCTGGTATGGCTGCTGCTGCCACCCATCTGAAAGGTTCCTCCTCGCTGCACGGCTAAACGGGTATACTGCACACCACGATTCCCACTCAGGCGGCTAGTGAAAGCTGCAGTGAAGAGAAAACACTGAGAAGACGGGCACAGAAGGATGTCTCAACATGTGACTTCAATTCAGGATGCTCACTCACAAATTGATAAGTGTTATTATTTTCTACTGTTCATTCAGGAACTGCTTAAGGGGATAGATTCACAGACATACTCTAAAGCAAACAGGTGTTTTCCAAGGACAATAGGATACCAGTCCTCACTGATGGGTGATGCCATCTAACAAAGCAAAAGATATGAGCATTGTTCACAAAGTTGAAACACTTTTTAGTGTATTCTACCACACTTGTGGAAATTCCTACATCAGTACAATAACTTGGGGCCAACTTAGTCTGTAAAACTATAGAAGTTAACTCAGGGGAGGTGGGTGAATTTTGTGAGGACTGCTGTTCTGCTTTGCTTGGACAGAATCAGCTAAGCAACTATGCTTTCTCCAAGAAGGGAGAATCCCTAGCTACAGGATGCCTAAGAAAAAGGGGTATAAACCCTTTTGTTGCAATAGGCCATTTTATTTTGACAAATGCAACCAAGAAATAAAAACAGATGAAATTAGCCCCTATCTTCAAATGCTATTTCCTTGAGTCCCTCAGGACCAAACACATAATATGTACTCCTGAGAGCAGATAGAAACTCACTAGTTTATGCTATCACCCTATAAAACAGTAGTCTTCAAATATATTCCCAAGCAAGGGCCATGACACTGCTGACCAGTGTGTATCAATGACATCCATCTCTACCTTCAAACCACATTGGGGATACCTCAAAGTTGTAAGCATTTCCAGATGCATTCTTGTCTATTGAGAAATGCTTTACCTGCAAGTGCTGGGTATAGAGGAAAAAAGCAAAAATACAATGGGGGCTGCCACTGAACCCCAGGCTATTCAATGAAAAACATTGCTATAAAGGGTCCTGTGCAACCCACAGCTAGCCAGTATTTCTGTAACAAGGTAATGGTAAAACTAATTCCCCCTTAAAATCAAGAAACAAAGGTTAAACATGAAATTTTATAACAGTTTTTGAGAGCAACTGAGAGCATTTTTTAAGAGAAAAGCCTGGTTTTGAGAGATAAACTCTGTTTATTGCTGTCTTTCCACAAGTATGATTGAGTTCACAGTTGTTTGGTTTCCTGAAGCAATATAACGAAACGTGGACACATTTGAACCAAGAAACCAAGCTTTAGCTAAGTGCTTTTCACCTACTAAACGCCTTTTTGGGAAATTGAGTTTCACCATTAATAATTTTTGAATATTTTAAAAATAAGCTTAAAAGTATGAAAGATTACGCAATGATTGGGTGGTTAGGTGGCTGGGGGTTCATACCCTCTATTGTGCCCCTTCATGTCTCTGAGCTATTCCTATTATATGTAAAGCTGTTATCAATAAAAGGTTACTTTATCATTTATAGAGGGAAGCGTTTTTTGTTAAACAAAGAAGCCAACTAGAGAATGTGGGAGAGTTGCAAGAATATCTGCCTGCTATCCCTGGATAACATCTGTTACAGGTAAGTAACTGTGCATTATCCCAGGACAAATAGGCAACATATTCTCACAGATGGGACTCCTAGCTACTTAAAAGGGATGGAGGGAAGCTGGAACATAAACAGAGAATAAATTTTGGACAACTTCTTGGCTGAACAGACTATCCTGTTTGAAATGAGTCTCCAGACAATAATGGGATGTGAAAGTATGTCCTCAATAGGAATGGAATGGAGAAAAGCAACTGAGGCTGTCATTGCTCTAACAAGACCTTCCAAGGTAGTTCAGCCTGAGCATAGGAGATACAGTCCACCAACCATGTAGAAATTGTTTTCTTGGTAACTGGAGTTTTCAGTCTGCTAGGATCAGATGAGAGAAACAGAGGAGTAGAAGCTCTGAGGTTTTGTTCGATCTATGTAGTAAGCTAAAGCACATTTACAATCCAATGTGTGGAGCAGTGGCGTACTTAGGGTATGTGATACCTGGGGCCCATCATTTTTTGACACCCCGCTCCGGCCCATCATTTTTTTTTACACCCTCCCCCCCCGTCCTTGGTACGCCACGGTTCTTCTCTTCAATTATAAAACACAATAGAAAATCCAGTGCTAGAAAAAGGCTAAGAAGCTGGCGGGAGTGGCAAAAGTGCCCTTTAAGGAATGCCCTCCCGATATGGCTCTATCCCGCCCCCTTCATGACACCACCGGTCAGCGTTCTCAGCCATTGGTTGACCTTGCCTGGGTACTGCGACCCCAGAACGTTGATCAAGAACAAAAGCGATCAGCATTCTGGCGCCTGGGGTTGCAGCGCCCAAGCAAGGTTGACCAATGGCTGAGAACTTTGTCCGGTGGCGTCATGAAGTGGATGGGATAGAGCCAGATCGGGCGGGCATTCCTTAAAGGGTGCTTTCGCTGCTCCCGCCGGCTTCTTAGCCTTTTTCTTGGGCACGGGGGTGGACCAGCAGCTGTGCTAAAATGCAGGGTCCCAGAAGGTTCTGGACCCGGCCAGCTGTGCACCCCGGGTGTTCTGCGTGCCTCCCCCCCCCCCCGGCAGGTCACTGGTGTGGAGTACAGTTTCACCAAAATGGGAATGTTGTCTTGCTATGAGCTGGGATTTATCATCCAAAGTTATCTGTGCCTTGCAATTGTGTGCTTTACTAACAGATAATATATATGTTCTCTCAGCCTATTTGCTCAATCTCAGACTAAAAGTAATCATCAGTCATCAGGCCCCACGTAGGGTCTGGTTTTTATTACAAAACCTGCGAGCAATCAGTGTATGATGAAACTACTGTAATAATTTTGACACAGATTCTGTATTTAAGATTTTTAATTTGGTTGTTTTTTATGACATTTTGAGCACAATAATCATTTTCATTAAGGGCTAGATGCACTAGAGTCAGACATCATCGTTAACCCTGTTTTCACAGCTTTAACGACGATCACTTTTACCGACCCGATGCATAAAATCGCGTGCTTTTTCCTTTGATCGCCCATTTTTGGATCAGATAATGCAAATTAGCAAAAATCCCATGTTGCACTAACATTGCTTGGCTATGCAAAAAAACCAAAAACAAATAAACCAGGAGTTTTAGCTATTGGAAACAACCGGCTGGTCTAAACCTGTCAGTAACCATGATACCCAAATCTTTACACATCCGGTTCTCACATCATCCACTCCAAACCACAATTTACTATAGAGAACAGGAGTCCATGGATGATCTCTATATTGCTTATTTTTAACTTATACTGCTCCATTGCAACCAAATGCCCTCTCTCAAGCATACCCTCAAACTTTATTAATTAAAAAACTCTCTTACCACCACTATTCAAAAGAAACCACATTGTCACCCAGACAAAAACTCAACTAGGAGGTGGATATATCATACAGCCATGAGGATCCAAATCATAGGACCTTTTATAATCTGGTTATTTCAAGTCCGCATCTGCATAACATTTGTTTTAATCATTTATATCCAAACCTCCTTCCCATCCCTTATACTAAGCAACAGGTAATTGGTGTAAAATATATATCTTCTAAGCAAAAGATTAATATATGAAGAATTGCTCAACTATTACATCATTCCAACAAAAACCACCTTCAGCTGTGAAAAAGATGTCTTGTTCTGAACCATGATTTTTTGAACAACTGTTGGCCTTCCACTAGTTTCTAGTTTCAAATCTGCTTCATATCTTTTTTAAATGTCGACGTCAGTAGCCTGGATCCATCCTGGCAGACTTCAGTGGACACAGACTACAGTCACTACAATGATATAGAGTAAATCTGAGTATTTCTCTTCTTTGCTGGGATAACTTCACTGGCACCCAGTTTGAAAGAGAATTCAGTTTAAGGTATCTTGTTTGTTATTCAAAGCTTTTCAAGGCAGTTTACCAGAGGATGTTACACTATGGTTAAATTTTCCATCAGGTATTTTTGCCAGTAGGCTGCTACTACTATTACTATTTAACACTTCTATAGTGCTGAAATGTGTAAGCAGCGCTGTACATTTTGACATTAAATAGATGGTCGCTGCTTGGAAGAGCTTACAATCTAACTTAGACAGACAGACATGACAGAGGGGTTGGGAATGCAGAACCCAAGGAGAAGAGTTAGGCGTTGAAAGCAGTCTCAAAGAGGTGAGCGTTTCACTTGGATTTGAATACTGCCAGAGATGGAGCTTGCTGTAGGGATTCAGGCAGTGTGTTCCAGGTATTCGGTGCAGCAAGACGAAGGACAGAGTTTGGAGTTGGCAGAGGAAGAGAAGGGGACAGATAGGAGGGACATACCAGTTGAGCGGAGATCGCTGGGGGGGAGGGGGGGAATAGGAGAAGTGAAATGAAGAGATAATGAGGGACATCTGAGTGAATGCATTTGTAGGACAGTAAGAGGAGTTTGAATTGTATTCAGAAACGGACAGGAAGCCAATGAAGTGACTTTAGGAGAGGGGTATTGTGAGCATAGTAGCTCTCACGGAATACGAGTTGTGCAGCAGAATTCTGGACGGATTGAAGGGGAGAGATGGCAGAACGGAAGACCTGATAAAAGCGAGTTGAAGTAATTTAACCATGAGGTGATGAGGGTGTGGATAAGGGCTTTGGTAGTGTGCTCAGAGAGGAAAGGTCGGATTTTGGTATTATAGAGGAAGAAGAAGCAGGTTTCACCCATCTGTTGTATCTGGGCAGAAAAGGAGAGAGAGGAGACAAAGATAACCCCCAAGACTGCAAGCAGACAAGATGGCGACGATAAGAATATTGTCCACAGAGACAGAACGGAGGAAGTGAGGAGGTGGGTTTAGGTGGGAAGATGAGCAGCTCTGTTTTAGCCATATTCAGTTTTAGATGGTAGTGAGACATCCAGGCAGCAATGTCAGACAGACAGGCTGAGACTCAGGTCTGGGCTGCAGTAGTGATGTCTGGTGCGGAGAGGTAGATCGGGGAGTCATTGGCATATAGGTGATATTGGAAACTATGGGTGGAGATCAGTGCTCCAAGTGAACAAGTGTAGATTGAGAAGAGGGGTGATCCCAGGACAGAGCCTTGAAGTACACCAATTGATAGCAGTATGGCTGTGGAGAAAGAAACACCGTTGCTTACACACTGAAGGTGCAATGGGAGAAAGAGTAAGAAAATCAAGAAAGCAGACCCCTGGAATCCCAGTGAGGACAGTGTATCAAGGAGCAGGTGGTGATCAATAGTATCAAAGGCAAATCCAATTTTGGACTTTGATGTTTCCCTCTGCAAAATCTGTTCGCTTCAAAAATATATTTGTACATTCATTCCCTTTTATGGCAGTCTTGATTTGGAATGATGTACCTGTGGACTTGCAATTTTATTTTTTATTTAAAATCGATCGATACCTGAAGGCTTTATATTTCTCTAGATCTTTGAATTAATATTTATCTTTCAAAATTTTGATGTAAAAAATTTGTGAACCACTTCGGGTCCTCAAAACAGAGGCTAGAAGTGGAATACAAATCTGACAAATAGAATAGAATTCACCACACCTAGGACCAACAAAGACAGATTGTCAAAACTCTTCCATCTTCTGAACATACTCTCACAATGCTCTCTTGACAGAGATGGAACAACTGCCACTGCTTCTCATTTTCTTTGGCATCCCACTAAACCAGCCAATCCAACAACATGACACACTGAAACCACCTTAGGAAGAAAGGAAGGTATAGGACACAGAAACACCTCATCCCTGGAAAATATCAGGAAAGGCTCTGTACAAGATCTCCAACTCCAAAATTCTCCTGGCAGAGTAAATGGCCACTAGGAAAACTGTCTTCAGGGTGAGATAGCTAAGGTTATATATCCAAAGGACTCAAAAGGAGACCAATGCCATGAGAACGAGATTCAAATCCCATGTGGGTTCCAATGGGTGAATAGGGGACTGAACGAGCCTTACTCTAAGGAATGTCTGAATGTCCGAGTGTAAAGACAACACCCAGCCCTGAATCTCATCTATGAACCACACCAGCACTATAGCACAGCTACATACCATACATAACAGGTGTTATCCAGGGACAGCAGGCAGCTAGTCACACATGTGGGTGATGTCACCAATGGAGCCCTGGTACGGACACTTTAAAAGTGCATCACCACTTTAAGACACGAGAAAGTTTGCGATAGCCAGCACCTCGCATTCGCGAGTGCCTTCCCGCCTGACGTAGATGTGTGGTCCCTCAGTTGAGATAGCCAGCTAAGAAGCCAACCTGGGGAGGGGGATGGGTTGTGAGAATATCTGCCTGCTGTCCCTGGATAACACCTGTTATGGTAAGTAACTGTGCTTTATCCCAGGACAAGGAGGTAGCATATTCTCACATGTGGATGACCTCCAAGCTAACCAGAATGGGATGGTGGGAGTGTTGGCCTTTTAGGAAAATAAATTTTGTAATACAGACTGGCCGAAGTGCCCATCCAGTCTGGAGAAAGACACAAGCCAGTAATGCAAACTGAACGTATGAACTGAGGACCAGGTGGCAGTTTTACAAATTTCCTCAGTAGGAATGGATCTAAGGAAAGCTATGGAAGCTGCCATAGCCCTAACTTTATGGGCTGTGACACAACTCTCCAGGTGCAGTCCAGCCTGAGCATAACAGAATGATATACAGGAAGCCAGCCAGTTGGAAATCGTTCTCTTGGAAATAGGATGCCCCAACTTGTTGGGATCATAGGAGACGAAAAGTTGAGGAGATGATCAATGTGGCTTTGTCCTGTTGAGATAGTAGGCCAAAGCTTGTTTGCAATCCAGGGTATGTAGAGCCGCCTCTCCTGAGTGAGAGTGAGGCTTAGGAAAGAATACTGGAAGCACAATTGATTGATTGAAATGAAAATCAGTGACAACTTTTGGCAGAAACTTTAGATGTGTGTACAGGACCACTTTGTCATGGTGGAACACAGTGAATGATGGATCTGGCTCTAATGCTTGAAATTCACTGACTCTCCTTGCAGAAGTGAGTGAAATAAGGAAAAACAACTTTCCAGGTCAGATACTTGAGATGAGCTGTTGACATTGGCTCAAATGGAGGCCTCATTAACCTGGAAAAAACAACATTAAGGTCCCAGACAACTGGAGGAGGTTTGAGAGGTGGTTTCACATTGAAAAGTCCTTTCATGAATCTGGAGAACAGAGGATGAGCAGTGAGAGGTTTACCCTCCATTGGATGATGAAAAGCAGTAATAGCGCTGAGATGGACTCTGATAGATGTAGACTTGAGCCCAGAATCAGACAAATGGAGAAGATAATCCAACACCAGTGAAACTGAAATGGATTGTGGATCATAGTGATGAGAAGACACCAGGAGGAGAAAAAAAATCCACTTCTGCTGATAACACTGCAGAGTGGCTGGTTTCCTGGAAAGCTTCCAAAATAAGACGTACTGGCTGAGAAAGATGTAGATAAGCAGCATTTAGCCCGAGAGAAACCAAGCTGTCAGGTGTAAGGACTGAAGGTTGGGATATAACAATGAACCTTGACTCTGTGTAAGAAGAGATGGAAAGATTGGCAGAGGAAGTGGTACCCTGGCACTGAGCTGAAGTGGAAAACCACAGCTGCCGGAGAGCTATGAGGATCATGGTGGCTGACTACTGCTTGACCTTGAAAAGAGTCTTTAGAATTGAGATAAAAATGCTGCTTTGGTTACCTCTTTGGAATAACTACAAGACGGCATTGTATCTTCCAAAACAGACAATATTCGTTTATTGTTAGAATAAAAAGTTACAATATTACAGCAGCCAAGGCATAGCAAAGCATAATGTATTGTCAGTTCAGAATATACAATGGAGAGAAGAATTTTCACTCATATGCGTAACAGGGGGCTAGCAGTTCCCCATAGTATAAGTAAGTGAATCTTTCTCTGCCTTTTCTTAGACTGCACGTGTTTTTTATACAGAGAAATTCTTCCTTTGTTCTAAAAAAGGCCATCCCCCGAATTCTAGTTATGTACTTCCCTATTGGTACATAAAAATAATGTACAGCTAACTCTTCCCTATCGTCCACGCCTCTCTCTCACCTCCACACCCCCCCCAGTAAAAGGGGGGCCTTACAGAAACAGAGAACTGTTGCTGAACTCTCATCTTTCAGCACGGAGACCTGCATCTACTAATTAGAGGTTTTACAATTCTATGCATATTCGAGTTGGTGTCCTTGTAAGATGAAAAGTTGGCAACGAGATGGCCTTTCCACAATCCAGCTGTCTGGTTCCCATAGCTTGGTTCAGAGACAGAGAGTCCATGGTTTGGTACCAAGATCTTTCATCTTGTTACACCCACATGAGCAGAGCTCCTTGCTCATTATAAATGGTTTATGGCTTTTTAGGGTGTCTGGCATATGAAGTCATACAGCAGTGATAAGAGTCCAGCAGGGCCTTGAAGAGATAGACTCCCAGCAGGGAATGAAAACAAGAACATCATTGCTGGCATTGCAAAGACTGCAGCTGTAGCAAGGTACACAGGCTGGGCCTGGCTATGGGAAAATATGTCTGTAGTTTCCAGCATACACAAGTGAAAATCTAGGTCTGTAGAGTCCAGTAGAATCATCCAGATGTCCAGGATATACATGTCAGAATGAAAGGAGTAGGTGGGAACGCATAGAGAAACTTGTGTGTCCAATCCAGGAGAAACACATCTGCCTCCAGATGGTGAGAGTAGTCAGGAGCAGAACTGGGGTAATTTGTTGTTGTGGGGAGATGCAAACAAGTCTACTTGAGGAGTGACCCACTGAGCAAAGATGGGATGGAGAGCTGCAAAGATGAGCGTCCATTTGTGAGCCTGAAGAATTCTGCTGAGCTTGTCTGCTAGGCAATTTTGTTTTCCCTGAATGTAAACTGCTCGGAAGAAAATATTTCGAGCAGTGGCCCAGAGCTAAATCTTCTGAGCTTCCATACACAGGGAAAGAGACCCTGTGCCGCCATGCTTGTTGATATAATACATCATAACTTGATTATCCATGCGGAGCAGGAGGACTTGATCATGAAGCTTGGGAGATGTTGGAACGCTTTGAGAGCATAATAAATCGCCCTGAGCTCCAGCAGATTGATATGAAGCTGTCTCTACCTGGCAGAACAATGACCCTGAGTCTGAAGGCCCTGGAGATGCACTCCTCAGGCATAAGTGGATGTGTCCATGGTCAATACTTTGTGGTGAGAAGGCATGTGAAGAAGTAGGCCTCTGGAAAGACTGGATGAGATCATCCACCATTGTAGTGACTGTCGAGGAGATGTCAAGGAAATGAGTTGTGAGAGAGGATCTGTTGCCTGGGACCACTGAGAAGCGAGGGTCCACTGAGGTGTTTTGAGATGGAGTCTTGCCAGAGGTGTGATGTGTACTGTGGAGGCCATGTGGACAAGAAGGACCATCATTCGTCTGGCTGAAATACAATGAAGCTGGTCCACTTGATGACAAAGACGAATTAGAGCATCCTGGCAATTCTGGGGAAGGAATGCTCTCATTTGAGCAGTGTTTATGTTTATTTAAGATTTGATATACTGCTCTTGCATTTATCCAATGGAGAAGAAGCTCTGGTAGAGCATGAAGCTTGGGAGTCCTCTGCGTCAGAGTCAGAGAAAGGGTTCCTGATCAGTGTCTTCTTGTAAATCCGACATCAAGCTTATGGAAGAGGAACTGTGCTTGGAATGGTGTCATTCCGATGCCAATGTCTCTACATGCTTACGTTTGTGAGAGACCTTCCCTGACTTCACAGGGCTAGTGTCCGACTGCCTGGAGGACAAGTATCGGACTTGGATCGATGTCGATGCGTCACTGTCGAATTGGCAGGCTTGACACCCGCGACGCTTCTTTGTCTTTACAATGCATCGATGCTGCTGTGTGATGCACCAATGCTTCCTTGCGAGGCATCAAGACAGCGTCAACGGTGCCCATGGTCCTGGATGCATGCTCAGGCTGGACTGGCACCGGAATAGTCAGTGTCGGAAGTAGCATTTGAAAATGCTCCTCAAGCTCCTCCCAAAGCAGCGTATTGATTTTCTGCTTCACAGAAAGCACTGGTACAGGCGGCTTGGATGCCAACCCACATGTGCAGCACTGCTCGATAAAGGAATTGGGAGCTTATGGAACTTTTGCGAGGTCGGCATGACTTGGTTCGATGCGTTGATGACCTGCATCCCAGATTGGGAAGGGGAAGGCTTCTTAGCCGGCTAACCCAATGGTATGGTGTAATATGACCCCGGAGTGAGCGTCGGTGCCTCCTTCGATGATGATTTCTTTGGTGTCAGTGGCTTGGACACCGTGGGTGTCGATGCAGGCTCTTGGTTTATACCGACACCAAAAAGTTGCTGCTGCTGCAAAACCCGATTCCGAATAGTCCGCTTCTGCTGTATAGAACAGCAGATGCAGGCTTCAATACGGTGCTCGGGACCCACGGGAGGCACCAACTGTGAGGGTCCGTTAAAGAGATAGTACAAGCACAGCAAGTACACCTTTTGAAACCCGTTAGCGGGCAGGACATGGATGGGAACACCACCTCAACCAAATTAAACTCCATGCCTGAGGTAAGAAATGAGGCCCCGCCGGCCCAAATCCCACAATGGATAAAGAAAAAAAAAAGGTGTTTTTATTTATTTATTTATTTTTTTGGGGGGGGGGTTAAGGAAAAAAAAATAAGGGAAGAAAGAAAAGACTGACAGTCAGAAAACTGCGAGAGCGGGAAGGCAAGCAAAAAGAATTCAATAGCCGTTGAAAACGCGACTTCTTAGCTCCGCAAAAACTAAGAAATGGAGGGACTGTGCGCCTACGTCAGGCGGGAAGGCACTCACACATGCGCGTTGCAAGCTATTGTGAACTTTCTCAAGTCTAAAAGTGGCAATGCAGTTTTATAAAGTGTCCATATCAGGGCTCTGTCAGTGACATCACCCACATGTGAGAATATGCTGCCTGCTTGTCCTGAGATAAAATCTGCTCCCTTGAGAGATAAAAGCCAGCTCCTTTGTCCAACCCATCCTGCAAAAACTCCCAAAAATATCCATCACAGAGGAGGCTCAATAGAACCCATTGGATTTCCTCACGCCACTCCTTGAAGATATACCACATGCAGACATATGCTAAGGAAGCAGAACTTCTTTGTAATTTAAGCATGGTGGAAATTACTCTTGCCAGAAAAACTTCTCTTGCACAATGGCACTCTCTTAAGACATTGGACAAAACAGACGAGTCAAGTAATGCAGTGGCCCTTGTTCCAGCAGGCTGCCCAAGCTATATTAGATCTTCATACTATGGTCTTCTGGGCCAGTAAGGGGCTACCAACACATCAGGCCTCTATGATACTCGATCTTATGAAGGATTCAATCTATCAATCACCAGGGAAGAAACCATCTAGCAGCCACCGTTGAATGTGGGCATCATTGCCTTCTGCCCTCAACTGCTTCCACTAACCGAAGGACCTAGATAGCTTTGCATTCTCCATGGAGGCCATTAAATCCATCACTGGCTGATCTTAAATTTACACTATGAGACTGAAGGCTGCATGACCCAGGCTCCACTCTAGCACATCTAGCTCATATAATTCAGCCAACAAATTCTCCACTCTAGCTACAGACAGATCCACCTAGTAAAATCTGCCAATGCCACAAGCAGAGTTGCATTCAATGACACAGACTTCATACCGCCTTGATGATTTACTTAAGCCAACACTGTTGCATTGATGGACAGCATGCATCCCACACTATCCTCCAGAAGGGTTTGAAAGGAAAACAAGATATGCACTGCTCTTGTTTCCAGACTGTTGGACTACTGAGCTGCTTCTTTCACAGGCCATGTACTACCTGCACCAGACAATGGTCTCCTCAGCCACTAAGGCTTACATATGTAGTCAGGATTTTCAACTCTGGAGGCTCCATGCTGGGCATCTGTAGCCACCAGTGCAGACTGTTGTGCACCATGACCCGAGACTGCAATCTTCTGTCCAAATCCTGGCACTTGGGTGACTAGTGACTAGGAGGAACTCCATAGCCACAAGGGAATTTCTAAAGCGTTAATCTTCAACAAAATACCCCTCTGGGTAAAAAGTGTTATATGTTCTATGACACATCTGATAGAGACTCTTGACATAAGGCACGTTTGCCAAAATATTTATTTATTTACTAAATTTTCTATACCGTTCTCCCAGGAGAGCTCAGAACGGTTTACATGAGTTTATTCAGGTACTCAAGTATTTTTCCCTGTCTGTCCTGGTGGGATCACAATCTATCTAATGTATCTGGGGCAATGAGGGGGATTAAGTGAATTGCCCAGAGTCACAAGGAGCAATGTAGGTTTGAACCCGCAGCCCCAAGATGCTGAGGCTTTAAGTTCAACCACTAAGCCACACCCTCCCTCAGTGTCGAGTCCATCAGTCCATACTGTGTTGTTTATTAATAAAGAATATCTTGGATTACCCATCCCTGAATACCCATCGCTGAATACATCTTTTGTCTCATGACTTCCCTATTTGCATTGCGAGAATAGTGAAACAGCATCTCCTGAAGGGGCCCCATGAGAGATCAAGCCTATTGCACTAATTCCAATGTTGCTACCAAAGATTCAAACACCTATATATAATCTTCTGGTTGTGGGAATCTCAATGCATCAACCTAGGTTAGATTCTGTGGCTTCTGAGTCCTGGTCACCGGTAGGAAGACGCAACCCTGACTCTCAAATAATCAAAAACCTATGAGACTTCAGCATATTCTTGAGCCCTGCTGCTTTCCTGAAAGGACTTTGCCCAAACTAACCAAGTGTCAAGATACAGGTGAAGCAGGATCCCTTCCTTCTGAGGGCTTCCACCACAACAATCAATATTTATTTATTCATTCAATTTTCTATACCGTTCTCCCAGGGGAGCTCAGAACGGTTTACATGTATTTATTCAGGTACTCAAGCATTTTTCCGTATCTGTCCCAGTGGGCTCACAATCTATATAATGTACCTGGAGCAATGGGGGACCAGGTGGCCAGCTCATGATCACAGGGGACAACATGGGCTTAAACCCACAACAGAGTGTTGAGACTGTAATTATAACCCCTGCACCACACTCAGATATCGTTTGGTAGAAAATAGCAAGATACTGTATTTTTTGCTCCATAAGACGCACCTGACCATAAGACGCACCCTAGATTTAGAGTAGGAAAACAAGGAGAAAACATTCTAAACTAAATTGTATACTAATATATACCAGGCTCTGCACCCAGCCCCTCACTCCCTACCAGGCTCTGCACCTAACCCCACACTCTTTGCCAGGTTCTACACCCTGTCTCCTTCCCTTCTACATAATTTTGCTAATTGAAATCTATTTAAAATATACATGATATTGGACCTTACAAAGGCTACTGAGGTCTATTTAGTAAAAATATACAAAAGAGCTTGCCTTACTGGAATATCTGACGGAGTGCCGAGCTTCTCCTGGGTGGAGGGAGGGGAAGGAGCAAGGCAGGGGCTGCTACCGACTTGGCCATTAGCTGTAGAGGCTGAAAGAGGGAAGGAAGGAGCTGCGGGAGCCCAAGTCAGAACCAGTCCCGGGATTCAAGCACGGTCTCCCCCCAGATCGGATTCGAGCCTGCACCAATCATAAGAACATAAGAATAGCCTTACTGGGTCAGACCAATGGTTCATCAAGCCCAGTAACCCGTTCTCACAGTGGCCAATCCAAGTTACTGGTACCTGGTCAAAACCCAAGGAGTAGCAATTTTCCATACTACTGAGCCATGCACACCCCTAGGATAGATAAGTTATTAACTTTAACATCTTCAGTATGAATTTGGCAGATTGGCCCTGCTTGGGGCAAACCAAGATGCAATGTGCAAGGTCAACCATTTTCCAATATAAGAGCACAGAGGCAGGAAAGAGTCAGCAGCATCTCTCCTACTTCTTTATAGCATGAGAGTGGGGGGGAGGAGAGGAAGGGGAATGGTGCTAGAGAAGTTTCTTTCATATTGAGGGAAGGAGGATGGGTGGGAGGCTGCTAGACTATCGGTGCTTTTTTTGCTGTTGTTGCTGGGGGAGAGGGTAGTGGTTTAGGTCAGATTGGGATCAGGGAAAGCCACTAGACTAGCAGGAATTTTGACTTTAATGTTAGAGATAGCAAAGGGTCAGATTGCTTTCTTTGAAGGGGAGAGAAGGGGACTCCAGTCTAACAGGGATTTTGGACATTGATGAAGAATGCTATGCTGAGGATAGAGGTTCAGGTTAGATTAAAGACTGAGGAGTTTTAATTCAAAATGTACTGAAATAAGATTCTAAAGACTCTCCCAGAGAATAATAGCACAGTTACTTACCGTAACAGGAACAGTAGGTAGATATTCTCAACATATGGGTGATATCATCCACGGAGCCCGATGTGGACAACCTCGCAAGCAGAATTGCTTGAAGAACTTTAGAAAGTTTGTGACTGCTTCACCATGCAAGCGCGAATGCCTTCCCGCCAGAGGTAGGGCGCGCATCTCCTCAATTCAGATAGCTAGCTTAGAAGCCAACCAGGGAAGGTGGGTGGGTTGTGAGAATATCTGCCTGCTGTCCCTGGATAACACCTGTTATGGTAAGTAACTGCGCTTTATCCCAGGACAAGCAGGCAGCCTATTCTCAACATATGGGTGACCTCCAAGCTAACCAGAATGGGATGGTGGGAGTGTTGGCAATTCAGGAGAATAAATTTTATAAAATTGCCTGGCCAAAGTGGCCATCCCATCTTGAAAAAGAATCCAGATAATAATGAGATGAAGGTATGAACCGAGGACCAAGTGGCAGCTTTACAGATTTCCTCAATAGGAGTAGATCTAAGGAAAGCTACAGATTTCGCCATGGCTCTAACTTTAAGGGCTGTGACTCGACCCTCTAGATGCAGCCCAGCCTGAGCATAGCAGAAAGAGATGCAAGCAGCCAACCAGTTGGAGATGGTGCACTTGGAAACTGGGTGTCCCAACTTGTTTGGATCAAAGGAGACAAAAAGTTGAGGAGAAGATCGCTGTGGCTTAGTCCTTTGCAAGTAGAAAGCCAAAGCACGCTTACAGACCAGAGTATGAAGAGCTGTTTCTCCAGAATGAGAATGGAAAAAACACTGGAAGAACAATGGATTGATTGATATAAAACTCTGAAACCACTTTAGGTAAGAATTTAGGATGAGTATGGAGGACCACTTTGTCATGATGGAATACTGTGAAAGGTGGGTCCGCTACTAAAGCTTGTAGCTCACTGACTCTACGATCAGACGTGAGAGCAAGATAGCTAAGCAGCTAACTAGGGAAGGTGGGCAGGTTGTGCTATAGGTGAGTAATTTTCTCCGATAAGCAGACATAATATTCTTATGTTATGGGACTCCCAAGCTGCCAGGATCATGCTTCTAGGAAGAGGGTTATGGTTAAACATGAGCCTAGTGAAACCCAAAGGGTTAGCGGGAAGGCTGGCATCTAGGGAGAGAAAAAATTTTGTAGAACTGCTTGTTGAAACTGACTATCCCTTCTAGAATGATTCTCTAAACAGTAATGGGAAGGAAAGGTAAGAATTGAGGACCATATGGCTGCTTTACAAATGCCAATTGGTATAGAGCAAAGATGGGCTACCAAAGTCACTATGGCTTGCACTTTATGAACAGTGACTTAGCCTTCAAGCATCAGTTCAGCTCGAGCATATACAAAGGAGATGCAGTCTGCTAGCCAAATAGAGATGGTTCTCTTGGTGACGGGAGTTCCAAGTCTGTTGGTGTCAAAGGACACAGAGTTGAATAGATGCTCCGTGAGACTTGGTGCGATCTAAGAAGTCTGATAATTAAGTTTTTCAACTCATCCTAGAAAAAGTGCTACATACCTCATTGCTGAATATCACTATGGCCATCTTCGAAATACTCCCCTTGGGAAGCTATGCACCAACGCCAGTACCTAGTCCACCCTTCAAAGCAATTTTGGAACTCTTTTTCTGGAATGCCCATCAGAGCTGTCATTGTATTACCCTTAATGTCCTGAATGTAATTAAACTGTATTCCTTTCAATATTTTCTTTATCTTTGGGTAAAGAAAAAAGTCATTGGAGGCCTGATCAGGTGAGTAGGGAGTGTGTTCAAATAGTTATTTGTTTACTGGCTAAAAATTCCCTCACAGACAGTGCCGTGTGAGCTGGTGCATTGTTGTGATGCAAGAGCCATGAGCTGTTGACAAAAAGTTCAGGTCGTTTTCCCATAACTTTCACACCGCCTTTTCAGCATTTCCAGATAGTAAACTTGGTCAACTGTTTGTCCAGTTGGTATAAATTCATAATGATATTCCCTCTGATATCAAAAAAGGTTGGCAACATTGTTTTGACTGTTGATTTGGACTGGCAAAATTATTTTGGTCATGGCAAACTTCGACTCTATTTCGCTTTTGCTAATCAATGAGTTCCTTTGGGACCATTTTTGCACACACCTTTCTTATGTTAAGATTTTCCTGGTTGTCTATCAATGTTTACTTGGTCTGCTATGCTTTTCACAGTGAGCCGACAATTTTGATGCAAAATTTGACAAATATTTGCAATGTTTTCATCAGTTCAGCTTGTTACCGGCCACCCTGACCTCTCTTCATCAGTGACACTTTCTCTCCCCTCAGAAAAAACATTTAATCTATTTGTTCACTGTCGTTTTCTTCATGGCATTATTCCCATAAACTTGGATTAACATGTCCCTCATTTCAATTAACATTGATGCAATGTTTGTGACTGCCCTTATGCACATCTTGAAAAATTGGAAGTCCTCTTCATTACTAAACTATACCTTTTGGTGGAATTCTTTGAGCATGTATCATAAATTTGAATCATATGCTTATGAAAAGAAAAATATAATTCGACTTTCCAAAAGTTTGACACAATGTAAATCACCCTGGAAATTCCTAGACTCATATGTTCAATCTATTTCATAGACACTCCTCTCTTCTTCTTCTTCTTTTTCTTTACCTTCATCTTTTTCCTCATTTTATTCTTTTTCTTTCTTCCTTCAATTTCTCTTTCCTCTTATCTTTTCTTTTATTATCTTTTCATGAACAGTCCTAGTACTTTAGATCTTTTAAAACGATTCAATTCTACATTGCACAATATAACTGAATATTTGTTATACTAAATGTTTTGTTTTATTTTTTGATATCCTGTACTTGAACTGTTTCTTATATTTTTTCAAAAAACTCAATAAAAAATATTGAACTTAAAAAAAAACATGTCCCTCATTTCACTTCCATTCTTGCCAGCCAAGTTTAACAAGAAATGTAATGTTTGTTCGTTGTTCTAATTCAAGCTCCAACATTCTTGTGACAGCACACAAAAACATGCAACAATAATAAACACCACTCAGCAAGACACTGCCACACATAAACATGAACACAGCAGCGAGACATTGATATACCAAGCTGTTTGTACAGTGTTGCTTCAACTAATAGCCAATCTGTCGATCAAATCGGGAAAGATTCCAGAGGACTGGAAGGTGGCAAATGTTACGCCGATCTTCAAAAAAGGTTTGAGGGGAGACCCGGGAAACTACAGACTGGTGAGTCTAACCTCGGTACCGGGAAAGATAGTAGAGGCGCTGATAAAGGACCGCATCATTGATCACCTTGACAGACACGGTCTGATGAGGACCAGCCAGCACAGTTTCAGCAAAGGCAGATCTTGTCTGACAAACTTACTGCACTTCTTCGAGGGAGTAAACAGGCAGATAGACATTGCATATCTGGATATTGTATATCTGGACTTTCAGAAGGTGTTCAACAAGGTTCTGTATGAACAACTACTTAGGAAAATTGCGAGCCATGGAATCGAGGGTGAAATACTCACATGGATTAAAAACTGGCTGGAGCATAGGAAACAGAGAGTGGGGGTAAATGGACAATACTCGAACTGGAAAAGCATCACCAGTGGGGTATCGCAGGGCTCGGTGCTTGAACCCGTGCTCTTCAATATCTTTATAAACGATCTGGACAACGAGCGAGGTGATTAAATTTGCGGACGATACAAAGTTATTCAGAATAGTGAAGATGCAGAGGGATTGCGAAGATCTGCAATGTGACATAATCAGGCTCGAGGAATGGGCATCGACATGGCAGATGAGCTTCAATGTGGATAAGTGTAAAGTGATGCATGTCGGTAACAAAAATCTCATTCACGAATCAGGATGTCCAGAGCAATACTTGGAGAGACCTCCCAGGAAAGGAACTTGGGAGTTCTGATTGACAAGTCAATGAAGCCGTCTGCGCAATGTGCGGCGGCGGTGAAAAGGGCAAAAAGAATGCTAGGAATGATAAAGAAGGGGATCACGAACAGATCGGAGAAGGTTATCATGCCGCTGTACCAGACCATGGTGCGCCCTCACCTGGAGTACTGCGTACAGCACTGGTCGCCGTACATGAAGAAGGACATGGTACTACTTCAAAGGGTCCAAAGAAGAGCGACCAAGATGGTTAAGGGGTTAGAGGAGCTACCATACAGTGAAAGATTAGAGAAACTGGGCCTCTTCTCCCTCAAACAGAGGAGATTGAGAGGGGACATGATCGAAACATTCAAGGTACTGAAGGGGATAGACTTAGTAGACAAGGACAGGTTGTTCACCCTCTCCAGGGTAGGGAAAACGAGAGGGCACTCTCTAAAGTTGAAAGGGGATAGATTCCGTACGAACGTAAGGAGGTTTTTCTTCACCCAGAGAGTGGTGGAAAACTGGAACGCTCTTCTGGAGGCTGTCATAGGGAAAAACACCCTCCAGGTTTTCAAGACAAAGTTAGACAAGTTCCTGCTGAACAAGAATGTGCGCTGGTAGGGCTAGTCTAAGTTAGGGCATTGGTCTTTGACCAGAGGGCCGACACGTGAGCGGACTGCTGGGCATGATGGACCGCTGGTCTGACCCAGCAGCGGCAATTCTTATGTTCTTATGTTCCTTGTTTGTTCACATAGATTAGAACATGGAGACTTGATTGTCAGTTTGAATGCTTGCCCTAGATTGGTAGCATGGAATGTTGCCACTATTTGGGTTTTTGCCAGGTACAAGTGACTTGGATTGGCCACTGTGAAAACAGGCTACTGGGCTAGTTGGATCACTGGTCTGACCCAGTAAGACTATTCTTATGTTTTTACTCCGCAAGCAATCTTAAAAGGTCCAGAGGGCATTGCAAACTGCTTGGAATTCCAGGTGATTGATATGGAGAGCCCTCTCCTGAGTATTCCATTAATGTGCAGGGCGTTGAGATGGGCTCCCCAGTCAAGCATGGAAGCATGGGATATTGTAAAGGTGATCTTGGACATTGGTATCTAATTCTGAGATCCAAAAAAAAGCTTTTCTGCACATTGCAATGGACATGGCTGAAGTCTGGGAAGTGATAAAGGCATCGAATGTGGATCTGAATACATATTTTCTGTTCTCCAACAAATTATTGGTCAGATGTTGGAAAGGTTTGATGGAAGATATTGCTCAAAGTTTGACAATTGTTTAATCAAGGATGGCAAATAAAAGGTCATGTAAAAACTCTAAATTGCATATTCTTGTTAGCTACCATTGTTGCTTGGAATACCCATCTGCCAAATTTTTCTAAGGTTCTGCTTTCTCTGCCTGGCAAAGTACTGGCATATATAGGAGAGCCATTTGCTCATTTTAGGATCAACTCAACTACTAGAGATTGATGCTGTAGTTGAGGTCTATCAAATTTAGGACATGACTATTCTGTATAGTATCCAATTTACGTGGAACCACTTGAAAAGAGTGTAGGGTTTTCTAGTTCTTAGCTTCCTTCATGAGTTTGTGTAATGGCACTTTGATGCAACCGTAGTCTAAGAAATCCTTGAACTCTTCCTGAGGTTTCTCTTCAGACTCCATGTTAATAGGTAGTGATTGCCCCATTTGTCCAATAAAGCTGGGAAAAGACAGACTTTCAGGTGGGGACCTGCACCGAGGAGGTGGTGGTGAAGTATACGATGGTATCTCATATAACTCATCAGCAGAAAAAAAAAACTATAGGTATTTATCAGAAGAGCGTGGTAACAAATCAGAATCAGAGTCCTCAATGTCAGCTCTTCTGGTAATGGGGCATTGAGGGGAGTGTCGGGAGTGAAAAACGCTAAGGAGAAGTTGGTGTGCTCCGCTCTCTAGAGTACACCGCAAATGTTGAGCATGTTTTTGATGTGGAAGATCGATGCCTTGATAGACTGCTTGGCTGATGCTCAGTCTGGGCTAAGGCTGGGAGTGACAATGTAGAAGGCTGTACAGTAACCAAATCAATTTTTGCTGCAGTAGTGTTTGAAGCTGCTCTTGCAGCATTGGCACCAGTACTGATATTGACAAGGGTACATTAGGCGATTGTTGAGTTGGGTGTAGAGGTGTTGGGGACCTCGATGCCAAAGAGACAAACTGTAAAGAAGGCAATCGGTCATCGGTGCATTGACATTTGGAGTGCAACAATGAAGATGACACTTGAGACAATGCTGATGCATGCCTGGTGGGGGAGACATGTTTGTGCTTCTTAGTTTGCTTAAGAGGCTCCCCCGATACCGGTAGCACCGAAGATGCAGTAGAATGAGTCAACAAGGCTGGTGCCAATGTCAATACTGGAGTAGTGAAAGGTTAATCATCAGGACTGGAGTCTCCAGCCATGCTCAATGTCCCTGAAGTTGTACCAAACAGTTTTTCAAACTTCAGTTTTCTGGCTTTAAGTGACCTCTTAATATGAGAACAGAGTGTGCATGAAATATCTAGATAGTCAGGACCCCGATACTGTACACATCAGTAGACAAGGGAACGGGCTAAAAAGAGTATGAAGGCCTGAAAACCCAAAGTTTGGGGAAAAAAATGCAATTTTAACTAAAACAAAGGAATATGACAGAAAACAAAATATTATGATAAAATTGACATACTAATAGCTTCTTAGCTCTGTAGAAAAACATAGCTTCTTAGCTCTGTAGAAAACTAAGAATTGCAGGTCCCGCAAGGAGACGTTGGGAGACAAGGCACCAGCACACAGATGGTATAGACGGTCCTGTGCACTTTTGACTGTTTGTACTGGGCACTGTTACCTACATGTGAGATTATGATGCCTGCTTGTCCTCGGACAACAGAATATACATACATTTCTGACATTCAGCCTATTACTGTAATATTACTTACTGTACCACTTGTTGAAGATTCTCAGCATTTTTTCCATCATCCTTCCCTCCTCAATTGACTCAAGTAATCTAATTCTAATCCTCCCCATGGCCCACTGATACATTCCTAATACCTGTAGGCTGTATGTGTAAGGGAGTCTTCAGGTTGGGTACACATTTCCACTTAAGCACATATGTATTCCACAATTCAGAGAGGCACTACTTCCCTCTACCATTATTTCAGGTGTTTATAGACATTTTTACTGCAGAATATCACACTCCCATAAAACTGAACTCTGATACACATTTAAAGAGAAAGTAAGGCAACTGCCGTCAAATTACAACATACACTGTCCCAGGACTCCAAGTCTGCCACTGGTTCAGGACATGAATGTATCTTTGACTCATGTGAATGCCTTGATAAAGACTTCTCCTTCCATACCTGGGCTCCTCAGAATGGCAGAAAGTGCAGAAGTGCTGCTATGGCCAAAAAGCCTCTCATGCATGAGCTGCCTCTGCCGAGCTTCCTGTTCCCGGCGCAGTGCCTGGGCCTCAGCTGCTATGTCTGGTGGCATCACAGCCAACACACTGTCTTCCATGTCCTCAAGTACGCTGCGACGCAGATCTGAGGGCAGTGTTTGGATGAAGGTGACTGGGTCCATTGGTGTGTCTGAGGTAGCACTCTGTGCCAACTCCCGCCGTTGCTGTTCTGCTCGCTGCTGTGCCAGTACCTACAGCAGACAAAGAAAGGCAGTCAGACTAAAAAGGAGTGAAGAGCAACCAGCGAGTCATTATGGAACCATCCCCTCAACTCTGTTCCCTCTTCACTGCCCAGAATCCCTTTCTTTCCTACTCATCATATTTGTTTCCCCAACAAGAAGAGAATATAATGAGCAAATACCTCCTCTTGAATGGCTGGTGGAAGTGCTGCCAGGAATTCAGGGCTGACCTCTGTCACACCAGCATTTGCTACCATGGGAGGGGGAACAGTGGGGGTCGTAGTGGCAGTTGGAGGAGCCCGGGCAGGTGGTCTGATACCCAGTTGGTTCTGGAGGACCTCACGCCTGATATCTTCAGGTAGGGCGGCCAGGAAAGAAGGGTCCACGCCTTCTGGTAGATTGATGCCTTAATGGAGAGAATATGAAGTAAGTATGGAAGAAGAAAGAAAAAAGTACAAAACATGCAAAGCACATGAATGGGGGTCATCACAAAAAAATTTCATTCACACCATTGTAAGAAAAAAGTGATCACATCACAACTAATCACATTTGTTTCAATTCAAACACTATGCCAGATAAGCAAGTGCTTATTGCTGTAGGCCAAGTGTTTTGCACACTGCCTCTAATATTTTAGACCTCCCACTCACCCCCTAGAAGATGAGTTTCACAAATGCCTTGTACCCACCCTCACCTGCCAGCGGATCCTCCTCTTCACTGCTAGTTGAGGGGAGAGGCTCTTCCAGGACGCCTCTGACATCTGCTCTCAGGATGGTCACAGATATCTCTCTGTTGGAGGAGCTGTCTGCAGAGGCTGGAGGAGAACTGTGGTAGGGAGGATAGGAGAGGTTTGCTGGAATTTGATAAAGACCAGCAAAATACTTCTGCAGTGTGTGGAAGAAAGATACTCAATCACCTTTATTAAACATTATTAAGCAAGCCTACTGAGTGATCCTCTCTCCTGTAAAGCACAGGACTCATCTCTGATTTCACCTTGATAGTCAGGGTCTTACACTGATACCTGTTATTCCGGACAAAGAATAATTTCTATTAAGCTTGCAAAATTATT
This sequence comes from Geotrypetes seraphini, assembly GCF_902459505.1. Lineage (NCBI taxonomy): Eukaryota > Metazoa > Chordata > Amphibia > Gymnophiona > Dermophiidae > Geotrypetes > Geotrypetes seraphini. The sequence goes on from NC_047084.1 coordinate 454,654,945, forward strand.
TTGAAATAGTACACAACTGGGTATCAGTAAGTCAATTAAAGTTGAACAAGGATAAAAAAGTTCTTTGCTGGTACACCCAGTTCATCAAGATACTATATATTGATACCTGATTTTTAAGAAGAAACTTTTCCTTTAAAGATATTGAGAATCATTATAGATTGTACTTTATTGTAAATACTCTAGTTAATTAAAAAAAAAAAAAAAAAAAAAAAGCATGAGCAGCTTAAGTCAGATAAATTTTTCTTTTAAGAGATTTTATCAATTTAAATTAGTTGCTCAAGCCCTGACCTTATCTTAATTAGACAATTGCAATGTGCTATATGTGGGCTGTTCTGAAAAATTGATTAAGACATTTCAGACCTTATAGAATACAGCCTTGATTTACTGTATTCAGCTAGATACTTCAATAATCTCTTCTTTATTTTCAATTTTGACATCTTTATTTTAAAAATCACAATGGCTTCCAATTTCTACTCAGCTTACATTTAAGACCTGCACTATAGTTTTAAAAAATGTTTGTGGTCAAGCCTCCCAGTATTTGTTTGATTTGTCGTCAGTTTCAATTGACAACAACTATATCTGAGATAACAATTAATATTATACTTCCTGATTTGAAATGGTGTCAGATGCAAAAAAAGGTTAACATATAGTTTTGTTACCAGGCAACTAAGGTATGGAATAAGTTACCCTTGGAATTTAGATTGAAATCTAATTATATGTTGCTCCGGGAATTGCCTGAAAACTGTTTTCTCCTAAAATGTAAAATTGTATAACTTTGTATAAGTATTCTGTATATCATAGGTATGCCTAGTCCTTTTTTTCTCTTTTTTTGTAACCAACACTTTACCACTTTTGGTAAATATCAACTACAAGTATTTATTGATATTCTTCACTAATATGCATATCAAACAGCTTTCCTATCCTGTCAGTCAGTAGTTTCTATTAGGTAACTCACCTGTAGCAGATGTTCTCTGAAGACAGCAGGTAGCGTATACTTACGTATTCTCACATCTGGCTGATATCTGACAGAGCCCGGTGCAGGCACTGTCCAGTAACAACATAATAATATAGTACATGACTGCAGATAAAGACCTGAACGGTCCATTCAGTCTACCCTGTAATTACATGCAGTAATTTCATTATTAAATTATTATTTTTTCTCTGTTATTTCTGGGCCATTGACCTTAGAATTCCACCTGATACTGTCCTAAGGTCCCAACTACTGGAGTTGTCATTGAAGCTCACTCCAGCCTATCCAAAGAATCTCCTTTGCAGGATTTATACTGTGAAAGTTTGCCCATTCATATTCTAATTAGAGATGCTCTGTGTTCATTCCATGCTTTTTTTGAATTGTCTCACTGTTTTCCTCTCCACCACCTCCCTCAGGAGGGCATTCCAGGCATCCACCACCCTCTCCATGAAAAATAATTTCCTAACATTACTCTTAAGTCTACCATCCCTCAACTTCAATTTATATCCTCTAGTTTTACCAATTTTGAAAAGATTTGGTTCTATATTACGAAGGTAAATCAAAAAGTAAAGGCAAAACACATTTAACGGCTTTACTAGATGTAACACAGCAATTAAACATATTTTTCCACATAGTGCCCATTTGTTGTATCATTTAATTAGCTTCTGCAGAGAAGTTGTTTTTCAGTTGCTCCCAAAGCCAATTGAGCACTGCTTCCTTTACTTCATCATGCTTTGTCTTTTGCTCTCCAGGCAACAGTGGATACACTCAAGTCTCGTCACCGGTGACAATTCTCTCCAGAATACTCAGATCTTCACACCGTCTCAGGAACCAGGTCTCAACTTCCACACGCTGTTGCTTATTTGGGAACCTATCGTGTACAGATTTTCCTGTATCCCAAGTCACCGTGCATTATGACAAATGCAGATCCATAGTTGATATCCAAATTTACAGCCAACTGAGACACCATTTTCTGTTAGTCTTCTCTAATCCAAGCATCCGCACTGTCAATGTACTCTTGTGTGCACTATGTTGATGGGTGACCAGAACTATATTCGTCGGTTACACCTGCTCTTCCCACTTTAAACCTTTTTATCCACTAATAAACCTTTCATTGATTTATGGTGCTATGTCCATACTGAGTTAATATCCGATGGTGAATTTCCACTGGTTCAATCCCTCTGCCCAAAGAGTGCACTACTGCATGCTGTTCTTCAGTGGTACAATCTTGCAATGGAGCGTCCATGTTTCTGACCTCGTGGCTGCCACACGACTACAGCCCAAGCGCTGCACTGTGCATGGATGAAATATCCAACAGGCAATTTACAAGAATATATGTTGCATTTTGCTAGCTCTGTTCTGGTTATCGCATAATTTAACAATTGCCTTTAATTTTTGATTCACACTCATAATACCTTTCAAAATATTTAAATGTCTATCATATCACTCCTATCCCTCCTTTCCTCCAGAGTATGCATGTTCAGGTCTTCTTTCTCTTCTCACACTCTTTTTGGTGCAAACCCCTACCATTTTTGTCGCTTTCCTCTGGACTGCATATATCCTTGGCCAGTAACACAATTCTCCAAGTGGATTCTCATCAATGACCTGTAAAGGGGCATCAATACCTCCTTTCTCCTGCTGGTTATGTCTCTCTCTAAACAGCCAAGCATCCTTCTGGCTACAGCCACTGCCTTGTTATATTGCTTTGTGACCTTTAGATCCTCATTCACTATCAACCCCAAAGTCCCTCTCCCCATCTGTGCATATCAGCCTTTCAGTTCCCAGCACATACATATATCCCTTGGATTTCTACTCCCCAAAAGCATCACTCTGCACTTCATTGCAGTAAATTTTAGTTGCCAGACATACCATTCTTCCAAATTTTGAAGATCCATTTTCATGTTTTCCACTCCCTCCGGTGTATCCACTGTTACCAATCTTGGTATCATCCACAAAAAGGCAAACCTTTCCTTCTAATCCTTCAGCAATATCTCTCACAAACATATTGATTAGAATCGGTCCCAGCACCGATCCTTGAAGCACTCCACTTCTAACCCTTCCTTCCTCCTAGCAAATTCCATTAACCACCCTGTCCATCAACCAGTTTCTAATGCAGTTCACCACTTTGGGTCCTAACTTCAGGAACCTTGTCAAAGGCTTTGCTGAAATCTATGTAAATTATATTTAGCACAGTTCCTCGATTTAATTCTCTGGCTAACCAAATAATTCAATCAGATTAGAAACATAGAAATAGACGGCAGATAAGGGCCATGGCCCATCTAGTCTGCCCACCCCAATGACTCTCCCCTACCTTTCTCTGTGAATAGATCCCACGTGTCTATCCCATTTGGCCTTAAAATCAGGCACGCTGCTGGCCTCAATAACCTGAAGTGGAAGACTATTCCAGCGATCAACCACCCTTTCAGTGAAAAAAGAATTTCCTGGTGTCCCCGTGCAGTTTCCCGCCCCTAATTTTCCATGGATGCCTCCTTGTTGCCACAGGACCCTTGAAAAAGAAGATATCTTCTTCCACCTCGATGCGGCCCGTGAGATACTTGAATGTCTCAATCATGTCACCCTTCTCTCTGCGTTCCTCGAGTGAGTACAGCTGCAACTTATCCAGCCGTTCCTCGTACGGGAGATCCTTGAATCCCGAGACCATCCGAGTGGTCATTCTCTGGACCGACTCCAGTCTCAGCACATCCTTACGGTAATGCGGCCTCCAGAATTGCACACAGTATTCCAGGTGGGGCCTCACCATGGATCTCCCTTTAGTTTACTATTTCTACCACCGGCTTCGAGTACTTCCTGCATGAGTGGAGGAACATTATGAGAGTTTGGGTGGAGCCGAACTGTTTGTGATTTCTGGTTTCTGGTATGCTGTGGATATTGCTGATTTGCAGAATGTTTCAGCAAAGGTGAGAGGATTTGAGGAGGACAGCATTGGACAGAAGTGGACTATATATGGGACCTCCTTGAAGATTTGTGTTCTAAGAGAAGCTTCTCCCATTTCCAACTCTTCAAATTCCTTCTGCTAGCAGCTAAGTACTTGGCTTGTTTTGCATTTTTGCATTTTTTTTTGGTAATTGTGGTTTTTTAAAAAAATTTTGTTGTTCACCACATAAATTATTAAACACTGTTTTGTTCTGTAGCATTGTGCTATAGTGAGTATATCTCTGTGCCTGGGTGAATGACAGTTTTTTCTCAGATATTTCTGAGTTTTTTTGTTGCCATTACAGCTGGACACAAGAGGAGCCTATGATTATTGGACTCTAGCCGGCTGGCTTGATTGTCTGGCATGGATTAAGTTTCTGTCTGTTGCTCTGAGGCTCGTTTTGATAAAGATTTGGAAAAGCCAGTGTTTTCAAATTTTGTCATAGGTGTGTTAATACTACATAATAATTTTTTTGTGACAAAAAATTCACCTTTTGGCTATTTTTGTGTAATTACCTTTAGTAAAGCCATGTTGTCTCAGATCTTGTAATCCATTAGATTCTAGGAATTTAAATATATTTTCCTTCAGCAATGCTTCCATTATTTTTCTAATAACCGAAGTGAGGCTCACTGGCCTGTAGTTTTTTGCTTCATCTCTGTATCCACCTTTTGTGAAGAGGGACTACATCTGCTCTTCCCCAATTCCATGGAACCACTCCCGTCTCCAGAGATTTATTGAATAATTTTTAAATGGAGCTGCCAGAACCTCTAAGAGCTCTCAGAATATCCAGGGATGGATCCCGTCTAGTCCCATGGCTTTATCAACCCTTCAATTTTTCAAGTTGTTCATAAACACTTTTGTGAATGATGTGGTATCCATTCCATTCTCATGTGTAATTTTGCCAGCCAATCATGGACCTATTCCAGGATTTTCTTCCTTGAATGTAGAAGTATTTGTTTAGCATGTTTGCTTTTTCTTCATCATTCTCCACATAGCAGTTCATAGAATCTTTTAGTCTTACAATTCCATTTTTCATCTTCCATCTTTCACTAATATACCTGAAAAATTTTGTCTTCCTTTTTTATATTTCTAGCTATTTGCTCTTCTGCCTGCGCTTTCACCAGATGTACCTTTCTCTTGGCTTTTTAATTTTTATCTGGTATTCCTTTCTGTGTTCCTTTTCTTGAGAATTTTTTATATTTCATGAACACCAACTCTGTTGCCTTTATTTTCTCTGCCACTAGTTTGGAGAACCATATTAGTTTCCTTTTTCTCTTGTTTTTATTTATTTTCCTCACATAAAAGGTTGGTAACCATTTTCATTGCTCCTTTCAGTCTGGACCACTGTTTTTCCAATTCCCTTATGTCCTCTCATCTTACAGTGCTCTTTCTTCAGATACTCCTCTAGTTTACTAAAGCCCACACATTTGAAATCCAGGACTTTGAGTTTTGTGTGGCTGCCCTCCACTGTTATATCAAACCAAATCCCCTAACAACAATAATTTTCTTGTTTGAGCTTTCTTATTTTTCCTTTAAGTGTGCTTTTCTTCTTGAGAGTGTGACTGCAGTAACTAATTCTTTTTCTCTTGAGCATTGCAATGCTCTAATGGAGCAAAACAATACTTTAGGTGCAATAAATTGTGAGGGTGGATGTTTGTGTCACATGTTACAGTTTACCAGATCCTATTGTGATCCATTTATTCCTGGATTGTTTTAATCTTTGAGGCAGTGGTGGTAAATTGGTATGATTCTGTGGAGTGACAGGAGCTGCTTTAATTGTATCCAATTCATGCTTAAGTTTATAGAGCAAAGCTGAAGACAGATGGGGCAAGCCCTAAGTCTCCAGACGGTGTGTCTTGAACTAAATCACTATAATGATTGCACTGACTAAAAGTCATCCTGACTGATTGGTGTGGGAATTGACTGAAGTATTTTTGATTATTGGGTTGTCTATCTATAGTAGCAAACCCAGGGGTAGGTGGGGTGTGGGGGAGAGTAGGTGGGATTATAAGTCCTTAATTAGTAGAGAACCAGGCAGATTAGAACCAAACTTCCCAAAAAGTAAAAGAAAAGAGGTATTATTAAATTAATTTCTTTTACTAGCTGAAAGTAGAGTAGAAGACTGAAGAGAAAGGAAAAGTATTAGATTCTATGCGTAAAGCAAAATCAGGAATATACAATTCAGGATTACTTAGCTCTTAAGAGAGTTGCTGTGCTACAAAGCATATGTGTTACCACTAAGGCTTTGTACCAGGAAATTAAAGTAACCCAGGAAATGGCCCGCTCCTAGCAAGACACTGGCTCAAGGCATCTATTCAAATGGTCTAATGACAAGCCAAACCCTTATTCAAATGGTCCAAGAGCAAGCCAAATCTTTAAGCTCACTTTACTACAGAGCTGAGCAGACAAAAAGATAGGATTTTTTAAAACCCAAAGCACCACTATCCAATTGAGCAGAAAACAGAATTTTCAAAACTTCATTTTAGTAGAGCATAAAAGCACAAGATTTAAAACCCAACCTCCTCTTACTGCATGCGCAGGGAAGGTCCTTCTTCAACAGCTGGAACTCTGGAAGGATGCAGAAACACAGGGATGCTGCCCAACACTGTGTGGGAGAGATGCCTCTCAGGCAACAGGAACACTACAGGTGTTCAGGAGAAAGTTTGGCACTGGAACAGCTGTAATCTGGATTCAGCACTTTCTTCAGGGCTTGGTCACATATCTGAAAGGGAGCAGCTCAAGCATAGCATAGCCAGCAGGCCTTATGATCAGGAACCACCAGCACAGAGTCCTCTCTTAAGAGAATGGTTGCCAGGAACCACCAGTGTGGGGTCCCTTCTTAGAGAGTAATAGCCAGGAACCACAAGTGCTTTTGGGAGTTCATTCTTATATTCGTTCGGACTCAGTTCCTATCTGGGAAGATGATGCTTTCTATGCCTCCTGTTCCGACTTCTTGACCTGAGCATCTCCAGAAATATCCTTAGCTATTACTTCAGGGAAATTCCAGAAACCTTAACGCCTCCTGGTTGGTGGCCCCCAGAATGTTTGGGCATCAAGTTGTCTGAAAGGGCAAGCATACTTCACAGATAAGACACTGAAGGAGCAGAAGTAGGCCAGAGGTTTGTCCTGCTTCAGGCACAGTATCTGAACTAGCAGATGAAATGTATTCCGCTCTATGTAAAAATCTATGTGCAGGCCTAAGTCTTACAAAACCCTATGTTCTCAACAACAGGCCATGAGGGCAAAGGACTAGAGGCTGAAATGTAGAAGGGACCCCCCATTCTGCATTATGAGAGTCTGAAAACACTCCAATCTCACAATTCTTCAGAATACAACTCTAGAAGGAGGAACCAGATCTCTCTCAGCCAGAATGGAGCAATTAGATCATTATTCCCTTATCTTGACTGAGTTATCAGCAAAGTTTTCTCTATGAGAGGTACTGGAGGATACACTTATAGAAGACCTTCCTCACAATGAAGAAAAAAGGCATCTGATGCTAGCCTGCCATGTGATCTAAGCCTGGATCAGAACTTAAGGGACCTTGTTGAGATGAGCTGTGAAAAGATCCACTGACGGGGTGCCCCATTCTTGGATGATCTTGCAAGCAATACCCATACTGAAAGATCGTTCATAAGGTTGCATTACCCTGTTCAGACTGTTCATGCCAGCTAGGAACATTGCTCATAGAACCATCCCATGAAGAGGGCTCACCGCCCACATCTGTACCACTCCAGACATAAGGGGTAAGATCCCATACCCCTCAGATTGTTCACATAACACATTGCAACTTGATTGTTGATTTGAATGAGAACAATTTGATTCTGTATCCACTCTCTGAAAGCCTTTAGAACATTCCAAAAAGCCCTTAGCTCCAGAAGGTTGATGTAAAGAGCTGTCTTCTGAGCAGACTACATTCCCTAGATGTGAAACCAATCTATGCGAGACCGACCCCCATGCATCAGTTGTTAACATCTTTAAAGAAGGTGGAATTTGGGAGTCCCATGGTCAAACTGGTCCAAACTGTCCACCAGAGAAGAGAATGACACAGAGATGGGTTCCCATGGCAAATTTGTGGGAATGGGAAAAAATTTAGTGCATTTACTACAAGTACAGGAGCAAAAGCTTTTACCACCCCATAGGAATGGTAAAAAGTCTTGCTCCTTAAAAAACCCCTCAATTACCACACCTAGGTCCGCATCTCTATGCTTTCCTCCCCAACTCCCCACGCTTATCTGTACCTTAATGAGCCCAGCTATGGACAATAATCTTCATAGGCCTGCTCTGGGATGTTCCTTCTGCAGAGTCCCTCCTTCTGATGGGGGAGAAAGGAATGCAGAAGGGATATGCTGGACATTTTATTTTTGGGGGGGAGGGGGGTTGGATACAGACACAGAGCAGTAATACTGGACACAGGGGGAGGGGGAGGGAAGCACAAACTCCCAATCTGAGTAACAGCGCTGTGACTTATGCTAAACACTTGATGAAGACCTTGGGAGCTGACAAGAGAACAAAAGGTAGAACGCAATATTGGTAGTGGTGTTTCCATATTTGAAAGATGAGATACATTTCAATACTTCCCAGCTACAGAAAATGAGAATAGGCATCCTTTTAAGTCCAGAGCGTATAGCCAATCTTTTTCCTGAATCATGGAGAAGGGTGCCCTGGCAAATCATCCTGAACTTTTCTTCAACCAGGAAGTTGTTCAGGGCCCTTAGGTCTAGGATGGGATGAAATCCCCCTGTCTTTTTAAGCACAAGGAAATACCTGGAATAGAATCCTATCCCTTCTTCCCCAGGTGACAAGGGTTCAACTGCACTGTCCTGTAGAAAGGTGGAGGTTTCCTTTATAAGTACCTTCTTCTGCTGAGAGCTGATGTAAGATGCTCTCAGTGGCAATTTTGGTGGTTTCTGATGTCAATGAAGAACATAACCGAGGTAGACTATTTGAAGAGTCCATTGGTTGGTGGTTATACAAGGCCACCCTTGTTGGTAAACACTCAGCCTCCCTCTCACTGGTAGGCCATCCATGGAAGCTAAATGGATGATGGCTACGCACTTCTGGAGCCAATCAAGCACTCGTCCCTTGTTTTGACTGGTGCGTTGGTTCATCTTTTGTATATGGGACAGACATGGAACAAGACTGGGGTTACTGGGTAGAGCAGGAAAGCAGCAGGAGTAATACATCCGCCACCTAGGCACAATCAAAAACCACCTAGACAGGATGACGATGAAGCTAGAGAATGCTGAGAGACCGAATGATGTCACTACGTTTCTTGATGGTCTGTGATATCCTCTACCTTGCACCCAAAAAGATTCTCTCCTTGGCCCAGTATATCCACTAACCTCTCCTGAATTACTGGTTCCAGGTCAGAGACGAAGCCATGAGAGTATGCATTCCCACACCTATAGAGAAGTGTCTGGCCGCTAAACAAAAGGTGACAACTGCCCCTGGCCAAATATGTCCTATAATCCAACTGCTTTTTTGACCAACTAGCAAAGCTGTGGCCTACAAATGAGGGAGATAATCCATATGGTGGAGCATACAGCACACCAAATACTTCAAGAAAGATCTCATATAGAGCTGTTCATAGTGGATGTGATTAATGAGCATCGAGGCCTGATAAACGTCCTCCCAAATAAGTGAGGCCTGATAAACGTCCTCCCAAATAAGTCTAGAGTCTGAGCCTCTCTATCTGGAGGAGCTAAGATGCATTTTTTAAAGATAGGCTGTAATGGAACTGTGACCCCCTTCCTTAGGAGGAGATTCAGAGTCTACGATGGATACCATCTCTGCACGAGGCTCTTCCTCAGTCTCCAACTTAAATGGGATGGCTGAAGCCATCTCCTTCACAAAAACAGTGAATGACACACACTCAGTTGGCGATTTAAATCTCTCTTAGATCTTCGTCTGACTCCTCACAAAATTCTATTAAGGGCAGAGTGAGTTTGTGCCTGCTCTGGCTCAAGTGGACCCATGTAATTGTTGACCATGTCCATGACCTGGTTTTGACAGATAGAAAAATATCAGCTGAGACACTACAGATATCCAGGGAATGTACTGGGTTTATAATTCACAAGCAATTGGGTATGCAGAAGCTGTTATCCTGTGGGTGCTCAAATGTTTGAATGCTGATGAGAAATGTTAGAGTGGACACTTCCAAGTTGATTTTGCAGCATTTTCAGCGAGCTAGTGCCAACTTTTTGGAATGATTAGTTACCGTTGTTGAAACATGGTTACACCACTATGATCCTTAGACAAAACAATAGTCCATGCAATGGCGGGACTCAGATTCTCCAAGGCCAAGGAAACTCGAGACACAAAAGTCAGCAGGAAAGGTCAGGGCCACAGTGTTTTGGGATCAGGAAGGTGTTGTAATGACTATCTTCCAAGGGCCAAACAGTTAATGCAGAATACTACTGTAACTTGCTGTGCCGATTAAAGGAGTCATTTAAAGAAAAAAGGAGAGGGAAGCTGCGGAAAGGAGTTCTCTTTTTGTAAGAATGCACCTACACACAAGGCTGGCAAAACGATGGATGATTTGACACAGTTGGGGTTTCAGTGCATAGACCATCCACCTCTGTCACCAGATCTTGCTAAATAGTCAGATGGAGCAAGATCTGGTGACGGAGGTGGATGGTCTATGCACTGAAACCCCAACTGTGTCAAATCATCCATCGTTTTGCCAGCCTTGTGTGTAGGTGCATTCTTACAAAAAGAGAACTCCTTTCCGCAGCTTCCCTCTCCTTTTTTCTTTAAATGACTCCTTTAATCGGCACAGCAAGTTACAGTAGTATTCTGCATTAACTGTTTGGCCCTTGGAAGATAGTCATTACAACACCTTCCTGATCCCAAAAGTTTTAAAGGGTGACAATTTTCAAGTGATTCGAAGGTGCCTGCAGCAATATTTCAGTGACCAGACATCAGAGTATTTTGGGGATGGGTTAGAGAAAGTTCAGACACGATGTGCCAAGTGTGATGGACCTAGGAGTGGATATGTGGAATAACTTGTAAGTGAAATTCCCCTCTTGGTTGGGCTGAGAACTTTTCAGCATACCTGTAAGCACTATCAAGTGTGAAATCAGGAAAGAATCAACAAGTATCAGTGAAGAGCAGCTAGTCACTCAGTGTCTGCCCTGTAACACTTCTATTTCTTTTATTTATAGAACCATATAAGCCACTCTCTTCTGTACAAATAATATTCAAGACTATTAATTTAAAAAAGAGCAATTACATCAACTCAGTACTAAAATTTGAAGCCAAGTCACTGATGGAAAAAATCTTCAAAGCCATTAAAACTTATATGACCTTCTTAAAAAGTCTACAAATTAAACAATCTACTAATTTGCACTAATATTTAATGTACATTATTTAATGCAGGTTCCATTACTGTCAATGGAGTCTATTTAGCATACTTACTATCAACATTGGTATAGCATGCAATAATGCATATTGGTAAATCTAGCCCCAAGTTCACTATCAACCTCATATGAAAGACTATTCCACAATATTGAGGAGAAAATAGAAAAAGTTTTAATCCTCCAGATAACTTTCTTAATAGCAACCACCATTGAGGCCATTAACAGATACCTCTGACAAGAAGGTGGGAGTCTTGTTGGTAGAGTCCCATTAAATCTTATAAGGTATATGGGCTGGTAAGTACCCCTTCAAACACTGGGAATCAATGCAAACAAGATATTCCTTCTTTTTTGACCCACTAGTAATTATACAACAGTGTTCTGGATAACGTCATCTTCTCATAAATTTGCTGGAAATCCAATATACAGGGCATTATAATATCCCAGATCATCAATCACAAGAGTCTGCATTACGAAACAAAGTGCAGACAGTTCTAATGGTTTTAGTTGTTTCACCAAGAAAATATAAGCCCACTGCACCACTATTGAAATTTGTGGCACAAATTCCTTCTAATCAAAATCTCATCCCCAAATTCCAAAGTATTTAAAGGGTACAATTATGCTCTCTTACACAGTGACTTAGAAGAAACTAACATATCGGAAGAGACTCACTGTAACATTTCTATCTTGAAGTACTCCTCCCTCCCTCTCACCCCCCCCCCCCCAGTCCTTCTCTCTTGAGGTTAAGTTTAATCTTCCATCCTAGGTTTATCCATGACATTAACCCATGGTGAGAAAAGAGCATGCAGTCTTCAAGTAGTTTTTGTTTCTGAAACAGCATAAGATCTTGCCTCTCTTTTAGAGATAAAACCTCCAAGGCCTAGAATGCACTAGAGTAGTGGGTCCAGAAACATATATCATCTAAACCAGTGGTTCCCAAACTTGTCCTGGGGGACCCCCAGCCAGTCAGGTTTTCAAGATATCCCTAATGAATATGCATGAGAGAGATTTGCATATAATGGAAGTGACAGGTATGCAAATCTCTCTCATGCATATTCATTAGGGATATCTTGAAAACCTGACTGGCTCGGGGTCTTCCAGGACAGGTTTGGGAACCACTGATCTAAACAATTCTTACTCAGAAGCATCCCCCCCCAACCTTCCAGCACAATGGCAATGAAAACATATTGAGCATACCATATGCTTTCTGAGACATGAGGCTGCCCAGACGCATTGCTACCCTTGGATTCTAGCAATGCCATACTTCCACCCTAGTGCAAAGCACCAGACTGCTCCAAGCCTCATTCAGAGGATTTATTCCCATTTAAGCTTGTTCCTTACCCCTCCACTCTGTGTTGCACAGCCTCTGCCAACCCAGCACTGTCAGGTGTAGTCTCCACGCCTTGCTGTGAAGTTTCTCCACTGGTCGTATCTGCTCCAGCCTGCTCTATATGGCCAGCTCCGGAGCACTCCCCAACTCCTTCCTCCAGGGTTCCTGAGGCCAAGCTGCTGGTATCCATGGGGGAACCCTCCAGCTGACTGCTAACAGCTGTTAGTGCATCAGAGTCCTCTGCTCGCTCTGGGGAAAGGGAGGCTGCCAGACAGAGAGGGAAAGATTAGGCCCTTAACCTTGCTAATCTTCTTTCTTGTGAATAGAAATGGTAGTTTTGACCATTAAACCTCCATTAGTTGCAGGAGTTGTAGAGACCCCACTGTTTGTTATCGTGCTTCACCTCCCATCACTCTGAGATGAGTTCAACCCCTAGTCAGTACCAAAGCTTCTAGCAAGACCGAGTGCAAACATAAGAGAGATTCAGGGAAACTCCCCAAAACTACTAAGCCTGTTCTGCTCTAAATGCAAACATTAACTAACAATGCTGATTAATCACAACTAAACAAAACAAACAAGGCCATCTGCAATAATAGTTCAATTGCTCTTATGAGTGAATTCTTCTTCATTCCTGACCCTATTGGGCAGGCAATAGAAACAAAACATCCGACTAAGCAGGCATGTCTGAAACAGAAAGCAGGCTAGTATAAATCTGACAGAGCGGGCACCAAGTCTTCCATTCCTGTTTACAGGAAAGAAGATTATCTTGTGCAACAGGACTGGTAGTCTTCACAATCGGGACATATCAGAACAGTTCCCAGTTCCTAGGGTGGGACAGATGAGACTGCTGTCAGTACTGAGGATTCAAAAGTGGTGTCCAGCCCGGCTGCCACATCCACCTTACAAAATTTAGTGAACGTGTGGAGATTGGACCAAGTGGTCACCCTGCAAATCTCTGCAGATAAAACTGCTCTAGAATCTGACCAAGATGACGTGACACTACAAGTTGAGTGCACCTTCACTGCCACTGGAGACTACTTTCCATTTCCAATATAGGAAAAAGATATGATCATCTTGATCCACCATGATGTGGTCGCTTTAGATGCTTGTCTCCCCCTCCCCCCGACATGCCACATTCGTATGCACGAAAAGGTGATCAAACAGCCAGATCTCGTTGGTTACCTCCAAGTAGCAAATCAAAATTCTTCGCACATCCAGAACGTTCAACACATTATCTACTTACTTCACTCTTGTAGGTGTGAAGGCTGTGAATCACACCTCCTAGGTCACATGAAAATTGGACATGACCTTCGATGGAAAGAAGGGACCATTTGAATTGAAATGCTAACCTCTGAGATGCAAAGGAAGGGTTCCCTGCAGGATGGAGCCTGCAGCTTTGACACCCTTTTCACTGATGTCACGCCACTAAGAAAACTGTCTTAAATGTCAGATCTATCATGGATGCCTCTGCCAAAGGCTCAAACAGGGCCATCGCAAGGACCTACAGGAACAGATTAAGGTTCGCCGGAAAAGGCTGTACAGTGTCACTCACACCAGTTCCTGAAACACTTCCTGGCTTTTGCATAGGCCACTAATGTGGACTGCTTTTTAGATCTCAGGAGTGTGTCAATAACTTCAGATGAAAAGCCTTTATGCCCTAAGACTTCACACTCACGAGCCATGCCATAAGACCAAAGTGCTCTGTAGGAGCTGGACCACGTGCTTTACTGCTGTCGCTCCCTCATCCAGGTTTATGCTGAAGAGAAACTGTCCTTGAAAGTGGAGTTTGCTCAGGGCTGCCTGATCCAGAGCATTCTGTGGGCAGAGATGGAGTGAGTTGAGACCTTGCTCAGGACCCTGAAAAGGTCACAAAGAGCATCCGCAGCATAATCAACCCCCTCCAAGACAAACTGGGAGTTAGCATTGCTGTCTGGATCCAGAGCCTGGCTTAGCTGAGAGTGGCATGCCCAGACAATATAAGAAACCGCTGCAGCCACTTTCAGTCCCAGCGCTGCAGCCTTGAATTGTCTTTTGAGAACAATGTCCATTCTATGGTCCTGTGCGTCCTTAAAGACTATACCGCCTTCACTAGGGAATAAAGTTCACTTCATTACCTGTGCCACCAGCGAATCCACTTTAGATGTAGCAAACCACTGCTGGAACTCAGCATCCATCAGACAGAGCTTATCCATGGACTTAGCTACCACTAAGGGCCCTTTGGGCATACTCCAGTGATCTGTTAACATCTTAGTTATCTAGACGCAAAGGAAAACAGGCATTCTGTTCTTTGGTGCTGCTCATGAGCAAGCACTGAGCTGTGGAGGCTTGACGCAGTTCCAACTTTAGTTCCTAGAGCACCTCCACAATCAAACATTTCAAGCATAAGGGTTTGAATTTGCACCCTCAGATCTTCTCTGAGATCCAAGGCTGCACCTGATCATGGACAGCCCCTCCCAGCTGGGATTGCTGTACCTCCCACAGCTAAGGACCCTGAATGAGAAATTAAAGGCACCGACTCTGAACCTTCATCCTCTGAGTCTACCAGAACTTGGGTCCCTGTGAAATCTGCATGGCTCCTTGGAGAGAAATCTGCGCCTTTCACTAAAAATCCTGGCACTACTTCCATCAAGGCCCCATCAGGGTTAAGACGGCTGTTGATACCTAGTAAGGCTTCATCAATATGTGTATGAATTAGGGAGCAAACCACTGCCTAGATCCTAGGTTGCCCAAAATGTCCTGGCAGGCTCTCCCATGCTGGCTCCTGATGTTTGTCCACTGGCACGTGGTTGTGCTTCACCGAGGACGCAGAGTCTGTTTTCTCCATCTCCTGCCGGAATTTCTGGCCCATAAAATGCTCCAACTGATCACCTACACCATCTGAAGCCCAAAGATCCCGCCCCCACCCCCATGTGGAACAACCACCCCCTTCAGATAGGCATCCGCCGCAAATCTGACATGAATCCAAAGTATCTCCATCTGAGGAGTCCATTGAGACTGTTTTCTGTCAAACATAAGGCTGCTGGAGGGATTAAAATAAAAATAGGAAAATCCAAGATGACTGTTGCAATAGCGATTCTAGCGCTTAACATGGCCTGTGGAGAAAAAATGCAAGGAAGGGGTGTTGGGAGATGGGTAACCTGATCTGTAGCCTCAGAAACCTTCAAAAATGACTTTTAAGGACTCCCCCACCTAATTTTTCCCATAAGCTGCAATAGCCTTACTCACTGCCATGCTTCTGTGCTGGAGCTGCATAGCGAAACCTCAGATCAGAGGTGAGAGATTTCTGCTTCAGACAAGCCTGGAGTCCAACAGATGGCTTGTTTCTTCAGACTGCCGTCCAGTCCCCGACATGGAACTGGACTCTCAGAACCCCACTGGAGCTGCATAGTGTTGTTTTTAGGGGGGGAGTGAGGAGGAGGAGGAGGATGGAATGCAGTCAGCCCCGATCATGGATAAACTGTCATGGGACCTGCTCAGTCTGCACTCGAGCTCAGTGTGGATAGAACCTGGGGAAAGATTGCTCCAAAGGTTATGCACCCTGAGCTCAGAACTACTGATGCAGACTGGCCACACAGGAATCATGTGAAGCATGTGCCTATGGATTACAAAACCTCTACCTTGAGAGAGTATCTTCTCGCAGATAGAGATGACCCTGGGTGACCAGGATCCTCTTCAGCACCGAAAGCCTCCGACTGGTTAATGAAAATAATAAAAATTAAATTCAAGCAACAAAGAGTAAGACTGAGGGGGTAAGACTGAGGGGGTGGAACTCATCCCAGAGTGATGGGAGGTAGAGCATGAAAACAAACAGTAGGCTCTCTACAACCCTTGCAACTAATGGGGAAGTAACCTGATGGTCAAGACTACCAGTTCTGTTGCACAAGAAAGGAGAGTTAAAGGGGAAGTTGCTTCTAAAAGAACTAACATGCCAGGAGTAGAAATATATCCTATATGCCTTATATTAACTTAACAGACTGACATGTAACATGTCTTTGACCTACATTCTTGCCTGTGATTCAAAGCAGCTACTCCTAGCACAAATGAAAAGAGAAGGGGCTAGGGGAATTCTTACTTATTGTAGGGGCTGGTGATAACTCCATCTGTGTGGCCTCTGCTTCCCCGCTTGGCCTCCCAGAGCCAGAGTCCTCCTGCTCCACTGGCATTAGTAGCTGTCCTGCTACCTCTGCTTCTAAATGCACCTGCAATTCCTGAGGCAGCTCTCCTAGCATAGCTGGAGAAGGCTGGGAGGCATCCAGGCTGATGAGCGATTGGTTAGGGCTGGTTGGGGTGCCCTCAGCAGATGAGGTTGTGGGATAGTTCTCAGGCCTGGTAGTACAGTCCTGGTCTGAGAGAATGAAGAAAATCAAAACATGTTATGCTTGAGAGATAGGTGGACTGCCAAGCCATGCTTTTGACTCATCTTGTCTCAGCCCTAGCAGGAAAGAAGTCTGTCCTCAGTCACTCAGCTTTCAAGATGCCACCATTTAGGCAAAAGTACCTAAGATGCCAGTAGTAAATACCATCTGCAGAGGAAGGCAGTAAGTTGTATAGTTATCTTCAAAATGGGGCAAAATATTCCCTACCCCACAACAATACAACTTACTACCTCACCCCAGCAAAGGTACTTTCCAAGGATGCTGCACCAACTCCACTATCAGGTGACAGGCTAGTTCAAATCCCTGTGCTTCAAGATATGCACTGTGCTCTCGAGTCAGTGGCTCATCAAGTCTGTTTTATCTGAGTTAAGACATCTTAAAATGCAATACAAATGCTAAAACATATTTAAGCAGGCTGCAATTGTTCCTAGTATCATCCAAACTGTTTTTGCCTGTAACTAACTTCAGGACCAACTCTGGTGGTACCCCAAGCAGGACTGTTGATGGCTGCCGCCCAACACACTAGTCTCTGGCAGTAAGGGGCCTTCTTGCAACTTCATTTCTGCCCTTTTTCTTGTCAAGGTAGTAGTGGCAGCCCAAAGGGTAAGGAGCAGCAATGGCAGAAAGCAGCAGCTGTGGGCTATTAAAGTAAGAACTTACCTCATACCAACAGCAGGAAAAATTCTCTCCCAGTTCACACACATTATCTTCTCCACCAGTGCCAGATCTGTTCAGGGTTCTTGGTGGCATCCTTTATTGCACAACATCATGGGAGACTACTCTGCTTGCCTTACTTTATCCATCTACTCCCTCTCTCCTTCTTGTGGTCACAGTTGACAAGTCACACCGTGAGAAAGACAGTAGACTGTATAGTTATCTCCAAGATCGGGTATAACCCTAAAACCATACAATCTACTACCTCACCCCACAGGGGACAAGAAATCCTCTTTCATGCATCCAGAAATGGTAAGCACCTGGAAACTTGAAAATGTAGAATGCTAGGAGAGAAGACTAATCATAATTCATAATGGCGGAATTACCTGCAGGAGCTTGGTCCGAGGGACTGGCTGTAGATTCAGCAACCTATAGAAAGAAAAAGCACTTTTACCTGAGGACAATTTAGAACTTTTGATACCAGAGGAGTTATTCCACAGCAGTATTCCAATGATTCAACTATCCTGGTATGAACATGATTCACAGGGAAGGGAATAAAAAAGAGGTAAAGAGGTGACAGTTAGATTCACCTGTGCACTCTGATCCTTGTTTTCCTCCTTGGCTTTATCAACCACTTTAGCCTCCTCTTCTGCTAGCTGCTTCCTGCGCTTCTCCCTCCTCTCCTCCAACTCCTCATCCCGCAGTGCTTCAAGGTGATTAATAATAGGCACTTTCACTACTAGAGAGAAAAGACAAAAGGGGACCATGAGAAGGCTGACATCTCCCAGGATTTGAGCAATATTAAGCAACAAGGGATAATACAATACATACTAGAATTTTGATTTGATCAATTCCTTTTACATTACTTTTCTGTTCCTTGGACAATCAGATAACCATTCATCTTGAAATAAGTTACGCTATGACAAACTCAGATCGCCCAGAAAATCTTCTTTGAATGTTCACTATTTTAACAGTAAATTATACAAAGGTGGAAAGCTGTTAAGTGTCTGAGCATGCACACATGGTGTAGACTGTGCCTGAGCAGTGATTCACAGGACTTGCCAAATGACTAAATCCTGAATTAGTTTAAGAGTTAATGTTAATACAACATATGACAGGATGATTGGGTATAGTAATGCTTTCTTCCTATATGTTCCAGTGTCTTGCATTCAAACACAATCAGAAAAATTTTTAGTCTCATCCTGTGCAGATTCAACCATCACAGACTAGTATGGCTGCTGGACCTTGTTGAATCCTTATAAGTTCCAACTGGTTTATAAAATTAGAATTGATCAGCCAGATATACCAGTTCTCCCGTATAATTATGAATCGGGGATAAAACTTTAAAATTCAGTCTGGTTTCAACTGGGAGCCAACAAAATGCAAAATACATACAATAGAGCTTTCTCCTCTCCTTCCTACCAAAACCTGTGGATGTATTTTAAATTGTGCATGTAGTAAACCCTTAGTAAACCACAGAATGTGAAGTTGCTTACCTATAATGGGAGTTTATAAAAAAAAAAAAAAAATATATATATATATATATATACTACTCATGAACATCCAACAATTCTGTGTGAGTTACAATATAAAACATACATAGCTCTATAGACATCAGGGACTGTAGCTATTCTCAGAGGTGACATCATCTGATGGAGCCTCCAGTGCCTTAGTAGTTCTTTAGCTCAGATGTCAACCATTTGAGCATGTATAGGGGTTCTCACACTGCCTTGGTTTCCCCTCAATCTGTAACAAGCTGATGTGACATTTATTTTTAGGCGATGGAGAAGTGTGGGGGGGGGGGGGAGGGATGGGGAGTTTGGTTGCATTTCCCTTGTTATCTACATAGGAACTCTGTTATGAGTAATTAACTTTGCTTTCTTTGTTCCCTATCAGGGAAATGCAGGCACACTCAGAGGGAAGTCCCAAGTAGAGGGCCACCTAAAATTTGCTTCTGTTCATAGTCGTCAGAACGGGGGGCCACAGCAGCCATGGCCTCCCCCAAAATTGCCCCTCCTAAAGGTCAGAGGGTATGTGGGCTGACTGTTGCCCCCCGCCGCTGGCACGGACCTTCTCGCCGATATCAGAATGGAAGTCAGGTGAAGGCATGTGGGCCGGCGCCGATGCACACACCTGTCTCTTCCCTTCTTGAATTTGCTGCAGCAGTGGGCGGCAGCGGACCATGGGGGGTAGAATCGGCGGAGGATAGGATAGGCTTCGGCAGCGGACCAGGGGAAAGGAAGAATTGGCAGCGGGTAGGCCAGGCTACGGCACAGGAGGGAGGCAGACTGGCTGGCTTTGGCACGGCAGGGTGACAGGCAGACTGGCTTCGGGGGAAGGGGTGGGACAAAGGCTGGAAGGCAGTGAGGGGGACATAGAAAGGAGGAAGGGAGGAAGAGGCAGAGAAAGACTGGGGGAGGGGGGGGTGTAGGCAGAAGAAAGACAGAGAGAGAGAAAAGCCTGGACCAAAGGGGAAAGACAGGAGGCAGATGCTGGACTATGGGAGGTGCAGACAAAGAGGGAGAGATCCTGCGGAAGAACAGAAATGGAAGATCATAACAGATGAGGGAGAGAGAGGGAGACCTGGAACAAAGGTGGTGGTAGGTACAAAGGAGAACCGACACTGGATCTGGGGAGGGTAAGCAGAGTGAAAAGAGAGAGAGACCTGGACCCAAAGGGGTCGGGCTGGATTGTGAAAGAAATGTTGGATAAGAAAGAAATAAATATTGAATGCACAGTCAGAAGGAAGTGCAACCAGAGACTCATGAAATCACCAGACAACAAAGGTAGGAAAAATGATTTTATTTTCAATTTAGTGATCAAAATGTGTCAGTTTTGAGAATTTATATCTGATGTCTATATTTTGCACTATATTTGTCTATTTTTCTATAGTTGTTACTGAAGTGATATTGCATATTTTAAAGTCATGTGCCTTGACATCTTTGAAAAAACCTCAAATATAAATGATAATTAACATTTTCTCTGTGCGTGGGGCGTGGCTTAGGTGCAAATAAGGTTAGACGTGTGATCGCTGTGCTCCTCTCCTTCCTGCGGTTGTCAGCATAAAATTAAAGGGTATTTTTGAACAATAAACTTTTCAAATGGCATCAACTGGGCAAACAAAGATTGATACTGCTTTTGGAGGGACAGGTGGGGGTAAACGGTTGAAACCAGATCCCCCCCACATCATCAAAGGTCCCCTTACCATCGGAATCCTCATCAGAAGCCTTAGAAGCTGTGATGGCCGAGCTAAATAGTATGAAGATATTGATATCGGATACTAATGCTAAGATAACGAGTGTGAAGGATGAGGTTGCTAATATTACACAGCAACCTGCTGTATGCATGACTCGGATGGACTCTGTGGAGCAAAGGATGACAGGTTTGGAAGAAAAAGTAAACAACTGTGGTGAAGATAATAAAAGAGTTCTGCAATTAAACAAAGAGTTGGAAGATTTAAGTAACTGTTTTAGGAGGAATAATAGTCAGGTATTGGGATTACTGGAGGGGACTGAGGGGTCAGACCTGGTTAAATTTGTTGAAAATTTTATTCCCAAGCTGTTAGCTCTGAATTTCTCAGCTCCATTTGAGGTAGAGCGGGTGCATCGGATCCCGAGGAAAATAACTAATAAGTCGAACAGTCCATGTCCTCTAATTTTCAGAGTATTAAGATTCAATCAGGCATTTGAAATATTACATGCCGCTAAGGAAAAGAAAGTTTTACAATGGCAGGAGAGGAAACTTTCACTAGTCCCGGATTTCGCAAAGCGCACAGCCGACCAAAGAAAACAGATGTTGGCCTTAAGGCCACAGTTAAAACAGCTTGGAGCCAGATACGGGCTTTTTTACCCCTCAGTAATGCGGGTTATTTTAAATAATAAAACAATTCATTTTGAATCTTGTGATGCTTTGAAAGACTGTATTGAGCAACAGCAGCAAGACATGGAATAACTGTTAATTGCTTAGGATTCTATAATGGCCTAACTGTAACTGTGAGTCTATGAACATTCCAAATATACCATCAAATTTAATTTCAACATCAATGACTTTAACCTTACTTGAAGGTACAAAACTGTTTAAGTTAATGGGAGAATATAAATTTTAATGATTCTACTAACCATATGGGTTGTTGCAAGGAGAAGATCCCATGATGCAGTGTAAGGAGAGGTTTCCTGCCCTTTTAGAGTGACAACGAGCAAGTATTCAAGAGGAGGCATTATATATTTTTCTTCACTTCGTAAATATTTAGTGCCCTCTGGTGGATTACATTTATCTTAATTGAAAGCATGAAAGGAGAAAATTATGTGAGATCGAGAGATCAGAAGCGGGGGCAGAGAGAGGAGTATGAGCAGGAGAGAGCGCGAGGGCAGTAGCCACATCGCTGGCCTCAGTTACTACCACTATCCGGGGATTAGCAAACCTCCGTCTGCCCGAAACAACCACCTCTGAAGGGAAACCAACAAGCAGTACCGTAAAAAAGCAGCACTAGTAGCGAGACCAAGACGCAGTAGTAGCTGCAGCCTTTCACCGCAAACAGCAAGCTTGGCTTTGCGGCCACCGGGAGGGAAAAGATCACTGCAATCAAGGTTTTGGAAACAGTAAAATGATTTATTGTACGGAACGGGTATGGTTTCTTCAGCAGGAATGATACCAAGGAAAATGTATTTGTTTTCCAATCTGCTAAAAAGATGAACAACCTGAGGAAGTACCTTAGCAGTGTGGGTGATGGTGAGATTGTGGAGTTGGATGTGGTGGAAGGAGAACAGGATGCAGAGGCAGTCAATATTACAAGACAGCAAGTATGCAGCAGATTGGAACCATTATAGGCACTAGAAAATCAAGACAGATTGGGGTTTCCTGTTCAATGCCTTGATTATTTACACATTGTATCTTCAGGGAAGTGTTAAGTACTGATGATTGTGGTTTGTTTACTTCTTTTAGACATGTGCTTGGAAATCTTTTATGAGGGCTGGTATAGGGAATTCCTTGAGTTGCAGCAGAATCTTTGGTTATGTTCACAGGGAAACTTTGGGTTAATATTTATGGTTTCATAAGTTCAGGCTTCTAATACCATATGGTTAACTTATTTGTAGTGTTAAATTGAAAGGTTGTACGACAGTTTTACTTTGATTGGGAGGCGATGTTTGCAAGGATGCAGTTTGGGAATGAGTGACGGATGATAATTTCTAATATGGTATGAATGGTAGTTTATTAAACAAGGTGAATGTTGATTAATGTAGTAGGAAGATATGGGCATGTTATATGAATGATAAATATTTAGTTTTATTAATTATTTGATATTGTGTATTGAGCTGCTGTATTGATCCTTTTAGCATGTCATTTTTTTTAAGATAGCGGGACCTGCTAAGTGGGGTTGTCTTGGAAATGGGCCCTAAGTAAGGGGGGTTTGAATATTTAACTTTCCCAATTAATTGTTTCATTCAATCTTTTTATTAATTCGTTAGTTTTATGGGGTGATTAAGCAGGTAATTATTTACTATTGCAATTGAAACAGTTTTATTTTACTGGGACATGATTATTTACTATTTAACTAATTTGATAGACATATAATATATATAATAAGGATAATTGTCATTCCTATTAGTTGTTGGAATGCAGGGGGGAAATGTGGGTGGGTGAAGGTCTGATAAAACGAGTCTGAGTTCACTATGAATGAATTATTCAGGTGGGAGTGAGGTGGGAAGGGGTTATGATTGTGTGTGGTGGTTATTCTGGAATTATTTGCTTCTGTATTATTCTATATTTGTCAAATAAAATGGCTATGAAATTCTATTTGTTAAATGTAAATGGGCTTAATCACCCCATAAAGAGGAAAAAAATAATGCATTTTTTGAAAAAACAGGAGGCTGATGTTTATTTCGTGCAGGAGACATCTTTCTCCATCCGAGGCAAGCAAGTTGGAGGGAGGATGGGTGAAGCACTGCTTTTTTGCGCCTTCGATGGGAAAGAAAGCTGGTGTGGCTATCCTGGTCAATAGGAAATGCTCTGCTTTATTTGGTAATGCTAATGCTGATCCTATGGGAAGATGGATTCATATTGATATGACCTCAGGAAAAGATGTCCTGAAGCTTAATCAGGCTGATTTTTTAAAGAAACTCCAAAATATGATTCTGTCATTGGCTTCATCTAATCTAATTGTAGCTGGTGACTTCAATGCTTTTTCAGAACATTTCCGTCTGGAGAGGGGAGTTAGACAAGGGTGTCCTATTATCTCCTTTGCTGTTTGATATTATTCTGGAACCCTTGCTATTAGCTATTCAACAGGAAAAAGAGATGCAGGTTGGGAATATAAGGTCTCTGCTTATGCAGATGATATTTTGCTTCATTTGAGGAATCCTGAATCTACCATTCCACATTTACTAGCTTTGATTGATAGATTTGGGAAATTTTCTGGATATAAAATAAATTGGAGTAAATCGGAGATTCTTCCGCTAAATGTACACTGTCCAAAAGGATTGACTCATTCCCTTTTCTTTGGAAGAAAGAGGGTATAAAATATTTAGGTATTTGGATTCAAAAAACGCTGGAAGATATGATGAGAGTAAATGAAAAATTTTTTATTGCTAAAGGTTTCAGAAATGTGTGAGCAATGGAACCCCCTTACATCTTTCTTGGTGGGGGAAGCGTCCAAACGGTTAAAATGATGATTTTGCCTATGGTTTACTACCAAATGGGTATGTTGCCAGTTTATTTTCAATGGTCCTTTTATAAGAAATTGAATAGCATTCTCACTAAATTTATTTGGCTAGCTAAAACTGCTCGAATTGCTTTAGTATCTTTACAAAAAACAATTGCGGCAGGTGGGGTAAATTTCCCAAACTTTTATAGGTACCATCAGGCCTATATACTGCGTCAGTGTAAGTATTGGATCCTTCCTGAGCTCATGGAACATCTCCCTGATTGGCTGTAATTAGAGTGGCAACTTATGTCCCCATTAAGGTTGTTTCATGTGTTGAGTATCAAGTTACCCAGATATGTTAAGGACAATAGTATTTTATTTGACACCTGGAAAATCTTGAAATTTATTAACAATTTAACAGAAATTCCAGTAGAGAAATCCATGTGTCAATCCTTATGGCTAAACTCCAAGGTTCAAATTGGCGAGTCTAAGATCTCCTGGAAGCACTGGATTCAGGCAGGTATATGTACACTAGAAAATGTTTTATCAAATGGGAAAATGCTTGATTTTTCACAACTGCAACAATCTTTCGGTATTTCAAAATCTCAAATTTATAAGTGCTTGCAGTTGAAGCAAGCCATTCAGAAATAAGACTGTAGACGAAATCTTAAAAAAAATTAAAAAATTAAAAATCAATATAGCTTGCAGGTCCTATGCTTCCAGATTTCCTAGGGCATCAGGCCACTCAGTGGTATAAATTAATATCTGGTTATATGAATAAGAAATCAAAAACTAGTCTTAGAGACATTTGGAGCATTGAGATAAAGCAGCAGATTTCTGCATCTCAATGGCCACAAATTTGGACTTGTAGGATGAGATGTACGGCATCAGCATCTATGAGACAAACTTTTTTTGTTGTTGTTGTATAGGAGTTTTTGGACCCCGGTTAGATAACTAAAGTTAGATAGTTCAAAATCTAATAGATGCTGGCATTTGTCATCTCAATATAGGGACACTGGATCACCTATTGTCCCTTGATACTCAACTTTTTGAAGTCAATATGGGGACAGATTAATACCATATTGGAGTCATCGATTCCATTGACATATGATGTTGTCATATGTGGGATGATATTGCATCTTAAACCCTCATTGGACAGATATAAATGTCAGCTTTTCCTTATTATGACCGGGATTGCCATGCAAATGGTTACTCATAATTGGAAACATTATGATCGCCTCAATTTTCCTTTTTGGTGGGCAAATTTATGCTTTTGCTATAGGTATGAGAAAATGAACGCAGACATGTTGGGGCAAAGTAATTAATTTAAATTGGTTTGGGGCCCATTGAATCTTTTATCACTTAATTATAGTTGCCTTTTATCTTTACTTTTTGTTTAGTTTCACAAACAACCGGGGGAGGGGAGAGTGGTGGGAAGGGTGTGTGTGGCTATTTTTTTGCTTTGTTCCATTCCTTGATGAAAATGTAATGGAAGGAAATGTGTGTGTGTGTGTGTGGGGGGGCTTTATTCTTTATGCATTGTTATTGATTGTGATTATAAGTGTTTAACCTAATGATTATTATACATAAGGTTCTGCACTTTTATTGGCCCTAAAAATCAATAAAGATTATTAATAATAAAAAAAACCAAACATTTTCTCTGCGTACCTAGTGCTTTGTGTTTTTTTTAATTTTGTGGTTACCATTATGTATTAATAAGATTATATTGTGTGTATATGAAAAATGGATAGAAGAAATTGCATTACAATTAGTATTATTATTACGGGGGTGGAGTCTGGACGGGTCTGGGGCTGTGCTTTTGCCCCCCCTTCCAAACAAAGAAGCGTTCCGCTGCCTTTGCTTCAGGAAATAGAAAAACAATGGAGGAAAAGAACTAAAGAAGAGACTATCTTTAGGCCAACAGGTTGTGATGAACTGTCTGGCCAAATGGTACATCTTTAGCTGAAAAATGATCCAGACAACTTTTATTAAATATTTGGATAGAGGCTTATGTGGCCACTTTGCAAATATCTAAAATAGAAGCTGCTCTGAAATTGACTATAGAAGTAGATTTTACATGAAGTTCCCCAGTGGCGGAAGATTTGAGAATGCATAACAAAAATAAATGAATTAAATCCAATTGGTAAGTATGAACTTAGACAAAAAGCTGCATTACTATGAAAAAGTCTTTCATGTTAACATAGATAATACTCACTTACAATATAGATGTGAATAAAAGGATAGAAGAAGGTTGATACAATTAAGATCTGATTAAAGTGGAAATCTGAGACGATCTTGGGAAGGAATTGTGGGTGACTGTGAAGAAGCACTTTATTCTGAAAAACTGAGTATACAGAGGGTAGTGTATTAGGGTTTGCAGCTCAGATTCTTCTTGCTGAGGTTATATCTATGAGAAAAACAGTTTTTTAATTGAGATATTTTTCTGGAAACAGATGCCAAATGTTTGACGGGTCATTCATAAAAGTCTAGTGACCAAAACATTCAGATCCCATGCTATAAGTAGATGTGGTGCTCTTAAGGGTAGTCTTATATACATTAGGCTCCCTTTTGAAATCAGTAGCTACTTTTCCAGGTCTATCTTTCTTTGTTGAAGACAGTGATATACCTTGATAGCTTCTAGATCAGGGATCTCAAAGTCCCTCCTTGAGGGCCGCAATCCAGTCGGGTTTTCAGGATTTCCCCAATGAATATGCATTGAAAGCAGTGCATGCACATAGATCTCAAGCATATTAATTGGGGAAATCCTGAAAACCCGACTGGATTGCGGCCCTCAAGAAGGGACTTTGAGACCCCTGTTCTAGATGGAGGCATTGAGGTGGTCAGGAGTCCTGACTCAGAGGTGGAGCAAGCAAGTTAGAATGACTGTTGGAGAGCAAGAGAAAGAATTCTTGTTTTGGGACTTATACCAGATAGATACAAGTTGTCACTTTAAAGAACATGATTTACAATAGCTGGTTTTCAGGATGCCAGGAGAACTTGTTTCACTGGCTATGATAAGGGTGAGTGTCCATAGGTCAAACTCAATATCCAGACTCTTAGAGACAAGCTCTTCAGATTGGGATGTAAGATTTGCTCTTGACAGAATATAAGTGTTGGATGATTGTCTAATGGGACTAGATGGTGTCTTGACAAATCAAAGACATGGAAACCAAATTTTCTCAGCTACTGTGGAACAATGAATATTACTTGAGTATTGACAATGTAGATCATCTGCAGGACATTGGTGATCAGGGGAAATGGTCAAAAAGCATAAAGAATCCCTTTCTACCATGTAATTGTCAAAGCATCTGATGTAATTCTGTGATGACATGGGCAAAGGAAATAAGAGGGCGCATTGTTTTGTGTGTAAAAAGACCATATCATATGTGCAAGGTCTGAAATACAAGGGGATTCAGGAGCACAGGAAGATCTGCCAAAGAGAGGGAGAAAAGTCGTGGACCTCTTGGAAGGGGGGAGGCAGACAGTAGGAGCACAGAAAGATTTGCTGTGAGAAGAGGTGCAGACAGGAGTTGGGTGGGGTGGGTAATGTTTGAGAGCCAGATTCCAGAAATAAGGATGGAAAACCAAGGGAGATAGTGACAGAGGAGGAAGGAGAGAAATGGGAGGGAAGAGAGGGTGTCCATGAAAGGAATGGAAGGGGAGTAGATGATGGTGCCCATGATGGCAAGAAAGGGAAAGAAAGAGAAACTAGATAAATTTGAAAAAAGAGAAAGAAAAATGGAAGAACAGTAGATTGTGAGCAGGAAGTAAAGAAGAGAAAAAAAAGAGCGAATAGACAGGAGGCCCTGGAAAGATTTCAAAGCACAGGAAAGCAGAACGAGATGATTAGAAAGATAAAATCACCACACAACAAAAGGTAAGATAAATGATTTTATTTTTTGTTAGGAAGGGGGTAAAAGGATTTGATATATCGCCTTTCTATGGGACAACTGAATTGAAATGTGTCAGTTTTGAAAATTTATATCTGGTATGTAAATATTGCACTATACAGGAAGAAATTTGAGGGGGGCTTTATGCAATTTCAAATTTTAATTGATGTACAGCCTTAATATAGACTATTACACAGCCTCTGTCTCAATTCTTGAGTCTATGCAGATGACATTTATTTATTTTATTTATTCAATTTTCTATACCCTTCTCCCAGGAAAGCTCAGAATGGTTTACATGAGTTTATTCAGGTACACAAGCATTTTTCCCTGTCTGTCCCGGTGGGCTCATAATCTATCTAATGTACCTGGGGCAATGGGGGGATTAAGTGACTTGCCCAGGGTCACAAGGAGCAACATGGGTTTGAACCCACAACCCCAGAGTACTGAGGCTGTAGCTCTAACCACTGTGCCATACATATACAGGAAGAAATTTGAGGGGGTGCTTTATGAAATTAATTGTGCAATTAAAAATTTTAATTAATGTACAGCTCTAATATAGACTATTACACAGCCTCGGACTCAATTCTTGAGTCTATGCAGTTGACATCCAATTAATTTTGAAAATTGATGAGACCATTAACAATACTATGTAACAATTTTTTTTTTGTTCCTGGGTAATAAGTGTTCGTTCTTAATTGCCAATGCCACAAAAGTATAGAAAATGGCTATCATTCCCCTTATACTTTGCTTTTGTTACAAGGACACTATTTCAAAATTTACTTAGTTAATTTCAAGAACTTTCCACCAATACAAATCTACTTTAATAAAACCCTAAGCGCGCATGCGCACTTCAAACTTAGTGTTCCGTAGCTCTGTGGCAGTCCTACTGCGCATACAGAGTTTTAAATCATGGCCATGGATGCAAGGAGGCGGAGAACATGCCAACGACTCCCCCCTCCCACCCTCAGACACTCTAAGGCCCGCGGGGTGTTCAAAATTAGCCCGCCAGACAACAAACCGCTGCTGCTCTTCATTCGCCTCTTCAAAACAGCCTGCTGAGTATCGCCGGCCGGCTGTAGCGAACCTCGCAGGTCGCTCTCCACCTTGGGAGCACGTTCCCTCTGACGTGATCCCGTACGTCAGAGGAGGGGCAGAATCGCAACAGAGGGAACATGCTCCCGAGGTGGAGGACGGCCTGAGAGGTTCACTACAGCCGGCCGGCGATCCTCAGCAGGCTGCTTTAAAGAGGTGAATGAAGAGCAGCAGCGGCGGCAGCATTTCGTGTCAGTGGGCCAGAAGAGACCAGGAAGCCAGGATGGAGGGAGGGTAAGAATGGTGCTTTGGAAGCAGGTAGGGAGCAGGGAAGGGGTGCTGCTGGACAGTGGGGAGGTAAAAGTAAGGGAGAAGGGCTATTGCTGGACAGGGGGAGCAGGCAAAGGGTGGTGGTGGACAGCTGAGGAAAGAGAGAGACAGAAAGAAATACAGACAGACAGCGGCCAAGGAGAGAGAGAGAAAGACAGACATACACATCTATTCTAGCACCCGTTAATGTAACGGGCTTAAAGACTAGTAGTACAATATAACTACAGAGATCTTAAGCTCATCAGCTCAGTTTAGTTCCAATTGCCTAAGCGGTAACATATCTGCGCTGTTTTAATTGATTTGATTTTTTTTTTTTGAATTTCTTTATTCAGTTTTGCATATTACAACAAGTGTATCAGAAAAATTCATATGATCTTATAAATACACACTTGATTTTCCTTTATGTAACACTAAGTACAACATATCATTCTTATATTCATATTTTATAATAATTTAAATATTATATAATACATTTAATATGTAAATTTCCTCACATAATAAACTTTTATTTATATTGACTGGAGTAGCAATTCAACAAATAACATACAATTGGAAAAATTATGACAGATTAAAGTTATAACTTTTGGTGGAATTCGGTATGCCGTACATATAAAATAGAGCGCACAATAACAACACAGAAAGGTTATTTTGGTAAATTTCAGAAGATCTGGAGACCATTAGTAGATTTTTGTAATGATTAACATTTTCCCATATCTGCGCTGTTTTAGATGGCTGCAAACATCTGGCAGATGCATTTTGCTATGTAAGCAGCCAATTTATCAAAACAAGAGAGAAAAAGTACTCCATAGAAGCATCCACTAAGAAATGCGATGCCTACAAGGCATATTTTGGCATGCATGTTGGGGATCAAGACACATACAAGCACTGCCAAAAAACTTTGGAAGGTAAAAAATTTTTTCTCACTAGGATGGCAGAATTTTCTGCTATAAAATTTGTTAGAATGTTTATATTTTAAAATATTTAATTTTAAAATGTTCAATGTTATTTGAAAATATATCAGATATGAAATATGTTGCGAATATCTCATACACAGTCATAAGTGAAATCAGTGGCATAGCGAGGGTAGGAGGCACCCAGGCGGTGGCACCTCCCTCCTGCTCCTTCTGCACTCCCAAGCGATACTCACATCCTCCCTTCCCACCCCCGTACCTTTTAAAATCTTCGCCAGCACGAACAGCTTTTCTGTTGTGCTAGTGTTGGTTTTCCCTCAGATGTCACTTCCTGGCCCCGTGACCAAGAAGTGATTTCAGAGGAGCCAGGCCTGCATGAGCAGCAGGCTAGAGTAGTTTCTCGTACTGGTGAAGATTTTAAAGAGGTACAGGGGGTGGGGAAGGGAGATCACAAGAGTGTCGTGGGGGGGGGGGACAGAGAGGTGCTGGCGCCCTCACCGAGACAGCACCCGGAGTGGTAGGCCCTCCCCCCATACTATGCCACTGGATAATATAATGAGAACATGATGGGAGGCTACATCAGGGGGCTGATTCGTAAAAGTAATTTACAATATAATCACAATTCTAAAAATAAAATACTCATTTCTAAATCTTCTTAGTCATCTTTGTATAACTTCAATATAAATACATGTCAATGGTGATTCATTGTGCTTTTTATAAGAATGAAAAGATGAAAATTCGGTGTTATGTTTTAAAGAGGTAAACTGTAAAATCTGACTATTCTGATCATAAAAGCAAAGCTTTATGAAAATAACAGGCATTTTCTATACTTTTTAGAAATGAGCAATTTGGAAATTACACTTACTGCCCAGGAACAAAAATCATGTTACATAGTATAATTCTCTGAACGCTCTGCGCATTAACCTACATACAATAGGGAGGTGATTGAAAGGTAATCATTTAGAGACCAATATCTCAAACTCACATTTTGCTTTTAGCTGAATCAACTTCCGATGTCCCTCAATATTTCACAATGGATGGATTTGATATTCCAATAGTCAATAAAATGCAAAATTTAGAACTAAAGCCCAATTCACTTATCTATGAAATTTCAAGTTTCCAAAAACAATAGCCCAGTGTTTTCAAAGCTGAAATTGAGGAGCGAGAGAGATATGATTGAGTTTTCCCAATTTTTGTTTGATTGTTCAAAATATTGTATTTCCTATCTTTGACAACAGCTTTTTAAATGGATTGCCAAAAAGTTATCTTAAAGCATTACAAGTGGCTTAAAAAGCCACAGCTAGGATTTTAACAGGGATATCATGATGTGATCATATTACACTGGTCCTGAAATCACTGAATTGGTTACCAGTAGAGCAAGAAATCAATTCGCGGGAGACATTAAGGAAATCGCTCAGCGCTGAGCAGCACCAAAGCGTGCTCCTGCTTGTTACCACTCAGCGGCAGAAGCCGCAACTTGCGGCAGGGACTAACCAGGTTAGCAGTGGGGCAGGAGCACAGAAAGCAATGTTACTTACCGTAACAGTTGTTATCCAGGGACAGCAGGCAGCTATTCTCACTAGTGGGTGATGTCATCCGACAGAGCCCCGATACGGACATCTTGCAAGCATGTCTTGCTTTAAGAAACTCAGAAGTTTCGAGATGCCCGCACTGCCTGATGTACCGGGCGTGTCTCCTCAGTTCAGGTAGCTAGCCTGAGAAGCCAACCCAGGGGAGGTGGGTGGGACGTGAGAATAGCTGCCTGCTGTCCCTGGATAACAACTGTTACGATAAGTAACATTGCTTTATCCCAGGACAAGCAGGCAGGTATTCTCACTAGTGGGTGACCTCCAAGCTAACCCCAATGGGATGGTGGGAGAGTTGGCAACTTAAGAGAACAAATTTTGTAACACTGTTTGGCCAAACTGTCCATCCCGTCTGGAGAAAGTATCCAGACAATAATGAGAGGTGAATGTATGAACCGAGGACCAAGTGGCAGCCTTACAAATCTCCTCAATCGGTGTCGATCTGAGGAAGGCTACAGAGGCTCCCATTGCTCTGACCTTATGGGCCGTGACCTTACAGGGAAGGGATAATCCAGCCTGGGCATAGCAGGAAGAGATACAAGCCGCCATCCAGTTGGAGATGGTGCGCTTCGATACAGGTCGTCCCAACTTGTTTGGATCAAAGTAGACGAAAAGTTGAGGAGCAGTTCTGTGTGGCTTTGTGCGATCCAAGTAGAAAGCTAAAGCACGTTTACAGTCCAGAGTGTGTAAAGCAGATTTTCCAGGATGAGAATGAGGCTTTGGAAAGAACACTGGAAGCACGATGGATTGGTTGATGTGAAATTCAGAGACCACTTTAGGCAAGAATTTTGGATGTGTACGAAGAACCACCTTGTCATGATGGAATACAGTGAACGGTGGGTCCGCCACTAGGGCCTGAAGCTCACTGACCCGAGCATCCATGCGTTGAGGAGGAAGGAATGCTCGAAGTTGAATGGTATCCAGGACAGCCCCGATAAAGGGGAGAGACTGGGTGGGCTGAAGATGTGACTTGGGAAAGTTGATCTCGAAGCCCAAACTCTGCAGGAAACAAATGGTAGTCAAGGTCGCCGAAATGACCTCTGGAGCCGACGGTGCCTTGATGAGCCAGTCGTCGAGGTATGGAAACACCTGGAGACCCATGTTCCGGAGTGCAGTGGCCACCACCACCAGACACTTCGTGAAGACTCTGGGCGACGAGGAAAGGCCGAATGGAAGCACTCGATACTGCAGATGTCCCACCCGAAATCTGAGGAACTTGCGGGAGGCCGGATGAATCGGGATGTGAGTGTAGGCCTCCTTGAGGTCCAGAGAGCATAACCAATCGTTCTGCTCGAGGAGGGGATAGAGAGAGGCAAGGGTCAGCATACGGAACCGCTCCTTGACCAAAAACTTGTTGAGGACTCGAAGGTCCAAAATGGGACGCAGATCGCCCATCTTCTTCGGGACCAGGAAGTACCGGGAGTAAAACCCCAGGTTTTGCTGATCCAATGGTACCGGCTCGACGGCCCGAAGCCGAAGCCGAGCCTGAGCCTCCTGGAGGAGAAGAGCGGTCTGCGTCAAGTTTGAAGGATACTCTCTTGGCGGGTGGTCCGGGGGGACCCGTTGGAAATGAAGAGAGTATCCTTCTCTTACGATGGTAAGGACCCAAAGGTCCGTGGTGATTGTCTCCCATCGATGACAAAAATGATGGAGACGACCCCCAATGGGAAAAACAGGGGGAGACAGAACGAGGTCGGTTATGCTCCCTGGAAGAGAGTCAAAAAGGCTGAGTAGCCTTGGGTGCAGCCGGCATCTGAGGCTTCTGGGAAGGCTGTCTCTTCGCAGGCTGTCTCGCAGGAGGAGTCTGCCTCGGTTGATAACGCCGCTGGTAAATCAGAGGCGGCCTAGAGGGACGAGACTGTTGAGGCTTGGGCTTAGGCCGCAGAATAGACTGGAAGGACTTCTCATGGTCCGAAAGCTTCTTAGCAACAGTCTCGATAGACTCATCGAACAGATCCGCCCCCGCACAAGGCACATTTGCAAGTCTGTCTTGGAGGTTCGGATCCATATCAATGGTACGGAGCCATGCCAGTCGACGCATGGCGACCGAACAGGCCGCAGCGCGTGCCGAGAGCTCGAAGGCATCGTAGGAGGATTGCATCAGCTGTAGGCGTAACTGGGAAAGGGTCGCCACCACCTCTTCAAACTTGAATCGAGCCTGAGCATCGATGAAAGGGATGAACTTGCGGAGCACCGGCAAGAAGAAATCCAAATATGAAGAGAAGAAGAAATTGTAATTGAGCACTCGAGTCGCCATCATCGAGTTCTGGTAGATACGTCTACCAAACTTATCCATCGTTCTCCCTTCTCGGCCCGGTGGTACTGAGGCGTAGACCTGGGAGGGATGAGATCGCTTGAGGGAGGACTCGACCAGAAGGGACTGATGAGATAGTTGTGCTCCCTCGAACCCCTTGTGGTGAACGATGCGGTATCGAGCATCCAACCTACTGGGAACTGCAGGGATGGAATACGGTGTCTCAAAACAACGCATAAAAGTCTGGTCCAGAAGTTTATGTAGAGGAAGCCGGAGCGTCTCCGCCGGAGGGTGAGGTAAATGCATGGTGTCCAGATACTCTTTAGAATATCGAGAACCAGTGTCCAAAGTCACATCCAAGTCATCCGCCATTTGTCGGAGGAAGGAGGAAAAGGACAGTTGGTCCGCAAGTGCCGGCCGGCGAGACGGACTAGAAGAAGTGGAAGCCTCCGGGTCCAGGGAGAGCTGGGAGCGGCACGGAGAATAGGAGGTAGATGGTTCCTCATACTCCGGTCCCTCAGGCGGGGATAAATCCGACGAGGAGTAACCCAGACGCTGCATTATCTTTTGCGGAGATACCTCCGAATGACGTGAGTAGTGTCGAGAGGAGTGTCGAGATCGATACCCCTCCCGGTGACGGGATGGGGAACGAGATCTTCTATGCATCGTTCGATCCCCCGAAGCCTCCAAGGAATGGATAGGACTAGATGCAGTGGATCGCAGAGGTGGCAAAGATGCGGACTCACGCAGCGCCACCCAAGTCTGGTATGGAGTGCGGAAGAACTCCTCCTGCGATGCAGTATGCCCAGGACTCCGATTATCAGGGGCCGACCTAGTACCCTGGTGTCGCGGAGGCATGATGGGCTCCAAAGGCGGCATATCAGGAAGGGAAGCCCCTGCATCACCGAGCACTGCCCTCTCTTCTCAGTTTGTACCAAATCAGAGATAACTCCTGAAAGAGGAGAAATAAGGAAGGGCACGGGAAAATTCCATGATCATACTTTTGATCTACTCATAGAAAACACAACTCATAAACAAATGCAAAATAGCAGTAACAAGGCGGAATGAAAACAGCCACTTATCTGGTGCAACCAGCAACATTTGTTCGGCTCTGTGAAGAGCAAACCTGCATAAACACTCCTGTCTTTCTGGAGCCGTAGCTTTGTATTGCTTCATCTTGATTGCCATTAGACAAGAATCTGCAGAAACATACCTGGCTAAGAGCAGGCTACAGTGAAAATCGATATGGAAGAATTTCAAGATTCGTGTTTTTTCCTACTAGAAAGAAGATTATCGAGGTAAGAACCTAATCTTTCATTCCAGTGCAAAAAGCACATGAGTCCAGAATCTGTGCGGTGTATCAAAGCAGTTCCTCGAGTCTAGGGTGAGATAGAAGAGCCTTCTTCTACCGCGTTTCCCTGAAAATAAGACCTAACATGATTTTCGGGGTAGGTCTCACATCAGTTCCTGGGAAGATAATCGAAGCACTAATTAAAGACAACATTGTACAACACTTGGAAGATCACAACCTAATAAGGGCTAGTCAACACGGCTTTAGGAAGGGGAAGTCATGTCTGACAAATTTACTTCAATTCTTTGAGAAGGTGAACAAACAATTGGATAGTGGAAATCCAGTGGATATAGTTTACTTGGATTTCCAGAAAGCGTTTGACAAGGTTCCGCATGCAAGGCTTATGAGAAAACTACTGAGCCATGGAATAGGAGAAGTGCACAGATGAATTGGCAAATGGCTAAAGAACAGAAGGCAGAGGGTTAGCATTAATGGGCAATTCTCGGACTGGGAGAGAGTGACCAGCGGCGTGCCCCAGGGTTCGGTTCTTGGGCCTATCTTGTTTAATATGTTTACAAACGACCTTGAAGAGGAAACAACATGCAATGTAACAAAGTTTGCAGATGATACAAAAATATGTCGGGTGGTTGGCTCCCTAGGGGACTGCGAGGATCTCCAGAAGGATCTAAACCAGCTGGAAACTTGGGCGAAAAAGTGGCAGATGAATTTTAACATAGATAAATGCAAGGTGATGCATCTAGGAAAGAAAAACAAAGAACATGAGTATAAGATGTTGGGGGTGACATTAGCCAAATGCGAACAAGAAAGGGATTTGGGGGTACTGATAGACAGAACCCTAAAGCCTTTGGCTCAATGTGCGGCGGCGGCGAAGAAAGCAAGCAGGATGTTGGGCATGATTAAGAAGGGGATCACGAGCAGATCGGAAGAGGTCATAATGCCACTTTACAGAGCGATGGTCAGACCTCACTTGGAATACTGTGTCCAACACTGGTCTCCACACCTAAAGAAGGATATAACTCTGCTGGAGAGGGTGCAGAGGTGAGCCACGAAACTAGTCAAAGGTATGGAAAATTTGAGCTACGAAGAACACCTCATAAAACTGGGACTATTCACCCTCGAGAAGAGAAGATTGCGAGGGGATTTGATAGACTTTTAAAATATTAAAGGGATTTGATAAAATAGACCAGGAAACAGCATTACTAACATTTTCGGAGGTGACACGGACAAGGGGTCATAGCCTGAAACTGAGTGGCAGCAGGTTTAGGACAAATGTTAGGAAGTTCTGTTTCACACAGCGAGTGGTTGGCGCTTGGAATGCTCTCCCGGAGGAGGTTGTGGCAGAGACTACTGTTCCGAGTTTCAAGCGCAAGTTGGATGCACACCTTCTTGCAAATCATATTGAGGGATACGGGAAATCCGGGTCTCCAAAAAGGAGTACCTATATGGGCCACCGCGTGCGCGGATCGTCGGACAAGATGGACCACGGTCTGATCCGATGAAGGCATTTCTTATTTTTTTATGTCCTAATATAAGCCCTACCCCAAAAATAAGCCCTAGTTTAGATCCATAACACTAGTGCTGCCATAATCTTTCCCTTCCTCTCCTCCACTCCACCTCCAAAACACAGTGGCAGGGGCCAGTGGCGAACCAAGGGGGGGAGGTCCACCCCGGATGCTGCCTTAGGGGGGATGCACATCCAGCCAGGTCCGGAAAATTCTACCGGGCCAATAAGCCTTCCTCTCCCTGACGTCAATTCTGCTGTCGGAGAGGAAGTTCGGGCCAGCCAATCGCTGCCTAGCTGGGCGGAACTTCCTCTCCGACGGCAGAATTGACATAGGGAGAGGAATGCTGGATGGCCCGACGCAGGGAAGGAGAGCTTGGGGCGGCAGCGGCATGTTACCCGATGGCGGTGACTTGGGGGGCTGTTCTCCGATGGCGGCGGCAATGGCTTGGGGGAGGGCAGGGAGAAAGAAAGAAAGGGGGCAGGCAGGGAGACAGAAGGAAAAAAGGGAAACAGAGAAAAAGAAAGGGGGCATGAAGAGAGAAAAAAAGAAAGGGAGGCAGGGAGAGAGGAAGAAAAAGTTGGGGGAGGGAATGAGATGTAGAGGAGAGAAAGCATATAGGCTGAAAGAAGGGAAGAAAGATTGGATGCACAGTCAGAACAAGAAAGTGCAACCAGAGACTCATGAAATCACCAGACAAGGTAGAAAAATTATTTTATTTTAAATTTAGTGATCAAAATGTATCTGAATTTATATCTGCTGGCTATATTTTGCACTATGGCCCCCTTTTACTAAACCACAATAGCGTTTTTTTAGCGCAGGGAGCCTATGAGCATCAAAAGCAGCCCTGGGCATTCAGTGCAGCTCCCTGCGCTAAAAACTGCTATTGTGCTTTAATAAAAAGGGAGGGGGGTATATGTTTATTTTTGTATGGTTGTTACTGAGGTGACAGTGCATTGTCATCTGCCTTGACTATGGGAGGAGTGGAGGGAAGAAGATGAGCGGAGGGAAGAAGATGAGTGCCAGACCAATTTGGAAGGAGGGAGAAAGGGAGAGGCACAGTAACAGAGCAAATGGAAGATGCAGAGAGAAGAGAGACAGTGGATGGAAGGAAGAGAGTAACAAGAAGATGAGGAAAGCAGAAACCAGAGAAGACAAAAGTTAGAACAAAAATTTTCTATTTATTTAATGTTTAGGAGACATGTGTCACTGTTTCTGTGGTGTTGCATTGTATGCAGAGTTCAATTTAACTTTTGTCTATGTATTTCTATTTTATCCCCCCTTTTACAAAACTGTGGAGCATTTTTTAGCGCCAGCCATGGTGGTAGCAGCTCTGATGCTCAGAATTCTATGAGCGTCAGAGCTGTTACCACTGTGGCTAAAATCCACACTACAGTTTTGTAAAAGGGGGAGGGGTTAGTGTGTTATGACATATTCTATACTAGGCAAAGGTGTTTTCTGTGTTCTGTGTGTTCGAAAGACATGGTTTCTGTTAGGATTGACGGTGTAGGATTGATCTGTACTAGTCTGGCTTGTTTAGTTTTACAATGGGTGTATTGATGTTGTACTGCTCACTGCAGTATGTAAGATGCTGCCTTTTCCTAGGTACTCATGCGTGACATGTGGCTTGTTACTAAAAATCATGTTTTTCGTACAGATGGGGGTGCCAAAAAATGATGGGCCCCGGGTGTCACATATGCTAGGTACGCCAGTGGCAGGGGCCCAACTACCTGCGCAGACAGCTGGAAGGCATGGCTCGGGCGAGGATGAGTGCTGTGTGTGGAGAGCCTGGCTTCAGACAAGGCCAAGTTTCATACGTGAAAAGCCAGAGGCTGATAGTGATTGCTGCAAGCCCCAGCTCGACATCAGAAAGCAGCAGCGGCAGTAGCAGCGAGGGCTACTCGGGCAGTGTCAAAAACAGCCACAGAAGCCCCCAACTTGCTGATCATGTACCGGCGGAGAACAGAAAACGAGAGCACTGGCAGTGGGCGGCGGAGACCCCTCTGCGGACAGCAGGCTCTGGCGAGAACTTTGCTGCTGTGGCTGAGCATATGGCTCTGCGCGGGCACAACGGCAGCGTGGCCACGTCCGAGGGAGGCTTAAGCCAGCACAGCTGCAATGAGAACGACCTGCACGAGGAGGAATTCAGCAAGCAGCTAGACATCAGTAGTCGAGCATAAGGCTTCGGAAGTATGTCATGCTCACGGAGGGAGGGTTGGTGAGATTCCCCTGCTGCTACTACTACCTGTGTTTCCCCCCAAATAAGCCCTAGTGTGTTTTTGGGAGCACAAATTAATTTAAGACTCTGCCTTATTTTCTGGGAAACATGGTACTACCTCGGACCTAAAAGTGAAATCCTTTTGTGATGCTATATCCACTCTGTAAAATTTAACAAATATATGTAGAGTGGACCATGTAGCTGCCCTACAAATCTTGTGCGAAAACATCCTGGACTCTGCCCATGAAGTAGCTACACTTCTGGTGGCATGCGCTTTCAAGGAAACTGGTGTATGTCTACCACATCCTATAAGACGACAAAATAGCCACCTGTATCCATCTGGCAATCAAGGCCTTTGAGGCCAGCCTTCCTCTGCGTCCAGAGCCCATTAGGATAAAGAGGTGTTCTGACAAACGAAAATCACTGGTCATCTCCAGGTAATGAAGGAGAACCCTTCCAATGTCTAGCTATTCTAGCATTTTGTCCTGCTTCTTTACACATGTGGCCTAGAATTCCAGCAGTCGGACTTCCTGAGTCACATAGTATGCCAAATCCACCTTTGTCAGAGAAGAGGGAACTGTACGCAGACACACTCCCGCCTCTGTAATTCTAAGGAATGGTTCCCTGCATGACAGAGCCTGGAGCTCTGAAACCATTCTAGCTGAAACAATGGATACTAGGAAGATCATCTTTCCCTTGAGGTCTGTTAGCGTGGCCTCCTGCATAGAGTCATATGGGGCCTTACTTAGGGCCCTCAAAACAAGGTTAAGGTTCCATGAAAGACAAGTTTGATGAACAAGACAATGCAACTGCATTGTTCCCTTCAAGAACCTGGAACTGTCAGAGGGAGAGGCCAGTGAACCTCTCTCCAAACGAGCTTGAAAAGAGGAAAGACTATCTGAACTTTTAAGGGACTGACTACCAAGCCCTTTTCTAGTCCTTCTTGAAGGAAAGATAGGTGCGGCAATTGGAGCCCTAACTGGCTCTCTATCTGCTGCTCCGAACATCAGTGTTGAAAGGATTTTCCCGCTTTTGCATAAGCTGCTACTGTTGCTGGTTTCTTGGAGTGAAGAAGTGTAGTTATGACAACTCTGAGGAGATATGGCCACCTCCAAGTATCCTTTTTGTACTAGGGCGGCACGCTGAAGAGCTATGCCATAAGCCCAAAGCATTCCAGATTCTCTAAGGCAGTGGTTCCCAACCCTGTCCTGGAGGACCACCTGCAAGTCGGGTTTTCGGGATAGCTCTAATGAATATGCATGGGGCATATTTGCATGCCAGTCATCTCCATTATATGCAAATCTCTCATATGCATATTCATTAGAGCTATCCCCAAAATCCGACTGGTTGGTGGTCCTCCAGGACAGGGTTGGGAACCATTGCTCCAAGGCATCTGGACCATGCGAGAGCAGCATCGGTTGGAGAGGGAGTCTCAGACTCTGATCTCTTTGCAGCTGAACTAGATTTGCGTACTATGATTGATGTGCCTAATCTGAAACTATGAGGATCACCAGGCCTTGATTTATCTCTATTCTTTGAATGACTCGGCCTTTCTTTGGCCAAATTTATAGAAGACATTGTAGACATACAAGTTCAATCAGATAAAAAAAGAAGAAAACCAGGATAGCATGGACCCTCTAAACCAAGAAAAGGCGAGAGAGAAGCAGAGAATGGTCTACTATTCTAAAGAGACTGCTAGAACAATATTATGTTTAATTAGACGGGAATGAATTTCACTCAGAACAGCTGTTATAACAGAATCCGTATTATGATGGCAGCGGAAACTAGATTGTTTAGGATGTAATGCTAGCGTTTGTTCAACGTAAGATGAAAGCTGAAGAAAAACCATCTTCTTCAGTATCTTTGAAAGATAACAGATTCAAAATAGTGAGCCGGTTTAGTTGGGTCAAGTAATGATTTTTTAAGGATGGGTCTAACTATTGCAGATTTCCATAGAAAGGGAACCTGTCCTGTCGAAAGACTGAAATTAATTATAGACAGGATGTAGGGCATCCTTTCTAAATAAAGAATCCTAAACCAAGATGGAAAAGGTCTTATTTTGGTAGCGAAGATTTTTGACAAGGAAAATAAAGACTGCGGTTAAAAAGAAGCCCATGTCAAATTACCTACAAAGTAAATTAAAACT
This sequence comes from Geotrypetes seraphini, assembly GCF_902459505.1. Taxonomy (NCBI): domain Eukaryota; kingdom Metazoa; phylum Chordata; class Amphibia; order Gymnophiona; family Dermophiidae; genus Geotrypetes; species Geotrypetes seraphini. The sequence continues at coordinate 454,696,386 of NC_047084.1, forward strand.
TTAGCCTCGGAAAACCTAGAATCCTGAATTGATAATGTTGAAGAGATTTAAGAAACAGAAGTTAAGGCTTTCTGTAAATCAATGATCTTGGAGGAAAAATATTATGCTAAAGTTTTGGTTGTTGGTCCTGAGTAAGAGGAGAATATCTGTAATGATTCAAAGTAATGGTGGAAAAAATGGAATACATTTCTTTGGATGGGTTTGATGATTTCTTAATCAGGTCATGAAAAGGAGAAGTTAGGTTCTTACCTGCTAATTTTCTTTTAGTTCCTCCAGACTGGCACAGCAACTGATAGATTATAGCTCACCTCAACCAGCAGGTGGAGACTGAGACACAAACTTTTGGCTGTAGTACAACTGTGCTGTGTAGTCCCAAGTACAGTCTAACAAATAGCCAAGCAGAATAAAGAAACTAATAACTGTGAACTATAACAGCAACTTCACTCCCAGAAGGAGAATAGCAATGAACAGAAAGAAATACTGTTGGATATTGATTATAATAAGAACCTTCAAAAACGTTCCATCTCGCCAGTTATGCAGATGAACTAAATGCTGCTGTTCTTTTAATCTCCCTTGACAACTCAGACAAAAAGGGATTAAAAATGTTCTCTTTGTGCAAAACTCCAAATAAAAAAACCAACAGGGTGGGGTCTGTGCCGGTCTGGAGGGACTAAAAGAAAGAAAATTAGTAGGTAAGAACCTAATTTCTCCTTTATTGTCCCTCCAGACCAGCACAGCAACTGATGGAACATACCAAAGCAGTACCAATCATGGGTGGGACCCCCAAAGGGCTGCCACAAGAACATGCTACCTGAACACCGTATCCTGATGTGCCTGATCAACCACACAATAGTGTCGCACAAAGGAATGGCGAGAAGACCAAACCGAAGCTTTACAGATATCCACCGGAGGTACAAGAGAAGACTCAGCCCAAGAAGCTGCCTGACTCCGAGTGGAATGAGCTTTGAGAAATTCCAGAACAGGCTTCTTCTGAAGAAGGTACGCCAAAGTGATAGTCTTGTTGATCCATTGCGGAATGGTAGCCTTAGAACAGTGTTTTTCAACCTTTTTTGGGAAAGACATACTTGTTTCATGAAAAAAATCACGAGGCACACCACCATTAGAAAATGTTAAAAAATTTAACTCTGTGCCTATATTGACTATATATAAAGTAATTCTCTTGAATAGGAATCAAATAAACACAAAGAAAGTATTTTATAATTACTTTATTATGAAATATTAAGTAAACAGAATAGTGAAAAATTATAAAATACTTTATTCAGTGCGAAACCTGGGCCTGTTTGGCTGAACACAAAGCTGATATTCTGGCTGGAATCGAAGAAAGACACACACGTAGCTCTTCGTCAACAGCTCTCAGTCTCTCTCTGTATTTGGTTTTTATAGCATACAAAAATAGACAAATATACCCTCCATCCTTTTTATTAAACCACAATAGCAGTTTTTAGCGCAGGGAGCTGCGCTGAATGCCCAGCGCTGCTCTTGACGCTCATAGGCTCCCTGCGCTAAAAACCACTATTGCGGTTTAATAAAAGATGACCATATTGTAAAATATAGACAGCAGATATAAATTCAGAACTGTGCAGGGAAGTGAAGGGAAGTTTTCATCTCTTGGAATTTACCCAGTTAACTATTAAGTTATTTGGGCAAATTCCTTTGAAAACTGTGGTAATACTGCCTCCACTTTGCTAAATTTAAAATAAAATCATTTTTCCTACCTTGTCTGGTGATTTCTGGTTGCACTTTCTTCTTCTGACTGTGCATCCAATCTTTCTTCCCTTCTATCAGCCTGTATGCTTTCTCTCCTCCACACCTCATTCCCTCCCCCAACTTTTTCTTCCTCTCTCCCTGACCTTTCTTTCTTTTTTTCTGTTTCTCTTCTTTCCTTCTGTTTCCCTGCCTGCCCCCTTTCTTTCTTTCTCCCTGCCATTCCCCAAGCAACTGCCACTGTCGCTGCCATCGGGGAACAGGACCCACCAATGGATAACTGGCCCCAAAGCCGACGCCGACGCATGCTCTCCCTGACGTCAATTCTGCAATCGGAGAGGAAGTTCCGCCCAGCCAGGCAGCGATTGGCTGGCCCGAACTTCCTCTCCGACTGCAGAATTGACGTCGGGGAGAAGAAGACTTATCGGCTCGATAGATTAGATCGCCAAGACAAAGTGAGTCCTGGGTGATCGACTCACTTTGCCTTGGCGAGCTACTGGCGCCCCTGCCTCGGGCCCCCTGTCAGCTCCGGGCCCCTGAATGCAGGACTGGTAGTACTGCCCTGATGGCGGCCCTGCGGCACACCAGGCAACATCTCGCGGCACACTAGTGTGCCGCGGAACAGCGGTTGAAAAACACTGCCTTAGAAGCACTGTCCTCTAAGAGGACAAAAGACTATTTGATTTCCAGAACTCCTGGGTCCGCTGAACATAAGAGCGAAGGACCCTACTGACATCCAACTTGCGCAACTCTCTCTGCTCCAAAGAACCCACCCAACTACCCAAGACCGGGAGGACCACAGACAGGTTGACATGAAAAGGTGAAGCCAGCTTCGGCAGAAAAGAGGGAATCAGCCGAAGAATGACCTGCTCTCTAGAAAACTGCAGTTCGGAAATGTGTCTCACAGAATTACCACCAGGAAGACCGCCTTAAGAGTAAGGTCTTTCAACGTACAGGAGCCAAGAGGCTCAAAAGGAGTGTGCATGAGCTATGCTGTGCTGTGTATCTCAGAGGGTGGCAGTCAGAACCACATGGCATTTTATAAAAATCCATGGAGTCCATGAGAAGACAAAGGGAAAAACTTTGTACTGGAAGTGATGATACAGGAAGATTAATTTTAGGAACTGCCTATGACTTTGGCGGAATATAAGTGTAGGTATCCTTTAGGCTGAGGGCAGCAAGCCAGTTGTTTTGGTTCAGCAGTGGGAAGATTAAAGAGAAGCTCAAAATGAACTCACTACCATGATATATTTATTGGTTGAGATCATGTAGATCTAGGCAGGGCCACAGGCCTCTTGTTTGTTTGTTTTTGGGGTTTTTTTTGGGGGGGAGGTTGGAGGTGGATGAGGAAAATCTCATATATAAACTTTGATTTTGAAACTGTTGAGGAACCTCCATAATTGCATTGGCTTGTAAGAGTACACTGATGTCTTCTTGTTATAAAGAAGGGAGTAGACCCCAGATTGGGGACTGTTGGGTGAGGTCTGCTGATAAGGTTTAACATGTAGTCTTGAAAATTACTTGTAGATCCCAGCAATCTTTTGTAATTGCTTGCCAATGTTTGGGGGAAAAAAAAAATGCAGGAAAATTTCACCTACAGGAATAAAGTCAGAGGGAAGGCATAGGTTTGGTAGGTGGAACCAATGGTAGTGGTTGCAATTTGTATTCTCTTGGGCATTGTTCCTAGGTATAGACCTGATAATTCTATTGCTGGAGCTGTGGTCTTGTATAAGGTTAATATCTTCTTCTGAGGTGACAAAATATTGATTGCAGTTTATAATTTCTTTATACATTTTTTCATATTACAACAAGTGTATCAGAAAAATTTATATGATCTTATAAATACACACTTGATTTACATTCATGAACACTTTAAGTACAACATATCATATTTATATTCATATTTTATAATGTTTTAAATAATATGTAATTAATTTCAAAAGGGTCTTCAATATCAACAATGGTGATTTTCTTGGACAATGTAAATAATGCCTGAGGTTGTTTGGAGAGTTCCTTTACTGTTGGAGTGATCCTTAACTTGAGAAACTGCATCTTTAACTTTGTCTCTGAAGATTATTGCTTGTGGAGGGGGCATCTGCTAATTTATCTGATATTTAATGCTCTCAGCCAAGCTGTTCTTTGAACTGCAGTAGGTGCTGCAGCTACTGCTCTTCTAGATGTGATATCATAGGCACTACAAATGAGACATGGCTTCTTGGAGGTTTAGATGAAAATTACAATTTCATTTTGGGAAGTGAAATAGAAAGCATAAAATTCTTCAATTGTTCTAACTTGCCATGTTGAAAATGCACTATTTATAGTTGATGAACTATTTTTAGGGCTGAAAGGAAGCTTAAGTATACTTTTTACACATAAGTAATCTAAAAAAAAAAAAAAAAATTGTCATTTTCCAGGGAGCTGTAGATTTGAGGTCTTATAACTTTGGGATTTGTAAGAACTGCATCAGATACTACAGACTTATAGCGGGAAGTTGATGCTCATATGACCTAGTGGTAAGAAAACTATTACACGCTCAAAGCACTTGGATATTGGTAGACTAGTAGAAAGTGTCTTCCATACACTAAGCTACAGCTCTTATAAAAGTTCATGAATTGATAGAGTTAAGATCCTTAGGTCCTGAGCAAGACTACAATATGGATCCGAAGTCTCCTCTTTCACCCCGAGTTTCAGACACTTCCCCTCACTACCCAAGGCAAGGTCTTTACGTATTTTATGGATGAATTTTGTAAGGGAAAACTTTTCAGTAGGCAATGTAAGATGGTTGGGAGATCTGAGGCTGATTTTGAGAAGACTTTGTAGGTGTCCTAGTGATGGGAACATTGAGGACCCAGGGACAAGCACAGAAATAGAGCTGAAGGTTGGGCTGAATTCAAGTTAACGGTGGTTCCTGCTGAAGTGCCTGCCAGCACTGACCTTATCTTTAAAGAGGACTCTGCACTCTCATTCTCTGCTATAGTCTCTTGTGTGGACCCTAAGGCCAACCTCAGCTCCCCATAGAGATAGCACTCTGTGACTGGCAATTTCATCCACCCAATGCCCCCATGTGTTGCAATGATGCAGCCAGCGAGCACTCATACCACAGCCACTCCTGCTGAATCATAAGAATTTCAAGGGCCATCTAGGAGCAATAACTGCCAGAACAGTATAGCTGGGACACCTCTCCACAACAAGAGGCCCCAACCACTCTTCTGCCCTCCATATAGCTCTATATCCCTCCCAAATGGAGCAAGCTGCTGTAAGCTGTTTTTGAAAAAATCAAGGCTTCCATACAATATGGGAGCTGGGGCACACTGCAGCCCACTCCAGGAAGGAGGGCAGAAGAGGGGTAGTAAACGTAGTTCCCGTGGACCAACACTGCTAAAGTGAGGCTCAGACAGAAGTACAGCAAGCCACCTCTTTTAAATCAACCACCTAGGAATCAAAATCACAAACCTTAACCACTGTTGGGGATCCCCCACTCCCCCTTTCTGGGCCTACTAGACTGGCTCAGATTGCATGTCCACCGTCCGCTGGGAGACTTAAAAATACTGGATGGCTAGGAACTGAATACTGTTATTATACTGTATAATTCTCAGATTCAAGTGTTCTCAGTCTCCCTCTGCTACTAGATGACCCTCCCACCAAACTGACCTCACCCCTTTCCCATGTTACAAAAAAATTGGCAGGAAGCATGCCTCCCCGGGCCTTAGGCATCTGAGCCAATCAGGGAATTCAGCTCTGCCTTGTGTATCCTGAGATACACAGGAAGGAGCCCAATGCCCTGATTGGCTCAGATGCCTAAGGCCCCTTCAAGGATATACTAAGAAGGCCCGCTATTTTGGAGTGGCGGGCCTGCAAGCAGGAGGACCTGGGCATCCCTCCTGCTGTCATCTTAATGTACAAGTACTGGGGTGATTTGGGGGGTGGTCCCGGGGGGAGGAGGTCGTGGACATCCCTCCTGCTGATTTTTTGTAATGTGGGGATGGGTGTGTCTGTAGGGTTCAGCGCAGGGGTAGGTGGGTTTCACAGGGTAGGAGGGAGTGGGCATCCCTCTTGTCTTTATTTTTGTTCTGGGGGGATGTCTCGATTTTTTTTTTTATATGGACCAGATGCATGTGTTACAAACACACATACAAAATCTTTGCCCATAGGAAAAGAAAAAACAGGTTGGTATTTGTGGTCCACTTTTGGAACTGCAAATGTTAGGCTATCGATCAGATGACTCATTTTAATATTAAAGACCTCATTTTTAATAATAATGAGGTAGTTTACATGCTAGTCAGACTTTTGTATGACCGCATGGAAAACCACACGGTTAGCCATTTTCAACATTGAGTCGGCAAATTCTGACAAGTCACTATTTAGTGACCACTGGTACCCGATCGGAGCACTTAGTGCATCTAGCCCTGGGTGAGGACTTCAAAAGCATCCAACATATTTTACTGGGTTCCCCAAATTCAACTGTTATTAATGAACTTCAGTTTAACTATCTATGAATTGTCAAGTAAGTTATTTTGTGTTTTATCTATTTGTATAATTTGTGCAGTAGAACTGTGTAACTTTTGGGCTTTGTGAGGTCTTATAGTCACAGGAAACCATAAGAGAATAGTTTACAGAAGCAGGAACCCAAGCAAGTAGGCAAGAAGTTGCAACCAAAGGAGTATATGCACAGGTACAAGCAAAGCCTTAGCACTGCTTGGCAGTCCCATTCCTGTGTCCTAAGGGTTAACACTGATTTATTTTTAAAAGACAATGTTACTTTCTGGATTTCATCAAGATTATGGTGATGGTCTCTCCATGCTGAGATTAATTGGATGTCTTAGCATCCATTCTGAGAGGTGGGAACAAATTATAAAGAACAAACATTCTGATAGCTGATGAGCAGCTCACTCACCTGATACACAGTCATGCATACTTTCTGCATCTAGCACTTTACACTCCTCTGTCCAGCGGGTTAGGGCAGTGGGAATGCTTGACAGAGTTCCTGTAGAGAGAGATTTATTGAAACAGTGTAGCCAATACAGGATCAAAAGTAACAGAGCTCTAGTCTTGCTTCATCCATCAGTGACCAGTTAAAACAAAATAACTCATGTCAATCCAAATGTGCTTCACTTCCAGAAGCACTAAATAGGTCTGGCCTCTGCCCAAGTTTCCAATTCATTATTGCACATTTATTGTGCTGACTGCTGAGGCCAGGGAATAGGATCCTGCTGTATCCAGGATCTCATCCCCACACTCTTCCAAAGTAAAAAAAAGCAAATTTTTATGAGGTTTTGTGGACCAGCAATTGTTCAAGATCACTTATGCATGCTCCCTCCACACATTCCAACCTCAGCTGTACAACTTACTTCCCCTGAGCTATTCATCAGCCTACAAATTTAACTACCTTATTCCCATGTTTACCCTTTCCTCTTTCCATCTTCCTCTGGTCATTCTCCTCTTACCATACCTTCCTGCTGCATGAGGAATTCCCTCACCTACAAGTCATGACCCTCCCACTCCCCCACCAGGCAACTGACCTCCCTGGCTGGTGGCTGTGCTTTGATCATGGAAGAAGTCATCAAGCAACTCATCATCAGAGCGTGCAATGATATGAACGTCATCATTGCCAACCAGTAGACGGGCTCGACCCCGGCTCTGCATAGGAAGACTACTGCTTAGCTGTAGAATGTCTGCCGCTGCTGATGGACCCAGCAACCTGTGGAAATTACAACAACAAACAAGTCAGTTCTGATAAAAACCTGAGACAGAGATGCATTGCAGACCCTTCTACTAAAGATCTGACAGTGGTGGTATTATATTTACCAATCCACAATTTCAATTAATTCTTCATCTCCAATACTCTTGCTTACTTTCTGGCTTTTATTTTATGCTGTATAATAATTTTACTGCTATTTGAAAGTGAAATTATACTACTCCCAAACCACATTAAGCAGCCACTACGCTGTTACAGCATGTAGAAGCCATTAGCACAGGCCCATGCTAATGGTTAGGGCACACTCAATTCAACACTAACTGCTTAGCACACGTTAGTAAATGGGTCCCTGTGTTTCTCAATGATAGCTCTGCTCTGACAGTCTCAGAGTAAGAGATTCTTGTAGTGCTTTGTGCAGCAGCTAAAGCGTCGCCTGGCAGCAGATTTTAAGAAGGCAAGGTTATCTTGAGTCAACAGCTTTTAAATGACAAGGTCCTATTTCAACAAAGGCCCTGATGGAGAAAGCTACACTACTCTTTAGTGTGCGGATTAACACGTGATTTTCACATGCTAATTTTTACTGAACAAGGAGCAAGAATATTAGCATAAGAGAAAATCAGTGTAAAACTACTGCTCTTAAAGGCAGAACAGGAGGGATGCAAAGAACATACAAATTGCTGATTAAAAAGATTATTACCGTTGTTTGGGAAAGCTTGGTTTTAATTCTTTCTAGGGCTGAATCTTTATACCCAGTCCTGAGCTTGCGTAAAGATGCAGTGGGGACCAAAAGGATCACTGGAAGTGAAGCGCGGTGCCTTGCCTCAGGTAAAGAAAGATCTATGGTAGCCTCAACCCTCCCCAATCCTGAAAAATGTTCCCAGGACATGCCGGTGCCGAGGCCAGATGAAAGTAAGAAGCTGGTTCAGATGGGTCTGGGGGACCGGATCGCAGGTGTGAGGGTGCTGGATCACAGGGGGGGGGGGGGGGCGCGCTTGTAAATCGAGGAATGCTTGGTTTCCGTGGCACCGATTTTACAAATGTTTTGCTTGTCTTGCAAAACACTCACAAACCGGTGCACTCATAAACTGAGGTACCACTATATAGTATCATGTCAGCATGTGCAATTTTTCCTCTTTTCTATAAAAAATTCTCCACCTCTTAATTTCCTCCTGACTTGTCTCCCCCCCCTTACAAAAGCATCACTATCTACTCTTATCTCTACTATTTCAGACTTTAACATTTTTTATCCCAATTCTATCATTTTAGGAGATTTCAATATTCACTTTAATTTTCCCAATCATCACAACACAGCAGAACTTTTGGCCTTAATTTCCGATCTATCCCTAACCCCTCTTATCTCTATGCCTACCCACTCTGCAGGCAATACCATAGATATGATTTTCAGCCCGACTTCTATTAGTCACCTCTTTCAAAACTTTCAATTTCATCCCCTCCCCTGGTCTGATCACATCCTTATTAATTGGCAATTAGACTTTCCGTCATATTCATGTCCTGCTCAACAAAACACTTACATTTCCAGAAATATTAATAAAATAACACTTTCTGCCATTCAGACTTCCTTTAAACTAAACCTACAAGATTTCACTACCCTTCCAATTGAAGAACAATTTTCACTCTGGGACACTGCTACAAAATCCTTAATGGACTTCCTGGCCCCTCCACAGGAAAAAAATACCTTAAGTCAGAATAAAAAAAAAAAACCCTGGTATAATGACAAACTCACCCTTCTTCACCGACAACTCCGCTCCATCGAACACAAATGGCGTAAAACACACTCCAACAATGTTCTTATCCTTTTTAAGGAAAAAGCCTCCTACTACAAAACTGCCATTCAACAAACCAAGAAAGAATATTATTCTAAATATATCACTACTACCCGCAACTCCTCCGCTCTCTTCAATATAGTTCAATCTCTTTCTTCTTATTCTAAAAAGAAACCTTCACCCCTACATATGCAGCTATCTGCTACTGAACTTGCACTCTTTTTCAATACAAAAATTAAGGACATTAGATCCCACCTCAGACCTCCTACCTCTGTTTCTTCCCCAGACATTTCTGATGATTCTACCCATCTATCATTCAGCACTTGCTCTAATTTCAAACCCCCTTCTCTTGCAAACCTTCTCCAAATCCTACAATCTTTAAATACTCCCAACAATCCTACAGAAAGTATTCCCCTTTCGCTTCTCAAAAAATTATTTTCTTTTTTTGGACCATTCCTTTTGGAAATGGTATCCAAATCCCTTTCTGACAACCTTGTTCCTACAATCTGGAAATCAGCTCTCGTTATTCCAAAACTAAAAAATCATAACTTAGATCCCTCCTTGCTGGCAAATTTCCATCCAATTGCTAACCTCCCTCTAATATCAAAACTGACTGAGAAAATCATTCATAACCAACTCACAGAATTTATTGACAACACTCATGTTCTACACCCATATCAAACAGGTTTCCGCTCCTCTCATTCTACCGAATTGTCATTGCTAGGCCTCATTTCAACTATATACTATTTTCTTGATCACCAAAAATCCGTCCTTATTAGAGAATGACACGGGGAAAAAATCTGTCCCCGTCACCGCCCCGTCACCGGCCCACCATCCTCTGCACCGCCCCGTCACCGCCGTTCCCTTCACCGCCCCATCACCGTCACCGCCATCCCTTTCACCGCCCGTCACCGCTACTGCCATCCCATTCACCGCCCCGTCACCGTCCCCGCTGCATCCATATAAGCCTTAGTACTGTAATATTTAGCTTATTCCTTTCTTATAAATCAAAGTTCCTGCTGCTGAACTAGAGAAAGAGATGTTCAGCTGGCAGGGCTTTGTTTATAAATTTTTATCAACACAACTAATATACTATTTTATCCTAAAGCAAAAAATAAATAAATAAATATAATTTTTTTTTCTACCTTTGTTGTCTGGTTTCTGCTTTCCACATCTTCTCATTGAATTCCTTCCATCCACTGTGTGTCTTCTCTCTGCGTCTTCCATTTGCTGTTACTGTGCCTCTCCCTTAACCCACCCCCCCACCCCCAATTGGTCTAGGACCCATCTTCTTCCCTCCGCTCCCGCATAGTCTGGCATCTGTATTCTTCCCACTCTGTCTTCCACATTTCCCTTCGGGGTCTGTTCCTCTCCACCCTCCTTCAATGTCTGTCCTATTCCTTTCCACCACCACCCTTCCCTCCCTCCTTTACCATCTGTTCCTTGCTACTACCCTTCAGCTCCTCTCATGTGGCTTATCTATCTACCTTCCTCCCTCTTATTTTCATGGCACGTTACAATGTAATTTGTGCAAGCCATTGGAGCCTGTGAGCTCGGTCCCTGTCCCATCCCCACAAACCATCTCGCTTCTGTGCTCCTATTTTCTCCATTTCTAATATCTCCCCTATGTATCTGTCATTGCCCCCCCTGTGTCCATATACCATCCCCATGGCATGTCCCCTTTATGTCTCTGTCCCTATGCCCCATGCACATAATTTCCCCCTCTTTCTGTTACCTTCCTGTGTCCAGATTTCCCCTATCTTCCTCTTCCATACCAGTGTGTCTCTTCTTTTCAACCCCATCTAGCTTTTTTCCCTCTTTCTCCCCCCCCCCTGCTTCTAGCATCTGGCTCACCTGCCAGTCCTTCCCTTTCTTTCCTGCTGTGGGTTTTTCTTTCCGACTTCATCCCCTTGGCCCAGAATCCTTTTCCCTTTCACTCCCTCCTTCCAATTTGAGCCGGGAACACTAGCGATCGCACGGTCCCCGCAGCTCACACCCGCCTGCCCAATCGATTCTAGTGTTTAGCCAGCTCTCTCCCTTCTCCTCACCTTAGTTTGTAGATTTTCTTTTTGGCGACCCGCACGCGCGGCTGCTCAGTGTTCAATCTTCTGCTCTGCTGTAACTTCCTGCTTCCGGTTGCGTCAGAGCAGAAGATTGAACACTGAGCAGCCGCGCGTGCGCGGCTCTCTGATAGCGTGCGGGTCGCCGAAAAAGAAAATCTACAAACTAAGGTGAGGAGAAGGGAGAGAGCTGGCTAAACACTAGAATCGATTGGGCAGGCGGGTGTGAGCTGCGGGGACCGCGCGATCCTTCATGCCTCACTGCGGGGACAAGACCATTCACCGCCCCGTGGGCGGTGAATGGCCTTGTCCCCGTCGCCGCAGCGACTGCTAGTTTTCTTCCCCGTTTTCGGCGGGTGACCCGCGGCTAAAATGCGGTGGCCGCGGGTAAACCGCCACCGTGTCATTCTCTAGTCCTTATCTCTCTAGATCTGTCTGCAGCCTTTGATACCATTGACCATTCTCTCCTCATCAACCGACTCAAAGACTGCGGCGTTATAGGACCAGCTCTCTCATGGTTCACTTCATACTTTAATGAACGCAGTTTTAAAGTTCACGTAAAGAAGGAAACCTCCTCATCTATACCACAAACTCACGGCGTCCCGCAGGGTTCTATTCTATCCCCCCTACTATTCAATATTTTTCTGTCACCTCTACTTACTTTGGCACAGTCAATTGGATTCACAATCTTTGCCTATGTGGATGACATTCAACTACTTCACCCCGTCAATACCTCAAACACCTCAGAAATAAAAGAAATTAACAATAAATTAGATAAAATAATTGACTGGCTCCACACAAATAAACTCTCTCAATATTGATAAATCCTGCGGTCTCCTATTTCCTATCAAAAACAGTGAGTCACTATCAGAAAAGATTTTTATCAAATCCACCCCTATAAAAATTGAAACAAAAATAAAATTACTGGGAGTAATCATCGATAAGGACCTTACTTTCCACGATCACATCAGCTCGGTGATAAAAACTTGTTTTTATAAACTTCGCCTTATTCGTTCTCTAACTTCCATCCTAGACATGGATGCTATCAAAACCTTGGTTCATTCCTTAGTTATCTCCCACCTTGATTACTGCAACTCTCTATATAACGGAATTCTCCAAAAAGAAATCTGACGTTCACAGTTAATCCAAAACTCGGCAATAAAACTTATATACAAACTAGGTAAATATGATCACGTGACCCCTCTCCTGAAAGAAGTGCATTGGCTTCCCATAACACATCGTGTTACTTATAAAACCATCCTGCTGACCTTTAAAATTAAACTCTCCCATCAGCCTTCTTACCTTGATAGACTTCTCATTCCACAATGTCCAACACGTACACTTAGATCAGCAGACCAGAATTTCCTTTCAGTTCCCTCTATAAAAGATTTTTTCTATACTAGACAAACAAATTTTTCAGTAGTTGCCCCAACATTGTGGAATGCTCTACCACATCAACTCCGCCATGAAAAACAACTTGATAGATTCAAGATAAGCCTAAAGACTTTCTTATTTCGAGATGCTTTCATCTGCTCTTAAAGCATTTCCTTCTTTCTCAACCAACCGCTTCTATGAAGCGATCCCATCCTACATGTTTATCCTCTCCCTCCACTCTTCTTTCAATCTCCATTTTTTTTTCTCTCTCCTCTTTCTTTTCTTCTCCTAATTATGTAACTTTACCCATTCCTTCCCTTCTTACCATCACGCTCAAGTTCGTCCAGTTCATGTCCTTAATGTACACTTTTATTAACTCCTTTTATAAATATAATTTTCTATCTCTATTTTTAACATTTTATTGTAAACCAGCTAGATACCAGTTGATGGTCAGTATATTAAAAGTTAATAAACTTGAAACTTCTTTGAAATCACAATTTTTTAATGTATAATATCAAATATCATCACATAACAACAAACTTTTATTAGTCATGACAGGGGTTGCCATTCAACATATTACCAATAATTGGAAAAATTACAAGAATCTTAATTACACATTCTGGTGGAAATTCATTATGCCATATTTTTAAGATGGAAAGAGCAATAGCAGTACAAAAAGGGACATATAATAACTTTGTAAAGATATGGGGGCCATTGGCAAAATATTGTGATGAATAGTCATCAATTCTTTTCTTTCTTAGTTGTATTTAGCACACTCAAGGGGGGAGGGTGGAGTTGTGAATAATTTTATAGGATATGTTATAATATGTTATATAACACGTGTATAATTTGTTGGATTTTCTTTATTCAGTTTTGCATAGTACAAGTGTATCAGAAAAATTCATACGATCTTATAAATACACACTTGATTTTCCTTTAAATATAACATATCATTCTTATATTTTAAATGACAACTATATGATTTTAAAAGAGATTCTGTGACTCATCAGAAGCCAGTCTCAGGGGAAAGTAGAAATATAAAACTTAGTCCCTGGTCAGAAGAGCTAATCAGTTTAGCAGCAAAGATCTGGAAGTAGCTGACTACCCCTCTGACAATGAGACAGAGCAGGATAGGTATGAGCCCAGTGTCAATGTAATCTATGTGATTAAATATCCCTGTGAGCTACTTAATATAGGGCAGATGTCCAGAGCCTTAACAACTAGGCTGATAGAACATAAGAGCTGTCTGAACACCTGGAAAATGTCAGCCCATTTAGTTGCCCATTGTGTGGAACACCAACATAATTTTAGAAAACCAAGTTGCTGGGTTATTGAGAGAATCTCTTTTTCCCTGAGATGGGGGGATGTGAGACAAATAAAGATCAACAGTGGATCAGCCGTTTAGAATCTTTGGACGCTTTAGGTTTGAATACGACCTTTGAATGGCAACCTTTCTACTGAAACAAGTTTGTTTGTTTATGCAGGTTTCTGTTATAGTACAGTGAACATTGTTTGAATTACTCCTTCTTTTTTGGAGCATATGACTTTTTGAGAATGGTTTTGTAATAATTTTTGTTTGTGAAGGTTTTTTCCCATTCTCTTACATATTGTTTTTCCCTCCGGTGTGTCTAGCTAATCATGATTCACGTTTGTGGTGACGTCATGATGCCTGGCTCTTTTTTTAATAAGCCGGGCGTGCCTCTCGGTCCCGTGGCCATTTTGGGATGTTGCCAGCTCTGGTATTCTAGTTGCATGATAGTGTGATATAAGCGTTGCAGTCTATGAGTGAAGCTACTGTTTATTTTTTTTTAGATTTTTCCCTGATGTAGCCTTGATGAGAAGGCGAAATGGGGAAATTAGGTTCTTACCTGCTAATTTTCTTTCTGTTAGCCTGTAGACCGGTATAGTTCCTTTTTGGATGGGTATTATACCTCACTGCTACCAGCAGGTGGAGACTGTGATCAAACTTGTATATCAGTATAGCTTCCCCTCTACTAATCCAGTCTGCTGAATAGACAAACAGAACCTAGGAAAATTCTTAACTGAAAACAGTAAAACACACTCCGAAAAACAACATACATCTGCAAACAACTGTTGGAACATGTGTAGAACTTTATTCTGGACAATAAAACATTTCCACACCTCACCAGCTATGCTAGCTGAGCCATCGCCACTGTTCTTAATTCTCCCAGGCCCTATAAAAATCCTGGAACCCGAAGAAAAATTCAAAATCTGCACGTGAGCAAAAACCCGCAATCTCCGTACAAAGACAGATAGGGTGGGGAACTATACCGGTCTACAGGCTAACATAAAGAAAATTAGCAGGTAAGAACCTAATTTCTCCTTCTGTATCACCTGGTAGACCGGTATAGTTCCTTTACAGATGGGACGTACCAAAGCAGTACCCATCAAGGATGAGAACCCCGAAGGGCCGACACCAGAACACGTTCACCGAATACCGCATCCCGATGTGCTTGAACATCTACACAGTAGAGTCTGACAAAGGAATGCAGAGAAGACCATACTGCAGCCTTGCAAATATCCACTGGAGGCACTAGAGAACATTCAGCCCAAGAAGCTGCCTGACCCCGAGTGGAATGAGCCTTGAGAAATTCTGAAACAGGCAAGCAGAAGCAATAGTCTCCTTGATCCAGCACGCAATAGTAGCCTTAGAAGCGCCATTTCCCTTATGAGGACCCACTAGAAGGACAAAGAGATGATCTGATTCCTGATCTCCTGGGTCCTCTGCACATAAGAGAGAAGGACCCGACTGACATCCAACTTGCGCAGCTGTCTTTGCTCAGAAGAGCCCTCCTGACTACCCAACACCGGGAGGACTACAGATTGATTGACATAAAAAGGAGAAACTACTTTTGGCAGAAAGGAAGGACCAGGCCTCAAGACAACCCACTCCCTAGAAAACACCAAGAAGGGAGCCCTACAAGAGAAAGCCTGCAGCTCAGAAATATGTCTAGCTGAAGTAATGGCCACCAAGCAGATCACTTTAAGAGAAAGGTCCCTACTTCCAACTTCAACATTACTGGGAAACTGAATGCCGAGGGCATCCTGGGGTATGGGTCAAGTGTCCGCTGGATAGTCATTTTTCAGATACTCCACCTCAGCTTAACTCTCTGTCCTATTGGTATCTGTCTTGGGGACACTACGGACGCATTGGGAGATGGACCTTGGGCAATCTATAGCAGAGCTCCAGTTCCTTGAGTGTTTTAATTTTTTATTTTATTTATTCAATTATCTATACCGTTCTCCCAGGAGAGCTCAGAACAGTTTACATGAATTTATTCAGGTACTCAAGTATTTTTCCCTGTCTGTCCCGGTGGGCTCACAATCTATCTAATATACCTGGGGCAATGGGGGGATTAAGTGTCACAAGGAGCAACATGGGTTTGAACCCACAACCTCAGGGTGCAGAGGCTGTAGCTTTAACCACTGTGCCACACTCTAAGACCCTTTATGTTTTTACGACATCTGTTGATTTTCATGAATTCCAATCCAAGGTCCTTCACAGAGCCTATATTACCCGACGGAAGGGAGCGCGCGCAGGGCTTTGGGACAGTGACCTTTGTGTTAAGTGTAAGTGCTCGCCTGGTACCTATCTCCATTCCTTTCTTGAATGTTCCAAATTGACCATCTGGGGCAGCTGCTTCCCTTTTTGAAGCATGTGGTGGAATGTGCTGTGGAATGGGATTATGGCCTTTTATTGGGTCTTCAGGAGCCTCTTAGGGCGCAGGGTCTGACTCTCCCACACTGTAGAGTTTTGTACAATGCCATCCTTAGTGTCAAAAAACTGATTCTGACGTACTGGGTTTCAGAAGATACCCTGCCGGAGGCCCAATGGAAGAGCAGACTTCGGGAACTGGCTCAATTTGAGATTCGGGCTTTTTCACTATCCTCATCTTTCTAAGCAGCATTATATTACTCTGTGGGAGCGTTTGTATGATCTGGTGATCTGAATGCCCTTTGGTATGACTGTCTCTCTCTTATTTGACTCTCCCGCTTTTTTCCTTGCTTTTCCTCGTTATGTGGGTACCTCAAGGGGGTGAGGCTGTGTGGGCTGGTGTGTTTGGGCAAGAGAGCGTTGGGAGTATGTGCTGTCTGAGTGGTTGGATGTTTACATAAAATTGGTGGTTGGGGTCCGGGGATTGTTTGTCCTGTTGGCATTATCCCTCTGCTGTCCCTGGGTTGGTTTCAATTTGCTGAGTTCCTATGAGGGGGGGGGGGGGTTTCTTTGACGGGACCCTGTTGCTTTTTATTTAGCTTGCCTCAGCTGTACCTGATTGTTTTCATGTTTTCATTATTGGCTTGTATTATGCTCTCTGTGACCCTTGCCATCTTCAATAAATATATGTTTAAAAAAAAAAAAAAAAAGAGTAAGGTCTTCAAAGAGCAGTCGCCCAACGGTTCAAAAGGAGGGCGTACTAGAACTGACAAAACCAGATTCAGATTCCAAAAATGAACAGAGGGCCGCACGGGAGGCCTGAGCAACTTGGCCGCCTGCAAAAAGTGAATCACATCAGGAACGTCAGTCATACACTGACCTTTCAACAACCCACGAAAGGCTGACAAGGCCGCAAGCTGAACCCGGAGAGAAGACCAAGCCAGCCCTCTGTCCAGGCCAACCTGCAAGAACTCTAAGAGGTTAGGCAGGGAAGCGTGAAATAAGACCACTCCATGCGCATCATACCACTTCTCAAATAGACGTCAAACCCTCACATATGCCCGAGAGGTGGATAGCCTCCGGGACCCCAAGAGAATTGAGATCACTTTATCTGAATACCCCTTCTTACCTAGGCGACCCCTTTCAAGAACCAAGCCGTAAGACAGGAGGGACCCGGATCGAACATTGGAATGCGACCCTGAGTCAGAAAGTTGACCAAGAGAGGCAGTGGAAGAGGATCCTCCACCAGATGCCTCACCAGATCCGTATACCACAGTCATCGAGGCCAATCCGGATCCACCAGAAGCACGAGACCCGGATGGCAAAGAATGTGGAAAAGAACTCTGCCTACTAATGGCAACGGAGGGAACACATACAACAGCCCCTCCGTTGGCCATGGTTGAATCAGAACATCCAGGCCCTCAGCCTGACTGTCTCTGCGACGACTGAAGAAGCGGGATGTTTTGGCATTGACAATTGTGGCAATCAGGGCCCTGAGGAGCTGATCCCAAGACTGCACTATCAACTGAAAAGCCACAGGGCTTGGACACCACTCCGGGATCAAGCATGTGACGACTTAGGAAGTCCGCTTGAACATTCGCCACACCGACTATGTGGGATGCTATTTCTTGAAGGTGCAACTCTGTCCAGACCATGAGCAGAGTCGCCTCCTGGTGCCCCCCTGATGATTGACATAGGACTCCAGCAGGGGAGAGCCGACGGAGGAGGGCTGCAGTCCGGCCATCGGTCCAACGGTCGGGCTCGGGGGCCCGTTCCAGCGGGGCACCCAACACTGTCTTCACTCCTCCCCCATGCCAGCAGGGGAGAGCCAACGGAGGAGGGCTGCAGTCCGGCCATCGGACCAACGGTCGGCTTGGGGGCCCGTTCCAGCGGGGCACTCGACACTGTCTTCGCTCCTCCCCCATTCCAGCAGGGGAGAGCCGACGGAGGAGGGCTGCAGTCCGGCCATCGGACCAACGGTTGGCTCGGGGGTCCGTTCAAGCTGGACTTCAGTTTTGACTGTTTTGATTTTATTTTCAATTCTTTTTAGTTTATGATATATTTTTTAATCTCACTTATTGTTTTACCACTTATTTTGTTTTATTTTATCATTTAAATTTCCCCAGAATTCTATTGCTTCAACGGTTCTCCCTCTGCATCTATTCTTATCTCCCCTCTTTTTTCAACCTTTCAAAGTCCTTTAGATCATTGTAGTCTTATTAGAATGTTTATTTTCTTATTTTTCTCATCTATTCTCTATTTTATTTCTTCATTACTCTACTAATTGTCATTTTTCCAGGTACTTTAGTTAGATTGTGAGCCTTCGGGACAGTAAGGGAATTTCTAAGTACCTATTTTACTTATAATTTTAATGCACCCTATTGTCTATTTTTCAGTAAACCGCTTAGAATCCTAACGGAGTTTAGCGGTATATAAGAAATAAATTACATTACATTACTGCCATGGCATTGTCCGACAAATCCCTGACTGACTTGCCCATCAGAAAGGACTGGAAAGCTAGTAACGCCAGACGGATGGCTCTGGTCTCCAAATACTGATCGACCAAGAAGCCTCCTCCGTTGACCAGGTGCCCTGAGCTGAGTGACCTAGATTCTGAGCCCCCCCAACCGAGAAGACTGGCATCCGTGAGCAGCACCATCCACTGCGGCTGATCCAGACTCACTCCTTGTACAAGATTGGGGGTTTGGAGCCACCAACGAAGACTGCCCCGAGCTAAGCCCGGAAGTAGAACAGGGTGATCCAGACTGTGTCTCTAAGGTGACCACCTCCGAAGAAGAGCATACTGAAGGGGATGCATGTGAGCCCGCGACCACTTCACTACATCGAGGGAAGCAGCCATCGACCCCAAGACTTGGAGGAAATCCTGCGCCTGAGGACACTGGGACAGCATTAAGTAGGAGAATCTGAAATTGTAATTTGCTTACCCGGGCCTCCGTAAGGAAGACCTTCCCCAAGGGGGTGTCGAACAGCACCTCTAGATAATCGAGGCGATGAGATGGAGACAACCGGCTCTTGGAAAGGTTGACTACCCTGGCTGGCCTGTAACTTCCTCTCCGACGTCTGAATTGACGTCAGAGGTGGTCATATGGGCCTGGCGCTTGTACGTGCCTGGCCTGGCACGGGGAGGATGGAAGAAATTGGCGTGGTGGCTTGGGGGGGGGGGGCAGCAGGGAGAGAGAAAAAGAATCGGGGAAGTGGAGAAATCGGCACGATGGCTGGGGAGGCAGGGAGAGAGAGACAGAAAGGCAGGCAGGAGGAGAGAGAAAGAAAGACAGAAATAAAGAGGGGGGCAGGGGGAATCAACATTCTCAGTCTGACCACCTTAATTCCTTGTTCCGACAAAGTCAAGGTGTCCCTATCCTGGTGGATTCACTCTCCAGTCCTCAAACAAGGATGCCCGTTCCAGCCTCCACCTCCTCTTCTCACCATTAACACAGATGCCTCCAACAAAGGCTGGATAGCGCATCTCAAGGAATTTGGTCAGCAAAAGAACTCCATTTCCACATCAATCTACTGGAACTTCGTGCAATTTATTATGCGCTCAGAGCAATCAGCTAGTATATTCACAACACACGGTTTCTGATTCAAATAGACAACCAAGTGGCAATATTTTATCTTCACAATCCCTACCCTTTACAGAGAGGCTCATCGTCTATGGAACTTTGCTGTCTCTCTCAACGGACATACAAGCAGTATACTGTACATTCCAGGAAAAATGAATGTCACTGCAGATTCCCTTAGTTAAAAGCTCGATCCTCACGAGTAGACCTTAAACCCGGAAGTACAACAATCCATTTTTCTCCAATGGGGCACTCAGGGATGATCTCTTTGCTTCCGCAAACAATGCTCAGTGTGCCATTATTGCTCCCTACAACCATTTCCTCATGTAGTCACCAGGGATGCTTTCTCGATTCCATGGATTTCCAATCTGATCTATGCATTTCCGCCGATTCCACTCATCTCCAAAGTTCTTCAAAAGACCAGAGACAGCACTCAACTGATTCTCATAGTGCCACGTTGGCTCAGACAGATCTGGTATCCCATCCTTCTGGACGCACATTCAATACCGTTAGGGGATCATCCGTCTCTTCTTTTCCAGCGGCATACTTATCTATTATATCTCAATCTTCGCAGCCTCCTTCTCACAGCTTGGAAATTGAATGAAGAAAAAGGGGATCCAGGGGTACAATTAAAGGGTTACTATACAGTACAGAAGGCTGTAAAGTAATAAAGTAGTAGAGTAATAGATCACTACAGGTCCTTGACCTGGGGGGCCACCGCGGGAGCGGACTGCTGGGCATGATGGACCTATGGTCTGACTCAGCAGAGGCAGTGCTTATGTGCTTATCACTGATGTTTCAGTCTCATCAGCAGTAAAAACAATACTTCTTGCAGCCATAAAGCCATCTACCAGGAAGTCTTATCAGTTGAAATGGAAATGTTTTTCCATCTTGACAGGCTCACAAGATCAAGACCTATTCTGCTGCCTAGTGGATCACGTCTTAACTAACATACTACACTTATCAAATTCAGGTCTTAAGACCAACTCTGCACGCCTTCACCTTTCAGCTATATCGGCCTACTACCATTTTTTGGATGGAAGATCACAAAATCCTCTGGTTTCTCAATTTTTTGCCGAGGTCCTAACAATCTCCGACCTCCACTTCATACTCCACCTTCAGCCTGGGATCTCAACATTGTTTTAAACCGGTTCATGAAGGATCCTTTGAACCCTTGGGATCTGCTACACTGCAGTTCTTAACATGGAAAACAGCTTTCTTAGTGGCCCTTACTTAAGCTGAAAAATTAGCAAATTGCAAGCACTGCTCATCTATCACTCATATCTTAAATTTTTTTCTGATAAAGTACTTCGTACTCATCCAAAGTTTCTACCAAAGGTAGGTACGGACTTTCACATCAATCTATTTCTTTGCCATCATTATTTCCTTCTCCACATGATTCTTCAACGGAGCAAACTCTTCACACATTGGACTGCAAAAGAGCGGTACTTTACTACCTAGATAGGCCTGCTTCTATCCGTATCACTAATCAACTATTTGTTTCTTTCAATGCAGCTACTCAGGAACATACAATTTCTAAACAAACTATATCTTCTTGGATTGCTAATTGCATTTCTTTTTCTTTTCCGGGTCACATTGGAGCGCATCAAGTACGAGCGACAGCTTCATCAGTTGCAAGCTTGAAAGCAGTTCCCATACAAGGTATCTGCAAAGCAGCAACTTGGTCTTCAGTTCATACGTTTAATAAGCATTATTATTTAGATCGGAGTTCAACACAAGAGGTTCAGTTTGGACAATCTGTTCTTTGCAGTTTTTTTTTTTGTTTAAGTGGAAATAGAGAATTGATTTGCCTTCTCCCATTTTCTTATTCAAGCTAGTGACTCACCAACAAGTGGGGCTGCATTAACCTGCTTGTCTTCGGGGAAAGCGAAGTTGCTTACCTGTAACAGGTGTTCTCCGTAGACATTAGGGGAATGCAGTCACACTCGCCCGTCCTCCATCCCTTCTAACCAGCATCCTTAGTGAGCTAGAGACATACTGACAGGAAAACTCAGTTCAGGGACTTCATCAACAAGTGTGGCTGCATTCCCCTGCTGTCTATGGAGAACACCTGTTATAGGTAAGCAACTTTGCTTTATCTGCAGTATAGCCACTAATCCCTTCATGCCTCAGAATAGTCTTAATATAATTTTTTGACTCCTATGGAAAAGTGGCTGGCAGTAATGACTTTTTTTATTTACAGGTACTTCTTTTAATGATAACTATCTCTCTTTTAAACTACAGTGGAACCTTGGTTTATGAGCATAATTCGTTCCAGTAGTATGCTCGTAAACCAAATTGCTCGTATATCAAAGCGAGTTTCCCCATAGGAAGTAAGGGAAACTCGCTTTGATTCGTTCCACTTTCTCCTCCCCCCCTGAGGCTACTGGCGCTGATCCATCCCCTCCCCTTTGAGGCCACTGACGCTACTCCATACCCACCACCCCCCCCGCGATCCGGCATCCCCCCTGCGAACCGGCATCCTCTCCCCCGCTCGCGTTGCCCCCTCCCCCCGTGATCCTACATCCCCCCCGAGCACCGTAACGACATCGCTTACCCCGATTGGGCACCGGCACCAATGCACAGGAGGTGCCGGTGCCCGAAGATCCTCCCTCTTCTGGCCTGGGCTGAGCGGTGCGACGGAGATCCTCCCTCTTCCCTGTGCTGGGCTGGACTGAGCTTTGAGCATTTGCGCATGCTCAAAGCCTTCTGGTCTCGCTCTCTCGGAGATTCTCAGATTCAAAATCTCGGAGAGAGCGAGACCAGAAGGCTTTGAGCATGCGCAAATGCTCAAAGCCCAGTCCAGCCCAGCACAGGGAAGAGGGAGGATCTCCGTCGCACCGCCCAGCCCAGGCCAGAAGAGGGAGTATCTTCGGGCACCGGCACCTCCTGTGCATTGGTGCTGGTGCCCAATCGGGGTAAGCAATGTCGTTGCGGTGCTCAGGGGGGGATGTAGGATCGCGGAGGGGGGGGGGGGGTGACGACGCGAGCGGGGAAGGGGGATGCCGGATCGCGGGGGGGGGGGGAGGCGATTGTAAACCAAGTCAAACTCGGTTTCCAAAGCACAGATTTTGCAAATGTTTTACTCGTCTTGCAAAACACTCGCAAACTGGTGCACTCGTAAACTGAGGTTTGACTGTATGTCTCTTTTAAAACTTTTTTTTATAGTTTTGGTCATTTTTACAGCATATTGATTTCATTTTGTTTTATCTTTCCTAGCAATTGTTATTTAGTATTTCCATATACTGATATGTTTATAAAAGTCAGCACTCTTGATTCCAGGTGTCTGTCTGAAGTAGAAGAGGCTCTACCCTCAAGTGGTATGTTTGTTTCTCGTTGCCTTTGTGCTTTTTTGCCTTGTTATATTACCTCATTTTTTGTGTTTGTTTTTTTCTTTTTTTCCCTTTACATTTATCTGTTTGGCCTTCTGTGGATTCAAAGATTATACTAACTACGCTCTAATAGATAGTAACAATTTCTGTGTATTAATTTATGAATCTATATTATCCTGATGCAGGCAATTTGTTAAAACAGTTCAGGTTTTAATTTGAATTTTTATTATTTATTAGCAATATGTAACATAATAAAATTTTATTTTAAATCCTGATACTTCGAGTCTGTCTGCTCTTCTGCATGCTCCATTTGCAAGGCACCTTCTGTTATAAGAAAGGCCTAATAGCATCTTAATATTTTCTGTAGTGATGTGAAAGTTTCCACTCACCCTTTTATCTTTCTTGGATTTCCCTTATGATTGCATATGTGTCACACTGAATGGTTTCTGTTCTTTAAACAAAATATAATATTAACAAAAGGGAGCCTGAGAAAACAAGTTTTTAAATTGCTTCATTTATTTAAGGAACAAGCTTATCCAACACCAATATCACACATGTGAAAAGGTAACTGTCCCCTAAACTTAACTGGTTACGTTACCATTAGCAGCAATAATGGCAAACACTTTCTATAAATTGTATCCATCTTTCACATTGCCATTCAGTAATCTTATCCTCCCTTCTTCTTTCCAGAACTACTTTAATTTAGGCTGATATATTTCAGAAACTTGTTTTCTCGTGTCCTCTGTAATTTTCTTTGATCTTGTAGAAACTGTGTGTTGACTATTTCACAATAATGGTAAAAGTTCAGAGCTAGCTCTAATCGATACAGAATTCAATGGCTGAATCTGAATTATCAATTAAATTTGGTCAGCTGGTTGATTAAATAACTAAGGAGACAGAGTGTTGCATAACTTTGCTCCTTAAATACAGTAATAACTAGAAAAAATCCAGACCATTGTATATTATTCAGGTTCCCTTTATCTAATATTAAATTTTGTTTGAAGATCAGAAACCATTCAGTGGCATATAAAATAGGGGAAGGGGATGTTAAGAGTGAAAGTGAAAGCAAAAATCTATAGCTAATGAACTAAGAGCACACAGCAAGGATCTCACCTTTGTAGAATTAAGGGTGGATTAGGCTGCCTGTTTCCAGGATAGTGGACATGGATAGTGTGTCCTGTATTGGCTGTCAACTGTCGGAGGGTTCTTTGGCTGCGCCCAATGCCCTGTGCCAGGCGTGTGGTGGAGCCCCCACTCCCTAGAGTCAGGGAGCTGTGATCTGCGTGCCGTACCATCAGTGGATGGGTAGCAGGAATGTTGCCTGGTGATGGAGGGATATCAGCTGGAAGCAGAGTAAGAGTGCTGCATGTTACACAGATCAAAACGATGAACATGTTCAAACTGTTAAAAACATGAAAATAGCAGACATCATTAGGCCTGAAATACTTCCAATGCTCAATGTAGTTCTTGTATAGCAAAAAAATGACTTCACTGAAGTCATTTTTTTGCAATATTTAATTGCCTTTTGACTTCCTATTTTTGTTAAATATTATCCCTGAATTTTACATAAGGAAACGGCCAATGTAGTTCTTGGCCATAATTTTAGGACATGAGAGATACCTACCTGCACTAGAGAACATATTATCAAATTCAATAATGAGATCATCCTCCCGGTCAAAACGCTCAAAGCGCACCAGTGGTGATGCATTCATGTCTGGATAATCCTCATCCAACTCCATCTCTGAGCCATCATCATCATCATCCTCATCCCCTTCTCCCTCCTCATCATCCTGAGGAAGAAAAGAGTACATGACAATAAAAGGACAATACCTGGAGACCTGTGAAACTAAATACCCATCAGAAGTCAAGATATACTTATTATTAAAGTTTACCCAATGTTACAAAACTCAATATTAAACAGTTTCATCCGAGATTCAATAAGCTAACTCAATGTGATCGAAGAGTGTTAAGGTAGAAATAGAAATACCTTCACAAAGAGTAACTGATTATGTGGGCAGGACGAGGAGAACTAGATTGGTTTGTACTGTATTTGTTCTAAGATAATGTTTTATGTTTTGTCATTGTTTTGTATGTGGTTTTTTACCCTGCCTAGTTGTAGATTGTGCAGATGTTTTAAATAAAATAATCGTATCAAATCAGGACATCTCCAGACATAGGTGCCGGCTCTGTGGGTGTTTGAGCACCCCCAAAATTGAGCAAGCTCCATTATTCTGATGAGGGAGTATTCATTTATGTTGTGTAACACCCCCAATCATTGTGAAAAGTTGGCTTCTATGTCTCCAGAGATAATGTCTTTTTCTCCAAACCTGATCATCCTCATCTTCTTCCTCCTCCTCTTCCTCCTCATCTTGGCTATCATCCTCATCTTCATTGCTGCCGCTACTGTCCTCTTCTTGTGTGTGTTCCTCCTCATCTTCTGGGTCCAGTATGTTCATAGAGTCTGGTCAGAGAAAGTACAGTGAGAGATGAAAGAAAATAGGCAGTAAACACAAACATAAATGAAGGCAAATAAAGACCGTATGGCCTATCTAGTCTGCCTAACTATGCCATCTTCTATCTCCTCTTCACCCTTAGAGATCCAATGTACTTGTCCCAAGCTTTCTTGAATTCAGATACACTTTATCTCTACCACCTCCACTGGGAGACCGTTACAAAGATTCACCACCCATCCAACATCTAAAATCCAATACTCCTTGATGCAAGGAGTATACATCAAATATGCATAAATCCTCCTCACCCATTCTCAGCATCTTCAATCTGTTGACTGTTAAGGTATTCCGAAAGCACTACACACTAGAAATTCTTAAGGTGTTTTAGATTTAGTGACAAAAATACAGATGGGCTCAGGCAACTGTTATGAATAACATCTCATCCTTATTATGCTGAAACTTAGGGCTCCTTTTACGAAGGTGTGCTAGGGTTTTTAGCGCACACACAAAATTACCGCTCACTGAAAATCTTGGCTAGTGCGCTCGGGAATTTAATGCATGCTATTGCGCGCGTTAAGGCCCTAGTGCACCTTTGTAAAAGGAGCCTTTAGTGCACACTTTGTGAAACTGCTGGGTAATTTATTAGCATTTGTTTACACACCTTGCCATAGATGTCTGTTTGGAGTTTTCCAATTTCAAATATTTTCCGACCTTACTCAAAAAAATAAAACATGTACTTTGAAACTTTCTACTTTAAATAGCCACAATTAAATTCTCCCATTATTAAGCATAAGAGAAGGCTAGGCTACATAACCAGGTTTTAATTTTTCCGATATCATTTACTTCATTAGTATTCCTCCAGCCTGGCCTAGGTTTATGGGTTATGCATAACGTGACCATGTATTTTTTCCTCAAAACAGGACATCTACTTCCTGTTTCCGGTTGCAACTTCCTGTTTTGGTTTTTAGCGCAGGGAGCTGTGCTGAACGCCCTGCGCAGGGCATTTAGCACAGCTCCCTGCATTAAAAAACGCTATCGATGTTTAGTAAAAGGGGGCCATAGTGCAAAATATAGACAGCAGATATAAATTCTCAAAACATACACATTTTGATCACTAAATTGAAAATAAAATCATTTTTCCTACTTTTGCTATCTTGTGATTTCATTAGTCGCTGGTTGCACTTTCTTCTGACTGTGCATCCTTTCTGCACTCAGGCCCAACAATTATCGCATTCTATTCCCTTCCTCCCTCATTCCTATATCCTTAGTGTCCCAGTGCCTCCTTCCTATGTCCTTAGTGCTCCCTCCCTCCCTCAAGCCAACCCACTGCCGCTTCTTCCTCCTTCCCCCCAGTCCGTCACCACTCGCTACATTTAATTACAGCCCTGGTGCCGCAACTACAGGAAGGGAAGGGCCAGTATGTGCAGCGATTACACACAACTGGCCCACAAGCCTTCCCCCCAACATCAATTCTGCCGTCAGAGAAGGTCTAGCCGTCAGAATTGATGTTGGGGGGAAGGCTTGTGGGCCGGCTGTGTGCAATCGCTGCACATGTTGGACCTTCCCTTCCTGTAGTTGCAGCACTGGGGCTATAATTAAAAGTAGCAGGCGAGTGGACAGCAATCAGCCCGCGTACCTCTGAAAACGGGACATTTCGGCATCACGAAGCTGTGCTTGTGGACAACGGGACAGGCTACCTAAAAATGGGATGTATGGTCACGTTAGTTATGCACTCCTATCAGCAGGTGGGTGGAGACCGAGAACTACAAAATTCTTGTGCAGTCTAAGGTAGCTGCTTTCTTAAACAATGCAGAAGCAATTAGTAGTTTATCACTACTTTATTCAGCTTTGCAGTATTTGGCACCTGTGAATTTCCATGGTAATTTAACAGTCCCTCCCGCTTGTACTGCACATGAAGCTGGAACCCTGATGGAGGAGGGGGAAATGGAGACATGGAGACTTTCAGAAGAGTCTTTTAGTTATGTTGAGTAATTTTGTTAGTGTCCAAAGAGCATCCTCAAAGTCTATCAGAAGGTATGGGGTGTTATAGGAGCAATTACAATTTTTAAATATATGAATACAGGCAGTCCACAAGTTATGAACATCTGACTTATGCTGAACTCGTACAAACAAATGTGGTGATATTTTCCTGGCATCTCCATTCTGCCTCTCTCCGCGGCCTTCCCAAAGTGGTAAAAGCTGGCCAGCAGGAGCAGCACTATAAACAGGACACCCGAGGTCAGCCACATTGGGCCTTTCCTCTGCCGCATCTGCTTCCTATGCTGGCACTTCCTTTAGGCAGATGTGACAGAGGAAAGGCCAGCTGTCACCACTTTGGGACTGACTGTATTCCACTGTGCTAAACAGATGTAGAATAAAGCTGTTCAATTGGATTTGGTTTTAGTGCTGTTTTTCGTCTTGTTTAGTCATTCTTCAGAATTATATGCGCGCCCAAAATGTGGGGCAGGAAAATTAAGTACACTGACAAGCACATCAAATGCCTCGGTTCTGACCATGACTGTAAGCATTATCTAATCTAATCTTAGATTTATATACTGTATCTTCTTCTGACAGTTTCAGGTTTAACTCTGGCTTATGCATGGCTGTGATTAACACCTAAGGATTTAGTCTCAGAGATACTGTGCTTGGGAATTTAGCTTCTAAGCATGCCCTTTCAGGTGAAGTTCACAGTTTCTATACATGCCTTCTCAGGTGAAATTCAATGTGGGCTTACTGCTTTAATTTTCAGAGGTGCCTTTCTTTCCAAAACAAAACAAAAAATATATCACCAAAATGTTCCACATAAAAAAAGGATACCCCAAAGCAACAAGCAGAGCTGTGGATTAGAGAATGACGTGGATTGTAGTATCTTTTGTATTGTTCAAACAAAAATTTTCAATAAATTATTTCAAAAGAAAATAAAGAATGAGTTACACTTTTAAAACTGTTCTTGTCAGATTTGTATGTAACTCGGAACATGTGAAAATTTGCTTTTTTCTGGAGTTGATGCAAGGGCTGCACTACAAGCCTAAACATCTGCAGGGTCTCTGCCCTTTGAATGACTGAACGCTTAAAATTATTGTGCATGTCCTGCTGAACCAGAACGTACACAGGTTAAAAAAAATAAATAAATAAATTATTGTGCATGGTTAATGGATTCTCCATGGAAGATTCTCAGCTAATCTGTGCAGGAATTTATGCACAGGAGCCTTTTTGCAAGGTTTTTCAAGGAGCAGTTTCTTTTCAGCCTCTATATTTCTCTGAGATAGTTTACATGGCCTTTTTGGGCCCCTACTTCAGAATAGAGAGTTGCGCGGGGACAGAAATCCAAACCGTCCCCACACGTCCACGCCAAAGTCTCACCCGTCCCTGTGAGGAATCCCACCCGTCCCCGTGATGAATCCCTCCGTCCCCGCCCGTCCCTATAAACTTCAGAAATAGTTATTTCATTTAATTATGCTACAGAATTAAAGGCTCTGGTAGAAACCCATTTACAAATAAGCAAAAAGACTATTAATTTGGAAATATTAATTGGGAAGAATACATACTTTGTAAACGGGTTTCTACCAGAGCCTCTTTTGTTTATAAATTTTTATCAACACAACTAATATACTACTTTATCCTGAAGCAAAAAAAAAAAAAAGAAATAGAATTCTTTTCCTACCTTTGTTGCCTAGTTTCTGCTTTCCTCATGTTCTCATTCAGTTCTTTCCATCCACTGTCTCTCTTCCTTCTGCGTCTTCCATTTGCTCTGTTACTGTGCCTCTCCCTTTCTCCCCCTTCCAAATTGGTCTGGCACCCATCTTCTTCCCTCCGCTCCCCCCATAGTCTGGCATCTCTGTCTTCTTCCCTGCCAGCGTCTTCTCCCCACTCTCTCTTCCCCATTTCCTTTCAGCGTCCTTCTCCCCCCCATCTTCCCCATGTCCTGTCAGCATCCTTCTCCACCCCCCCCCCCCCGTCTTCCCCATGTCCTTTCAGTGTAAGAAGGAAATTTAGATTTGCGGTTAAGGGCAGGGAGGTTTGTCGGACCAGGGCTGTTGTCGGTCGGTCGGGGAAGCGCCACAAAAGTAAGGGGACCTGGCCGGCTGTGCTGCACCCGGGGTGGGGCGGATCGCCCCCCTCCCTTGGTAGCCACTCGAGCCGCGAGGCTACTCCTCCTTACCTACCCTGCCTGCAGCACAGAGCGAACGGAAGTCATCCCGACGTCAGCACTGACGTCGGGAAGACTTCCGTTCGGCTCTGTGCTGCAAGCAGAGCAGGTAGGGAGAAAAACCGCCGACTTAGTACATCCAGCCCCGCAGGAACCCCGCTACCCTCGGAGGCGTCCCCACGGGATCCCCGCGACCCTAGGGGGCGTCCCCATGGGATTCCCGCGACCCTAGGGGGCGTCCCCACGGGATCCCCATGACCCGAAGGGGGAACCCGCGGGATGCCCACGGGATTCCCGTCGTTCCCGTGCAGCTCTCTACTTCAGAAGAAGATACAGTATATAAATCAAAGGATTAGATAATGATAAAACATTTGTGTGGCATTGGCCTCCTCATTAGACCCGTAAATTTTAATTAATCAATTATTCAAAAGTGCTCAGTGCTCTATATTATATCAATTTCAATAAATAGCTATAATAAAAAGCTAAAACTTATCTTTTGTTTGTTCATATGGCCATACAGCAGACTACAGCCTAGGAGAGCCAGAAAGCAGCAATCCTCACCATGGCAGCAATACTAAGGGGACTTTTCTTGAAACAGCCTTCGGGCGAAACATGTCTAAATAACAAGTCCCTTCCCGATATGAACACACAACAAACAAAAGATAAGTTTTAGCTTTTTATTATAGCTATTTAATGAAATTGATATAATAGAGCACTGAGCACTTTTGAATAATTGATTAATTAAAATTTACGGGTCTAATGAGGAGGCCAATGGCACACAAATGTTTTTAGCCATTGAAAAAACTTGGCTAACAACTGGCACTTCTGAAGACCTTAAGGAAAAATAGATAAAAAGGAAAGAAGAATGAATGTAGATATGATACTGGTTTGTGTTTGAAGAGATGAACTAATTTCAGTATCTTATAACTGACTGCAAGATATACAGTCTCCTTTTCTTGGCATGAATGGTCAGAACAAAAATGTGATTTGAAAGGCGAAGCTCATTGGTAACTTCAAGGTACTGAAGAAGCACTCACTTGAAATTCAGCAAATGCAATGCAGTGTTCTCCCCAGGGCCTTTTAGCCGGGCGCTCCGCCTGGCTAATTTAGATGACTGCCCAGTAAATCCTGCTGCTGTCGCCGATGCTCCTTCCTGGGCTGACTCACCACCGAAAATTTAGTTTGATGCCTGCCTTTTTTTTTTTTTTTGCCAGCATGCTAGTTTTACTTGCTTCGGGCCTTCCTCACTGACGGGTCCTGCCTACTTTGTTTCTGTGAAGGCAGGATCTGGCAGCGAGGAAGGTCCGAAGCAAGTAAAGCAGCAAGTTGTAAGCTTCCCTCCGGGGCTCTATCGTGTGCGTGCCGGCTTGCCTTCTCCCCCTTGAGAAATTCTGAAACAGACTTTTTCTTCAGAAGATAAGCGGAAGCAACAGTCTCCTTGATCCAGCATGCCTTAGAA
Source organism: Geotrypetes seraphini (assembly GCF_902459505.1). NCBI lineage: Eukaryota > Metazoa > Chordata > Amphibia > Gymnophiona > Dermophiidae > Geotrypetes > Geotrypetes seraphini. Next base: position 454,727,672 of record NC_047084.1, read on the forward strand.
GCGCCACCCCCCTTACGAGGAACCTCTAGGACAAACAGATGATCTGATTTCCTGATCTCCTGGGTCCTCGAAGGACCTGATCGACATCCAACTTGCACAACTGTTTCTGCTCGGAAGAGCCCTCCTGGCTACCCAACACCGGGAGGACCACAGCCTGATTGACATGACAAGTAAAATAATTTGGCGGGCAGTCACCACTGAAGTTATTTTGCCTCATTGGAATGACTACGAGACGGCATTGTATTTTCCAAAACAGACAATATTTTTTATTGTTAGTATAAAGACTTACAAAATTAAAGCAGCAAAGGCATAGTAGAAAGAAATATATTGTCAGTTCAGAATATGCAATGGAGAGTAGAACTTACACTCATATGCTTAGCAGGGGGCTAGCAGTTCCCCGCAACATAAGCAAGTGAATCTCTCTGGCTCTATCTGTGATGCACTGTTTTTTTTATACAGAGAAATTCTTCCTCCGTTCCAAAAAAGCACATCCCCGAACTCTGGTCATGTACTTCCCTACTGGTACAAAAATGTATACCTAACTATTCCTCCCCCCATTCCACGCCTCTCTCACTTCCCCCCCAGGAGGGGGGCCCGAGCAGAAACAGAGAATTCTTCGTTAACTTTCTTCCTCCAGTTCTGAGATCCTTATCACCTTGCAGATGCTTATTTGTGGTTTTACAATTCTGTGCATCTTCAGGATGGCGTCCTTGTAGATAGTCTTATGCAGAAAGTTGGCAAGGGTGACCTCCAGCACTCCAGCTGTGCTGGGTTCCCATAACTTGCTTCAGAGACAGGCCAGCCTTGGTAAGAGTTCTGTCTTGGTATCAGGCTCCTATGTCTCTTACTCCCCTGTCATCCTGCAGGGAATGTTGCTTGTTATAAATGTTTTATGGCTTTCCAGGGTGCCTGGCATATGTGAAGTCATACAGCACTGATAACAGCTCAGCAGAGCCTTGGAGAAGTATCCTCCCAGCAGGGAATGGAGACAGGAAATTTGCAGCAAAGGCCAACTGGGCTAGCATTTCACAGACAGCAAGGTACAGGCTGGGCCAGGCTGTGGGAAAATATATGTTAAAAATGTCTGTAGTGTCCAGGCCTGTATGTCCAGTTTATCCATCTGTATGTTCAGGTTATCCATCTCAAAAGGAGAAACTACCTTTGGCAGAAAGGAAGGAACAGGCCTCAAGACAACCCGCTCCCTAGAAAACTCCAAGAAGGGAGCCCTACAAGAGAAAGCCTGCAGCTCAGAAACACGTCTAGCAGAAATAATGGCAACCAAGAAAGCCACTTTAAGGGTAAGGTCCTACAAAGAACAGTCGCCCAATAGTTCAAAAGGTGGGCGCACTAGAACTGACAGAACCAGATTCAGATCCCAAGATGGAACAAAGGGTGGTACGGTAGGCTTGAGCAATTTTGCCGCCTACAAGAAGCGAATCACATCAGGAATGGCAGTCAAACATTGACCGTTCAACAACCCACAAAAGGCTGACAAGGCCACAAGCTGAACCCGAAGAGAAGTCTAAGCCAGTCCCCTATCCAGGCCATCCTTCAAGAACTCTAAGATGGTAGGCAAGAAAATGTGAAAAGAAACCACTTCATGCGCAGCACACCACTCCTCAAATATACGCCAAACCCTCACATAAGCGTGAGAGGTGGAAAGCCTCTGGTACCCCAATAGAGTTGAGATCACTTTATCTGAATACCCCTTCTTACTTAGGCGATCCCTTTCAAAAGCAAAGCTGTAACACAGAAGGGCCCCGGATTGAACATTGGAATGGGACCTTGAGTCAGAAGCTCGTCCAAGAGAAGCAAAGGAAGAGGATCCACCACCAGATGCCTCAGATTTGTGTACCACGGTCATCAGGGCCAATCTGGAACCATCAGAGCCACAAAGCCCGGATGTTGAACTATGCAGAGAAGAACTCTGCCCACTAATGGCATGGAGGGAACACATACAACAACCCCTACATTGGCCATGGTTAAACCAGAGCATCCAGGTTCTCTGCAATGACTGAAGAAGCGGGGTGTTTTGGCATTGACAACTGTGGCCAGTAAGTCCATGAGGGGCTAACCCTAAGACTGCACTATCAACTGAAAGGCCACGGGACCTTGACACCACTCTTCGGGATCTAGCACGTGACGATTGAGGAAGTCCGCTTGAACATTCTCCAATCTGGCTATGTGAGAGGCTGATATTTCCTTTACAGGAGACTCCACCTAGACCATGAGCAGAGCCGCCTTCTATGCCACCAAAGTGCTCCTGGTGCCCCCCCTGATGATTGACATAGGCCACCACCATGGCATTGTCTGAAAGACAGGAAGGCTAACAGCGCCAGATGGATGGCTCTGGTCTCCAAAGCACTGATATACTAAGAAGCCTCTTCCGCCCTGAGCTGAGTGATCTAAACACTGAGCTCCCCAGCCGAGAAGACTGGCATCCATTAGCAGCACCGTCCACTGCAGCTGGTCCAGATTCGCCCCTTGTACAAGATGGGAGGTCTGGAGCCACCATCGAAGACTGCACCGAGACAAGTCCAGAAGCAGAACAGGATGATCTAGACTGTGCCTCTGAGGCGACCACCTCCAAAGAAGAGCATACTGAAGAGGACGCATGTGGGCACACCACCACCTCACTACATTGAGGGAAGCCTCCATTGACCCCAAGACTTGGAGGAAATCCTGCGCCCAAGGACATCCGGATGCCATAAGCAGGCAAATCTGAGATTGCAATTTGCTCACCTGGGCCTCTGGAAGGAACACATTCCCCAAGGAGGTGTCAAACAGCACTCCTAGATACTCCAGGTGCTGAGAGGGAGACAACCAGCTCTTGGAAAGGTTGATGACCCATCCCAGCGACTGCAGAAACTCCACCACCCGAGCCATGACCCGGGTGCTCTACTAGAATGACTTCACTCGAATCAACCAGTCATCCAGGTAGGGATGAACTAGAATGCCCTCTTTTCGCAATACCGCCGTAACGACCACCATCATCTTGGTGAACGTTCGCGGAGCCGTGGCCAGACCAAAGGGAAGTGCACAGAACTGATAGTGTTGCCTAAAGATCGCAAAGAGCAGAAAGCGATGATGGGAAGCCCAAATAGGATTGTGCAAGTAGGCCTCTGTCAGATCTAAAGACGTCAGAAACTCCCCCAGCTGAACCGCCATTATCACAGAACGCAGAGTTTCCATGCGGAAGGAAGGCACATGTGAAGATCCCTGTTGACCCCCTTCAAATCTAAGTTGGGTTGTAAGGTCCCTTCTTTCTTTGGCACCACAAAGTAAATCGAGTACCAACCTGTACCCCACTCCTGCGGGGGAACTGGAATGACCGTGCGGAAATTCAACAATCTTTGAAGGGTCCGGCAAAAGGCCTGCTGCTTCCACGCTACCTGCGAGGGAAAAGCAAGAAAACAATCTGGCAAGGAACGGGCAAATTCCAAAGCATAGCCATCCCGAATCACATCCAGAACCCACTGCTCAAATGTGATGCCTGCCCATTTTGGATAAAAATCCCTCAGCCGTGCGGCCTACTGGAACCAAAACAGGTGCCGGCAAGGATTCACTGGACAGGACGGGCGGCAGGGGCGTTACCTGTACCCTGGCGGGCCCCATGAAAGGGCTGCATGCGCTGGAAGAACCAGCTTCTAGAGAGCCCAGGAGACTGAAAAGAGGCAGCCCCCTCGACCAGGGTGGAAGCAGCAATCACGTCCACAAGTAGCACCACCTCGAGCCAACAGCCTAGGTCTATCCTTTAGAATCAGTGAGAGTCTGAACTAACTTGTCCAGGTCCTAACCAAACAAGAAAGAACCTTTAAAAGGAAACTTTGTCAACTTAGCTTTGGATGCCGAATCCGCTAAACAAGCGTGAAGCTACAAGGTACAGCGAGCTGCCACTGCAAACGCCAACGACATAGCAGAAGCGCACAAGAGGTCATACATGGCATTTAAAAGATAAGAAGCATCCAATTTAAATCTTTGCCACCTCGCGCTTTAGCAATTCCCAATCTTCAGATTTACTGTCAAGCACAAGCTTGGCCCAGCGAAGCGAAAACATGCCCGAGCCACCAGCCAGCCACACATAGCGGCCTGGACCGCCAGAGCTGTCACATCAAAACTCTGTTTAAGGAGGGACAACTTATGCTCCTTTGGGTCCTTCAAGGACGCACCACCCTCAACAGGCACGGCGACTTCAATGTGTCCCTATCCCCATCAGGAATGGGATACAGGTGGGCCATTGAACGTGCAAAACGAAAGGGAGCTTCTAGCACCTGCCACTGTGTGAGCATGTCCCGAATATCCTGATGCATAGGAAAAGAGCAGGAAGGAGAGCAGATCCCCTTAAGCAAGGGGTACACCGTACGCGGAGGCTCCGACACGATGTCCTCAAAGTGCAAAACCGAGACGACCTGAAGAATTAGCTCATGAAGCACTTCCCACTGAAAAATGCGCACCACAGACACATCTTCGCCAGACAGGGGGTCTCGAACCCCTAGCTGGTGGCATCCGACCCCCCAAGAGGATCCTGTAAATCTTCCCATGGGTCCAGGTCCTCATCAATAACATCTTGTTCCTCTGGGCAAAAATCCTCATCCCAAGAAACCCTCGGGCGCTTGGACGAGAGATGAGTAGAAGGGGGCAAAACCGCCGCTGCCTGTGGCCGCACCGGGGAAGACGTCGAGGGCAACCTCCTCTCCCCCCTCCTGAGATCCCCGGAGTGGATACGGAACCTCCAGCCACCAGCACATAAACTTTACAAAGTGCTAACAAATTCAGGGGAAAAAAACCCCGGCGGCCCCTAAGGACTCCCTGCCCCAGCAACGGACCCTACCATACCTTGGCCCTGTACTTCCAGAACAGGGGGAAGTTCACCTGAGGTAACAGAAATAAAGGAGGAGGTTCCGGACGAAATTGGACCTGAAAATTGGAGCTCCTGCGGCCTGCTGCATCTGAAAAGCCTGGGACTGTCCAGATGCTAAGGCCGAGGAACCAACCGACGCGAAAAGGGAATCTCCAGCTGCTCTGGCGGTAAGGGAACACTTTTCACCCTGACCGTCGACGGCTAGGGAACCCTCCGCATGGGCGTCGGGGGAAGCCCGGGCTTCCCCACGATCCAAAGCTGACTGGTGAGGTACATGCTACGGGGTGTCCCGGCAGCCAGCATCTGCTGCTGACAAGACTGCCCAAGCACTCCAGTCTGCACAACGCTTGCACAGGCCAACCACGAGTACCTCGTGTCTGGAGCATTTTTCCCTTTAAAAGTGCTCATTGTGCTTAAAACCGCCCTAGCTGTAAGAAAAGTGCCGGTTAGGTGATTTCAACAATAAAAAAAAGGCAGTTTTAAAGGGAAATGAGCCCTTTAGACCGGCACACCTCAGGATTATTATTTTTTTTAACTTTATCAGAACAGACTCCACGGCTCTCAAAGCTGGAGGGCTGACCAACCAGAGGGCCAGGCCGCCGGCAGAGGCACCTCTACAAAACTTTGGTGAGGTGGAGGAACATGGGGGTGGGACCCAGCATGAGACCTGCTGAGTTTAACACCCCTGAGGTTGGACGGATCCCCAAACAGGACCCGTCCAAGCTCCATCCAGCACAAAAGGGGAACCCAGGAGTCCAAAACAAAATTCCAACAGTACTAAGAATTAGTCTTACCACCTACTATGGAGACTGAGATAGACTGGATTGCTAGGGGGAAGCTATCCTGATATACAAGTTTGTTCTCAGTCTCCATCTGCTGGTAGCAGTGAGGTATATAACCCATTCGTAAGGACTATACCAGTCTTCCAGATGCTTCAGAAATTGAAAATAAAATAATTTATCCTACCTTTGTTGTCTGGTGATTTCATGAGTCTCTGGTTGCACTTTCTTCTTCTAACTGTGCATCCAATATTTCTTCCCTTCTTTCAGTCTCCTGTATGCTTCCTCCCCCAACTTTTTCTTCCTCTCTCCCTGCCCTTTCTTTCTTTCCCCCTGCCCCCCTTTCTTTCTGTCTGCATTTCTCTCCATGCCACCTTTCTTTGTCTCCCTGTCCTCCCCTTTCTTTCTGTTTCCCTTCTTTCTTTCTGTCTTCCTGCACCCCCCTTTCTTTCTATCTCTCTGCCTGCCCCATTTCTTTCTTTGTCTTTCTTCCTCCCTGCCCTCCCCCAAGCCACTGCCATCAGGGAATAGGCCCCCAAACCACCACCACCGAGTTCTGAGCTCTCCCTGCTTCCCGACGCGATAAACAGGACGCAGAAGCGCTGGGATGACCAGCCTTCCCCTCCCCCCCTCACTGTCAATTCTGTCGGAGAGGAAGTTTCAGGCCAGCCAGCGATTGGCTGCCTGGAAGCCCGGAACTTCTTCTCTGATGTCAGAATTGACGATGTGTGTGTGTGGGGGGGGAGGGGGCTGCTCGGCCCGGCACTTCTGCATCCTGTTTACCGCATCGGGAAATAGGTAGAACGCGAAGGCAACGTGATCGACTCACGTTGCCTTCGCGATCTACTGGTCGATCACGATCGACCTTTTGGGCACCCCTGCTCTAGAGGTACAGAAAAGATATAATACAGAAATTTAAATAATTGAAAAGTATTAATATAGAAACAAATATTTTCCAGAGAAAGGAAAATGGTAAAACGAGAGGGTATGAATTGAGGTTGTGGGGTGGCAGACTTAGGAATAATGTTAGGAAATTATTTTTCACAGAGGGTGATAGATGCCTGGAATGCCTTCCTGAGGGAGGTGGAGGAGATGAAAATGGTGGCAGAATTAAAAAAAGCATGGAATGAACATAAGAGGATCTCCAATTAGAAAATGAATGATATAAAACTAAGGCTGGTACAGAGCCGTCTTGCACGGTCTGTGTCCTGTTTAAAGAGATTATATACTTACCCTGGTAAGCTCTTTTCCAGGCAGCTGGGTTATTTCCCCATACCCATATGCTGCAGAAGGAATCCACTATGTATTTTTCACTCTGCCTCTGATGTACTTCATTGTGCAGTTTAGCACCCTTTAAAGTTAGTACCCAAGTATTAAGGAGCTCCTAATATACGTGAAGTAGAGGCACCTGTAGTAACAGGTTAAACAAATTGTTCTGCTCAAAGTAACTAAACAGTACTATTAACCACAAACACAGGCTTCAAAAGAGCTCAGAAACTACTCCTCAAGAAATGGTATATATATACAAAGTCTTCCAAGCCCTCAAGAGTTGACAGACATCCAAGAATCAGCTTGGAGAAGCATAAACAGACTGAAAACTATAAGCAGGCACAGGAAGGACAGGGCGGGGAGTCTAGAATGTCTCACCTATCTACTGGAAGAGAGCTTATCAGGCTAAGAACATAATCTTTCCAGCATAATAGGCAAGACATTCTAGACAGCTGGGATGTTCAAAATCAGGGTGGGCTTGCTCCGCTGGCTCTTAAGACCAAGGACCCGAAAGCTAATCCTGTCTTTCAGCTACATCCACTCTATAGAACTTGGCAAACACTTGAAAAGAAGACCACGTTGCCACCCTACTAATCACCTCATGAGAGAGAGATCTAGCTTCGGCCCAGGAAGAAGCCACACTCTTGGTAGAATGCACCTTGTCAGAAACAGGGACTATTTCCCAGAAATAATTTTATGCTGATGAAATGGCCCTATGGATCCATCTTGAAATCAAGGCCTTGTATGCGGGAGTGTCCCATTTAACTGAATGAGTCAGCACAAACAAATGTTCAGAGGCTAAACAAATTGGTAACCTCCAAATAACGCAAAAGAACTCTGCGCACATCCAGTTTCTGCAACAGGCGATCTTGTGTTCTAGAGCCTGTAGCCTGAAAGGCAGGCAAATATACTTCCTTAATAACATGGAAAGCTGAAACCATCTTTGAAAGGAAGGAAGGAACCATTTGAAGGGAAACTCCAGCCTCTAAATACGAAGGAAATGGACATAGTAAGACCAAGCCTGTAGTTCCGACACACGTCTTGCTGAAGGAATGGCAACCCGAAAACAGTCTTGAGCGCCAAGTCCAAGAGGGAAGCATCTTTAAGTGGCTCAAAAGGAGCCTTGATAAGGCTAGACGGCACCAGGTTAAGGTCCCGGGAAAGGACTGGTTAACTGGTGGCCTGACACGAAGGGCCCCCTTCAGAAAATCAGTGAAAGATGGGTCTACAGGATGAGACATCTACAAGGGCCGACACTCCCGTAATTTAAAAACAAGAGCCCGGTCACCTGGAACCAAAAATAAGTCACAGAGAAGCCTTTATCCAGACCACTTAGACCCACAGAGAAGCCACAGTAAGGTCTTTATCCATACCAGCCTGAAACAAGGCGAGAATCAGCAAGATCAGAGCTGAATATGGATCCACCTGGTTTGTGGTGCACCAATGTTAAAAGGCCCTCCATGCCTTAGTGTAAGCTGACACTGAGGACAACTTCTTAGACTTGAGAAGAATATCAACCATCAGGGCAGAATATCTTCATGCTCTGAGGCTGGGCACTCAAGAACCATGTTGGAAGAGCAAAATGACCCAGATTAACTAACCCCTGCATGAGAAGGTCCAGAAAGGCACTCAGCCGCAGGCTGCGACCGATGCACAGATGCATCAGATCTGCGTATCATGGTCCGTTAGGTCAATCTGCAGCCACCAGAATGACACAGCCTGGATGAGCTGCGATCCTCCGAATGACTCAGCCGACCATCGGCCAAAGAGAAAAGACATATAGGAGAATCTCCTGAGGCCACGGCTGCACCAAATTGTCGAGCTCCTCACTTCCAGGCTCGGATCCTTGATTGAAGCAGCGATTTGCTTTCTTGTTTCTTGCGATGGCCATGAAGTTGAAGTGGGGCCGTCCCCAGAGCCCCACAATTGCTTGGAACGCCTTTGGAGACAGGACACACTCACCTGGATCGAGAGACTGTCTTCTGAGGAAGTCTGCTTGAACGTTGTCCACACCCAACACATGTGCTGCTGCCAGCACCAGGAAATAATGATCTCCCAAAGAAAAAGAAGGCGGACTTCCTAAGCCAGAGGAAGTCCCTCCCTGGTGACTAACATAGGCTACTGCCATTGCATTGTCGGAGAAGACCCTGACTGCTTAGACCTCCAGAGTCTTCTACAATCTCATCAGAGCCAAACAAACGGCCCCGAGCTCCAATCGGTTGATGGGTCACTTGCTCTGTGAAGGAAACCAACACACCTGAACAGGACAACTATTGCAATTGCTCCCAAGCCCCAAAGGCTGGCATCCAGAACCACCACGATTCAGGAGGCAATGTGGAACTGTACACCCCTACAGAGAAAGAGCGGGCAAAGCCACAAGTCCATGCTTGCTCGCACATTCAGAGTCCACAGCAGACAAGTCTGTAAGTCATCTTGGTGTGGCGCTCAGCGAGAGAGGAAGGCATGCTGAAGCGGACAAATGAGTGCCCTCACCCAAGGAACTACATCCAGCGAGGCAACCATAGATCCTAGAACTTGAAGATAATCCCATGCCGAAAGAGCTAACCACTCCAGAAGAAAAGAAATCTGGGCACACAGCTTCTGTCTGAGAGCTTCTGGCAAATAGACACGGCCTTCAGCCATATCCAGTGATTGCCTGGGCATCAGATATCTCTTCCTGAAGTCAACAATCCAGCCTAGGTCCTCCAGCACCTGGAGCACCTGCTCCACTGTGAGTTATTCCTTGGCAGAATGAGCTCTGATCAGCTAGTGTGCTAAACAAGGGTGAACCTGTAGACTCATCTTTCGCAGGTAAGATGCCACTACCACCATCACTTTGGTGAAGGTACAAGGTGCTGTCGACAGCTCAAAGGGCAGGGCCGAGAACTGGCAATGTTGTTCCAGAACATGAAACCGCAGAAATTTGTGGTGGGCCGGAAAAATGGGAATATACAATTACATCTCTGTAAAGTCCAGTGAGGCAAGAAACTCTCCTGTAGCCTCCAATGCAATGACCAAACGCAAAGCCTCCATGTGGAAGCAGGGAATCTTGAAAGCCGCACGCACTTACTGAAGATCCAGAATAGGCCTCCAATTATCTGAGCCTTTCTTTGGCATGAGAAAACAAAGTATCTGCCTGAGTCCGAGAGTTCAGGTAGCACCGGTTCTGTAGGCTGAACATCTAGCCAGCGATGAATGGCTACCTGAACTCTGAACACTTAACGTGGGCACCCCAAAGGAGAATTCACAAACCAATCTGACAGGCCTTGCAAATTCTAGCATGTAGCCTAGCCAAAAATTGTGCAAGACCCACTGGCCTGACGTGAGGGACATTGAGGAAAGAAACAACGCTTGGAGTCGGCCCCCTATCCGCAGAAGGGCATCCCTTGGTCTGTCAGCATCGTGGCTTTCTGGCAGGGGGTGCAAAATGGGAGGTGGAAGTTTGGGAACGACTGTAGCCATCATATCATCGTTGGGAGCTCTGTGAAAATCTCTGCGACGTTGCAGACGCATACGGTCTAGAGTGCTGTGAACCACAAAAATTAGAATGACCAGAACCCCAAGAGGGTTTAGGTCCACTATCAAGCATGGGCTTAGGGCGAAGGTCCATCACAAAATCCATGAGATCATCCAGGTCGTTGCCAAGCAACAAGTGCCTCTTAAAAGGCAGCCTAGCTAATATCGCCTTTAAAGTGGAATCCCCAGTCCATTTTCTGACCCAGAGCAATCGGCAGGCACACTTGCCAAAACTTCCAAGATATTATAGAAGGCATCCATCATCAGATATTGGAGGGGAATCTACCACTGCACTCTCCAGTGTGCGCCACTGAGAGCGACAGGCGCGTGCCACAAAGACGTTGCCGAAGCAGTTTTGATACCTAAAGTAGCTGCATCAGAAGTTTTCCTGAGGAATACAGGCACACGGCTGTCTTGCATATCCTTCAACACCACCCCACCCCCACTGGGAAAGGGGTGTGCTTGGTTACATGCACCAAGGAAGCCACCTGGGCTGACCTAAAAGCTGCCAACACTCCTGTGCTAGAGGAAAAAGTGTGACAAAACTCTAGAAATTTACAGAGCATCCTCCAGAGAGTCAAACTGCTCCGAGACTAAAACACTCATATCCAGAAGTCAGCATACAGCACAAAGCCAGGAGGTAGAAGTGGCAGAGCCGGCAGAGGGACGAAGTTTTAGTATTACAAAAACTCAGCAGTAAGGTCTGGCAGAGCTGAAAGCTAAAATGAGCTCAGGACTGTAATATCCATATGAGGATCCAAGACCCCCAAAGGATCCACAGATCCAGTATACCATCCCTGATCGCCCATCCCTGGAAACGCTGTACCAACAAACAAGGGATCAGTAAGAGACATATCGGGCTCTGGGTCTCTCAGATCAGATCAAGCAGTGCAACAGGGTAAGGCGAGGACGTGTCCAAAGGCACCATCTCACTAAGAAATGCTGCAGAGGCGGATGTAAACTGCTCAGGGAAAGAACACTTGAATTTGACTTTTTTTTTTTTTAAACAAATTCAGAAAAGGTATCCATCTCCAGGGGCATAAAGTTACCCTTAGATGATTTAAAGATGCATTTCTAAGACTTTGGGGGAGGGGCAGGTTGGGGGGTCCGCAGCCAGGCTAATGGAAGAACCAGCTGTGCCAAGCCCTGAAAGTAATGCCAGCTAGCCTGCCGGGCTACCTGAGCATTTGGTCACTTGCTTCAGTAGGAGAGAAGTTTAGCTGGATGCTACAGCCCCCCTCCCCCCCAATCTGAGTCATGCAGCGTAAAAACGCTCTAAAAGAACTAAATTTGTGCAATCCCGTCAAGAATTCACATGAGGAGTGCCCAAGCACACCATCCTACCAGTTTTCTAGGCAATATTCAAAGATTTGAAGAAGCAGCGAGCTGAAGAAAAAAAAAAAAAAACTGTTACAAATCCAAGATGGCCATTGGCACACAATTCACACCAAAATCACAATTTTTTTTTTTTTTTTACACATTTCCCAAACTTGAAAAACAGCAATTTTAGGATTTTTCAGGAGGAGGAACATCCAGAAACACTCAAAATTTCACTCTTCCAGCTTCCCCTGATGTCTTTCACAGGCTGTCAGTCTTGACCTACAGGATCCATGCTGCAAACCTGCTTTCAGTTCTCTCACAGTAGCTATATGAGAATTTCACTGCCACAATGCTGGGAATTGGTCTTCAAAGTTGATCTTCAGGCTGCCAGACTCCTCTGCCTGACTACATCTACCCCTGCAGACCAACAGATGCACACTGGGATGAATAGAGGAGCGAAAATGCAGTAGGCACTCTGCAAGACACTGCCGAGCCTCCTAAGGATGCCTAACAGCCTGCGCTCAATCCCTGCTTAACAGTAGGTGAGCGAGCCATTTCAGGGATGACACTGAGTTCCAGATAACATTATGCAGACTGGCCAAGAGGTACCCAAAAGAGATTGGCCTGTCAGCTACAGAGTAATATCTGTGAATTTTCATGCAGGCAGAGCTTCAAACTCGCAGTAAGCACAAAATTACTAGGAAAGGGGACAAAATTATATTAATTTAAAATAATAAAATGGGGAGAGCAGAACACACACAACTGCAGTAATGCGTGCAGAAGGAAAAAACTGCAGAGGGCGCTAAACTGAACAGTGAAGTATATCAGAGGCGGAGTGAAAAATCAGTAATGGATTTCTTCTGTAGCATGTGGGTATGGGGAAATAACCCAGCTGTCTAAAATGTCTCACCTATTGCACTGGAAATGGTGATTTGGTTTAGGATAGACTGGGGAGGGGCTTTGATGGAAGCTCCTGTGAAAGGTTGTATAGAATAGGCTGGAGTGAGCTTCAACAGCAACTCAGGTAGTGGGAACCTGAAGATGATACTGGGCAGACTTCTATGATCTATTGCCCAGAAATATTAAATAAAATATAATTTAAACATGATTGTATGGTAAGTGTGAATGTTCAGCTGACTGGCTGGACCATTTAGATCTTTATCTGCTGTCATTTACTATGTTACCTTACTAGGAAGCATCAATAGTAAATGATTAGATCTCAAGGTGTGGTCAGAAACATAAGGGCTCAACAACTTAGCACTATACAAAAGTTTAAACTGAATTCTAAATTCTATTGTGAACTACAAGTGATGGTGATACAATCTGTACCCCTTTTTTCCTCTCCAACTCAAAATGTACAGGCATCTTTTGTATTAACTGAAATGTGTTTGTTCCCTTCCCAGAGGCATGAACAGCTGGTAAACTCCTTTCCCTTAGCCGTCCTGCTAGCCTGTAGTACTTTTGGAGCTTGTTTCTATCCCTTCGTAGCTAGCGACATGACCATTTAGTCACCTTATCTTCCCTCTGAATTGCCAATATAGTGCTCATCTGTCTGACTTCTTTTCCTTACCTTCTCTATTGGGCTGCAGTGTGGATCCTTGGCTAAGATTTGAGGGAGCTTCATCCATTAGAACATCTTCCTGAGACTCATCTTCTCCACTTCTGCTCACTGTAAAAACAACCATCTTGAGTGTGAAGATATGGTCCTACAACTTACAATTTTCCACTGGTATTTTCATTCAAGTAAAGCCATGGGTGTGAAGAACAGCAAGTAAGTGTGCAAAGGGCATTCTCAAACATAGGGAAAATTAGCCTGCCCTCTGGGAAAATTAGCCTGCCCTCTTACAAAACTGCCTACTGACGCCCTTACCTGCTGCCCCATCTCTCTCAAGCAGTTCATCAATCAGATCTTCCAGTTCATTTTCCACCTGAAATCAACAAGAGAGACTTCAGGTGCTACAACCACCAAAGGACAGCAGTTACACACTGGACACTAATCATTATAGCATGTGAATGCTTTGAGAAAGTTCTTCTATAATGCTGTATAAGTAGTTCCATCTCACCTGCATCTCCTGTGTGCTGAGCACTTCTGGCTGCCCTGCAATCACTACTGTGTCTGTATCAGCCTCTCCATCCATAATATCCCCATCAGTCACTTCTGCCTGAGTAACGTCATGGTCTTCCTCATGCAGTTCTGCCTCCCCTGCCTCCCCTGTGAAAATATGTGGCAGTCATCACTGTTACAACAATCCAACATATGGGCCATTATTTTTTTCTTTTAACTTTTCCTACAAGAGACAAGTATGAGGGTGGCAGACAGGATGGTGACAGAGGTAGCATAATCTACATCCATTTGGAAACTGCTCACACTTGACTGGCTGGTCACCAAGCACTGAAACTCTATGCTTAGAATGGCAAGGAAGGAAAGAGAGGGACTCATCAGTACCTAATCTGTTTTCATTCAGCAGAGTGCTTGGAACAAGGTGAGGGAACCAAAGGGTGTAAAGTAAACCAACTTCTTGATAATACCTGAATCAGGCTGATTACTGTTGGCATCCCTAGCAGTCCCATGGGAGTCCTGGTCAGTCTTGTTTTTGCTGGAAGTTCCTTTGTTTCCAAAGAGACTGCTAGGCTGGTTGACAATGCGTGAGAGGGTCTCCAGGGGCTTTAGGGCTGCATTCACTGTATTTGCCATGTTGGGGCTAATAAAGAAAAGGAAGCATTGAGCACAGCAGATAAGGCACAAAACAGCTTGGTTGTCCAAATAATTCCATATTCTGAGTGAACAAGGTGAGCCAGTTCAGGTTCCCTCACTGTAAGATATAGAGCCTTCCTGGTCTTCTGGAATGTTAAGGAGAAATTAGGTTCTTACCTGCTAATTTTCTTTCTGTTAGCCTGTACACCAGTATAGTCCTTACAAATGGGTACTGTACCTCACTATGACCAGCAGGTAGAGACTGAGACAAAAACTTGTTGTAGTATATTAGCTGAGCCTTTCTCTAACAATCCAGTCTGCCGAATAGCCAAGCAGAACCTAGGAAAACACTAATTGAGAACAGCAAAAACATTCTGAACAGGAGGTGAAAAAACAACAAACACAGGGTAACAACTGTTGGAACCTGTATAGAACTGGAATCCTGCATTGAAAGTGTACCCACAGCTCACCAGCTAAGCCATAGCTGCTGTTCTTATATCTCCCCGGCACTAGAAAAATACTAGAACCCACAGAAAAATTCAAAATCTGAACGTGAACAAAAACCCGCAATCACTGCACAAAGACAGATAGGGTGGGTGATTATACCAGTCTACAGGCTAACAGAAAGAAAATTAGCAGGTAAGAACCTAATTTCTCCTTCTGTAGTGCCTGTTAGATTGGTATACTCCTTACAAGAGGCTCTGCTCAGACAAATGGTGACGGAACCCACAAGGGAAAAAGCGATATTGGACCTGGTCCTCACAAATGGAGAGAGTATCTCTAATGTTCAAGTGGGTGCTCACCTGGGTAGTAGCGATCATCAAACGGTTTGGTTTGATATAACGGCTAAAGTGGAAAGCAGCCGCACGATATTTAAAGTCCTAGATTTCAAACGTACGGACTTTAATGCAATGGGAAAGTACCTGAAGAAAGAGCTATTAGGATGGGAGGACATAAGAAAAGTGGAAAGACAGTGGTCTAAGCTGAAAGGAGCGATAAAAATGGCTACGGACCTTTATGTGAAGAAATCAATAAAAACAAGAGAAAAAGGAAGCCGATATGGTTCTCCAACCTAGTGGCTGAGAAAATAAAGGCGAAAGAGTTGGCGTTCATGAAATATAAAAAAACCTAAGAAGAGGAGAGCAGAAAGGACTACAGGGTGAAACTGAAAGAAGCCAAGAGAGAGATACGTTTGGCGAAGGCACAGGCGGAAGAACAAATGGCTAAAAATGTAAAAAAGAGGAGATAAAAATTTTTTCAGATAAAAATTTTTTCAGATATATTAGTGAAAGGAGAAAGATAAAAAATGGAATTGCTAGGCTAAAAGATGCTGGGAACAAATATGTAGAGAGTGATGAGGAGAAAGCAAATGTGCTAAACAAATACTTCTGTTCTGTGTTCACAGAAGAAAATCCTGGAGAAGGACCGAGATTGTCTGGCAAAGTTACACGAGAAAATGGAGTAGATTCTGCGCTGTTCACGGAGGAGGATGTTTATGAGCAACTTGAAAAACTGAAGGTGGACAAAGCGATGGGACCAGACAGGATCCATCCCAGGATACTAAGGGAGTTCAGAGAGGTTCTGGCGAGTCCTATTAAAGACTTGTTCAACAAATCTCTGGAGACGGGAGTGATTCCTGGGGATTGGAGGAGAACGGATGTGGTCCCTATTCATAAAAGTGGTCACAGGGATGAAGCAGGAAACTACAGGCCGGTGAGCCTCACTTCAGTTGTTGGAAAAATAATGGAAGTGCTGCTGAAAGAAAGGATAGTGTACTTCCTTGAATCTTTTTTTTTATTTTTTTTTTTGTATTCGAATTTTATACCATTATTACATATACATAATAATAAGGTAAGGAACATAAATAATATTAATACATCAACCATGAAGCTATCACATAAATTCCTCTAGTCCTCATAACTATGGGAGAGCAAGTACATGTATTCTAGAAAAAAGTCACATAAACATGATCATATAGACCAAACATATTAGTGTTTAGAAATTCAAAACTCCAAACAATTAATTATGTGGTAACAGAGGAATTACTAATGGATTCTTGATGTTGCAAAAATTGTTCTAATTGAGTTGAGTCCCAATAAACATAATCATTTTCTTTGAATTTAATCAAGCATTTACAAGGAAATTTTAAATAAAATGTGGCTCCTAAAGCCAACACCCTAGATTTCAAAGCTAAAAAGGATTTTCTTCTCAATTGCGTTGCTTGGGCCACATCTGGGAAAATCAATACATTATCTCCGCAAAACTTAGTCTGCTTATTCTGAAATACTTCCTTGAATCTAATGGGTTACAGGATCCGAGGCAACATGGCTTTACAAAAGGTAAATCGTGCCAAACGAACCTGATTGAATTTTTTGATTGGGTGACCAGAGAGCTGGATCGAGGACATATGCTAGATGTAATTTACTTGGATTTCAGCAAAGCCTTTGATACAGTTCCTCATAGGAGGCTGTTGAACAAACTTGAAGGGCTGAAGTTAGGACCCAAAGTGGTGAACTGGGTCAGAAACTGGCTGTCGGACAGACGCCAGAGGGTGGTGGTTAATGGAAGTCGCTCGAAGGAAGGAAAGGTGACTAGTGGAGTCCCTCAGGGTTCGGTGCTGGGGCCAATCCTGTTCAATATGTATGTGAGTGACATTGCTGAAGGGTTAGAAGGAAAAGTGTGCCATTTTGCAGATGATACCAAGATTTGTAACAGAGTAGACACCGAAGAGGGAGTGGAAAATATGAAAAAGGATCTGCAAAAGTTAGAGGAATGGTCTAATGCCTGGCAACTAAAATTCAATGCAAAGAAATGCAGAGTAATGCATTTGGGGATTAATAATAGGAAGGAACCATATATGCTGGGAGGAGAGAAGCTGATATGCACGGACGGGGAGAGGGACCTTGGGGTGATAGTGTCCGAAGATCTAAAGGCGAAAAAACAGTGTGACAAGGCAGTGGCTGCTGCCAGAAGGATGCTGGGCTGTATAAAGAGAGGTGTAGTCAGTAGAAGGAAGAAGGTGTTGATGCCCCTGTACAGGTCATTGGTGAGGCCCCACTTGGAGTATTGTGTTCAGTTTTGGAGACCGTATCTGGCGAAAGACGTAAGAAGACTTGAGGCAGTCCAGAGGAGGGCGACAAAAATGATAGGAGGCTTGCGTCAGAAGACGTATGAGGAGAGACTGGAAGCCCTGAATATGTATACCCTAGAGGAAAGGAGAGACAGGGGAGATATGATTCAGACATTCAAATACTTGAAGGGTATTAACGTAGAACAAAATCTTTTCCAGAGAAAGGAAAATGGTAAAACCAGAGGACATAATTTGAGGTTGAGGGGTGGTAGATTCAGGGGCAATGTTAGGAAATTCTACTTTACGGAGAGGGTAGTGGATGCCTGGAATGCGCTCCCGAGAGAGGTGGTGGAGAGTAAAACTGTGACTGAGTTCAAAGAAGCGTGGGATGAACACAGAAGATTTAGAATCAGAAAATAATATTAAATATTGAACTACGCCAGTTACTGGGCAGACTTGCACGGTCTGTGTCTGTGTATGGCCGTTTGGTGGAGGATGGGCAGGGGAGGGCTTCAATGGCTGGGAGGGTGTAGATGGGCTGGAGTAAGTCTTAACAGAGATTTTGGCAGTTGGAACCCAAGCACAGCACCGGGTAAAGCTTTGGATTCTTGCCCAGAAATAGCTAAGAAGAAAAATTACAAAAAAAAAAAAAAACATTTAAATTGAATCAGGTTGGGCAGACTGGATGGACCATTCGGGTCTTTATCTGCCGTCATCTACTATGTTACTATGTTACTAGTGCTGCCCAATTCAGGAAAAAAATTTTCAATTCGATTCAATTCAGCTTATTGAATCAAATTTTCGATTCGATTTTTTCAAACACCATGGTGGGATTATTTTATAGCCTCTTCACTCCTTTTATAGACAGACTCTTCACCCCCTTTGTTCTCTCCTACCCACATTGGTGCTGTGGTGTAAACAAAATAAACAAACAAGAGACTTTTCCTCTCTCTGTTAAATCCTAGCTTACATTTGTGGTCTAACACCAACTCTGGCAGGATACACATTTCAAACCTGACAAGTTGTAATCACAAAACAGAAAATAAAATGATTTTTTCTACTTTTTGCTGTCTGCTCATTATTCAAATCATGTTGGTCCCATGCGCTGGTTGTCTTCTGATAACTCGCTTGCTAGGGTGGACTCCTCCTTTCTTCTTTCTCCGTGCTAACCATCCATCTTCCATCTGTGTCCTCCCCTTCCATTTCCCTTCCTTTCCCCTGGTCTGGCATCTGTCTCCTTCCCCCCCATGCTCTGACATTTCTCCCTCCATGGCCTAGTATCGCCTTTCCATTCCCTCCCTCCCATGGTCTTGGCATCTCTCTTTCCTCTCCTCTCCCTTACATAGAAACATAGAAATAGACGGCAGATAAGGGCCACGGCCCATAAAGTCTGCCCACCCCAATGACCCTCCCTATCTATCTTTGCGGATAGATCCCATATGTCTATCCCATTTGGCCTTAAAATCTGGCATGCTGCTAGCCTCAATAACCTGAAGTGGAAGACTATTCCAGCGATCAACCACCCTTTCAGTAAAGAAGAACTTCCTAGTGTCACCGTGCAGTTTCCCGCCCCTGATTTTCAACGGATTCCCCCTTGTTGCCACAGGACCCTTGAAAAAGAAGATATCTTCTTCCATCTCGATGTGGCCCGTGAGATACTTGAATGTCTCGATCATATCTCCCCTCTCTCTACGTTCCTTGAGTGAGTAGAGCTGTAACTTCCCTAGCCGTTCCTCGTATGGGAGATCCTTGAGTCCTGAGACCATCCTGGTGGCCATTCTCTGGACTGATTCCAGTCTCAGCACATCCTTATGGTAATGTGGCCTCCAGAATTGCACACAGTACTCCAGGTGTGGTCTCACTATGGATCTATACAATGACATAATGACTTCCTGGTCTTCCTTCTCCCTCCTTCCCCCAATTGGGTGCAGCAGCAGCATTTCTCTTCCTCATCCCTCTCACTCTCCTCCTTCACTGCTCTTCCCCTTTCCCCTATCCACTACTCTCCCCTTAGTCTTGCTACAGCTTTCCCTCTTCCATTTTAAGTCCAGCAGCACTCTCCTCTGTTCCCAATCCAGCAGTACCTCTCCCTTTCACCTCCCTCTACCACTCAGCTCCAACAGTACCTCCCCTCCCCCTCCTCTCTACTTCCTTTTCCCCACCAACTAGCTGCAGCACCTCTCCTTTCCACCCCCAGGGCAAGCAGCACCTCTCTTCTCAGACTAGAAGGGCCCATCTCACTTCCCTTTCCATCCCCTCTGACTAGAAGCAGTACCTTACCCACTCACCTCCCAGGTCTAGCAGCACCCCTCCCTCTTGACTCCTAGGTCCATCGGCACCACTCCCCCCTCCCGATTAACAGGCTCTCATCGGCTCTTACCGGCTTGGGGATTCCCCGGCCTGACTCAGCACAGCCTGAAGTTCTATGTTTGACTCCAGCCAAAGAAAATAAAAAAATAAAAAAAAAAAAAAACCCCAGGCGATTTTTCAAACCCTCCTTGTAACACTAGCCTGGATTAGCAGCTGCATCACTCTCTCCTTCTGCAGCTTTAGCGAGTCAATTCCCATCTGCAGTCTCAGGGCCTCTGCTAGGCCGCCCCACCTCCGATGATGCAACTTCTTTCTTCCTTGGAGGCAGAACAGCCTAACAGAGGCCCTGAGGCTGCAGAAGGGAATTGACTCGCTAAAGCTACAGGAGAGAGTGGTTCAACTGCTAATCCAGGCTACTGTTACAGGGAGGGTTTGAAAAATTGCCTGGTTTTTCAGAGGGTTTTTTCTTTTTTACTTTCTTTGGCTGGAGTTGAATATAGAACTTCAGGCTGTGCCGAGTCAGGCCGGAGAATCCAGAGTTGGTGAGGGGTTTTTAAAAATGTTTTGAGTGGCGGCGTCAGCACAGCAGGATTTGTGACCGCGATGACAGCCTGGTGCGGGGAGGAGGTTGGGCCCCGAATTGGAGAGGCCGATTTTTTAAAAATACACATCGATTTGAATCGATTCACCCAAAGTGAATTGGTGAATCGATTAGAATCGGAAATCGGGCAGCACTAGTCCTTACGAATGGGACGTACCAAAGCAGTATCCATCAAGGGTGGGACCGCCAAAGGACCGACAACAGAACATGCTCACCGAACACTGCGTCCCAACACGCTGGAACATCCACATGGTAGTGTTGGACAAAGGAATGCAGAGAAAACCAAACTGCAGCCTTGCAAGTATCCACTAGAGGCACTAAAGAAGACTCAGCCCAAGAAGCTGCTTGACCCCGAGTGGAATGAGCTTCGAGAAATTCTGGAACAGAATTTTTCTGAAGAAGAGAAGCGGAAGCAGTAGTCTCCATGATCCAGGTGCAATGGTAGCCTTGGAAGCGCCATCCCCCAGACGAGAACTTTCTAGAAGGTCAAGGAGATGATCCAATTTCCTGATCTTCTAGGTCCTCTGAAAGCGTGAAAGACCCAGCAGACATCCAATTTGCGCAACTATTTTCGACTACCTAACACCGGGAGGACTACAAATAGATTGGAATGAATAGGAGAAACTACTTTTGGAAGAAAGGAAGGAAAAGACCGCAAGACATCCCGCACCCAAGAGAACTCGAGAAAGGGAGACCTACAAGAGAAAGCCTGCAGCTCAGAAACACATCTAGCAAATGAAACTGCCACCAGGAAGACCGCTTTAAGGGTAAGGTCCTTCAAAGAGCTGTCATCCAAAGGCTCAAAGGGTGGACTCACCAGAAAGCACAGTTACTTACCGTAACAATTGTTATCCAGGGACAGCAGGCAGCTATTATCACATATGGGTGACATAATCCACGAAGCCCCGATGCGGACAGCCTCGCAAGCAAACTTGCTTGTAGAAACTTCAGAAGTTTCGAGTCAGCCGCACCGCGCATGCGCGAGTGCCTTCTCGCCCAGCACAGGGCGAGTCTCCTCAGTTCAGATAGCTAGCAGAAAAGCCAACCAGGGGAAGGGGGTGGATTGTGAGAATAGCTGCCTGCTGTCCCTGGATAACAACAGTTACGATAAGTAACTGTGCTTTATCCCAGGACAAGCAGGCAGACTATTCTCATATATGGGTGACCTCCAAGCTAACCCAGAATAGGATGGTGGGAGTGTTGGCAACTTAGGAGAATACATTTTTTAATACTCATTGGCCTAAATGGCCATCCCGTCTGGAGAAAACATCCAGACAATAATGAGAGGTGAAAGTATAAGAACATAAGCAGTGCCTCTGCTGGGTCAGACCAGAGGTCCATCACTCCCAGCAGCCCGCTCACGCGATGGGCCATCAGGTCCAGGACCTGTATAGTAATCCTCTATCTATACCCTTCTATCCCCTTTTTCTTCAGGAAATCATCCAATCCCTTCTTGGACCCCAATATTGTACTCTGTCCTATCAAACCCTCTGGAAGCACATTCCAGGTGTCCACTACCCTTTGGGTGAAGAAGAACTTTCTAGCATTGGTCCTGAAACTGTCCACTCTTAATTTTTCCAAACACACTCTCGTTCTTGTAGTTTTCAAAAGTTTGAAGAATCTGTCCCACTCCACTTTCTCTATGCCCTTCATGATCTTGTAAGTCTCTATCATGTCCCCTCTAAGCCTCCACTTTTCCAGGGAATAGAGCCCCAGTTTCTCTAATCTTTCAGCATATGAAAGGTTTTCCATATCTTTTATCAATCGTGTTGCTCTTTTCTGGACCCTCTCGTGTATCGCCATATCCTTCTTAAGGTATGGCGACCAATACTGAACGCAGTATTCCAGATGCGGGCGCACCATCGCCCGATACAAAGGCAGGATAACTTCTTTCGTTCTGGTTGTAATACCTTTCTTGATAATACCTATAATTCTATTCGCCTTCTTGGAAGCTGCTGCACACTGTGCCAACGGCTTCATTGTCTAGTCCACTATTACCCCCTTTTCTAGGGTACTTTCACCCATTACCAGCCCTCCCATCATATAACTGTACTTTGGGATTCTGTTTCCTACATGCAAGACTTTACATTTCTCTACATTAAACTTCATCTGCCATCTCATCGCCCACTCTTCTAGTTTGTTCAGGTCCCTTTGTAAACCCTCACAGTCCTCTACTCCACTAAATAGTTTGGTGTTGTCTGCAAATTTTATTACTTCGCACTTCGTCCCTGTTTCTAGGTCATTTATAAATACATTGAACAGCAGTGGTCCAAGTACCGACCCCAGCAGAACACCACTCGTGACTCTCCTCCAGTCTGAGTAGTGGCCCTTCACTCCTACCCTTTGTCTCCTACCCGCCAGCCAATTTTTGATCCATCTATGTACGTCTCCTTCCACCCCATGGTTCTTCAGTTTCAGCAGTAGGCGTTCATGAGGTACCCTATCAAAGGCTTTTTGGAAATCTAAGTATACAATGTCTATGGGGACCCCTTTGTCCATTTGTTTGTTAATTCCTTCAAAGAAGTGCAACAAGTTCGCTAGGCACGATCTTCCCTTACAGAAGCTATGTTGGCTTGTTTTCATCAATTTATTCCTTTCTAGATGCTCATCGATGCTACCCTTTATCAGCGCTTCCGCCATCTTCCCCGGAACCGAAGTCAAACATACCGGTCTGTAATACCCCGGGTCACTTCTCGATCCCTATTTGAAGATGGGCGTAACATTAGCTATCTTCCAATCCTCCGGGATCACGCCCGTTTTCAGGGATATGTTACAAACTTGTAGTAGTTCTGCTATTTCTCCTTTTTTATTAGGTTTTTATATACCGCCTATCAAGGTTATCTAAGCGGTTTAACAATCAGGTACTCAAGCATTTTCCCTATCTGTCCCGGTGGGCTCACAATCTATCTAACGTACCTGGGGCTATGGAGGACTAAGTGACTTGCCCAGGGTCACAAGGAGCAGCGCGGGGTTTGAACCCACAACCCCAGAGTGCTGAGGCTGTAGATCCAACCACTTCGCCAAACACTCCTCCTTTTAGTTCTTTCAGTACCCTAGGGTGGATTCCGTCCGGGCCCGGAGATTTGTCAGTTTTTAGTCTATCTATTTGCTTATGTACGTCTTCAAGGTTTTACTCCATGGATGTTAATTTTTCTGCTTGATCTCCTTTGAAGATTTTTTCAGGTTCTGGCACATTGGATGTGTCCTCCTTTGTAAATACTGATGAAAAGAACATGTTTAGTCTATCCGCCACTTCTTTTTCCTCCCTCACCACTCCTTTCCTATCTCCATCATCCAGCGGTCCCACCTTCTCCCTTGCCACTGCTTCCCTTTAACATATCTGAAGAATGGTTTGAAATTTCGTGCTTCCCTGGCTAGACTCTCTTTATATTCTTTTTTTGCTCTTCTAACCATGTAGTGACATTCTTTTTGATGTTTCCTGTGCTCTTTCCAGTTCTCCCCGGTTTTGTCCTTTTTCCATTTCCAGAATGAGTGTTTCTTGTCTCCTATCGCTTTCTTCACTTCTTTAGTTATCCATGCTAGGTCTTTTTTTTGGCTCTTTTTGCATCCTTTTCTAAATCTGAACCGAGGACCAGGTGGCAGCTTTTCAAATTTACTCAATAGGAGTGGATCTGAGGAAAGCTGCTGAAGCCACCATGGCTCTGACTTTATGGGCTGTGACTCGACTCTGTAGATGTAGTCCAGCCTGGGCATAGAAGAAAGAGATACAAGCAGAAATCCAGTTGGAGATGATACGCTTAGAAATTGGATGTTCCAACTTGTTTGGATCGAAGGAGACAAAAAGTTGAGGAGCAGTTCTATGTGGTTTGGTGCATTCCAAGTAGAAGGCCAAAGCACGTTTACAGTCCAGAGTATGAAAAGCTGATTCTCCAGGATGAGAATGAGGCTTTGGAAAAAACACTGGAAGAACAATGGATTGGTTGAGATGAAATTCTGAAACCACTTTAGGTAAGAATGAGGATGTGCACGAAAGACCACCTTGTCATGATGGAACACAGTGAAAGGTGGATCAGCAACTAAAGCTTGCAGCTCACTGACTGTTCGAGCGGGAAACACCACTTTCCAAGTGAAATATTTCAGATGAGCCGTAGACATTGGTTCAAATGGAGGCTTCATCAATTGCAAGAACAACATTCGGATCGCAAACCACTGGAGGTGGTTTGAGAGGAGGATTAACATTGAAAAGTTATTTCATAAATTTGGAAACCACCAGATAAGCAGAGAGGGGTTTCCCATCAATTGGCTGGTGGAAAGCAGCAACTGCACTGAGATGGACTCGGATCGATGTAGACTTGAGGTTAGAGGTGGATAATTGCAAAGGAGGAATCTTGAGGCTCCTTAGCATGAGAGATGCACCACGTAGAAAATCTAGTCCATTTTTGGTGATAGCATTGTCTAGTAGTAGGCTTTCTAAAAGCCTCTAAAATGTCTCTTACGGGTTAAAAAAACTGAAGAGGAGTTATGTTGAAAAGTACCAAGCTGTCAGGTGTAGAGACTGCAGGTTGGCATGAAGTAGAGATCCTTGACTCTGTGTAAGCAGAGACGGAAAAACTGGTAGAAAGAATGGCTCTCTGCTGCTGAGTTGAAATAGAAGGGAGTACCAAGATTATCTTGGCCACCGAGGAGCTATCAGAATCATGGTGGCATGATCGTTCTTCAACTTGACTAGTCTTGAGAATGAGAGGGAATGGAGGAAATGCATACAGGAAGAAATTTGTCCATTTCAGTAGAAAAGCATCTGCTTCGAGGCAATGAGGAGAATATATCCTGGAGCAGAACTGAGGCAGTTTGTGGTTGTGGGGAGATGCAAACAGATCTATCTGAGGAGTTCCCCACTGCGAAAAAAATGTGAAGAGGCCAGGAATTGAGTGTCAATTCATGAGGTTGCAGAAGACAACTCAATTTGTCTGCCAAACAGTTTTTCGCCCATTGGATGAAGACAGCTTTCAGGAAGGCGTGGAGGATTGCCCAGTCCCAAACCTTCAGAGCTTCTTGACATAGTGAGGGAGATCCCGACCCTCCCTGTTTGTTGACATAGTAACTACCTAGTTGTTGACATAGCAGGAGACTGCGACTTGGTTGTCCCTCCGAATGAGGACTACCTGGTCGTGAAGAAGATGTTGAAAAGCTTTGAGAGCATTGAAGATCGCTCTGAGTTCCAACAGACTGATGTGACACTGATAATCCATGCTGGACCAGTGGCCTTGAGTACGGAGACCATCGATATGAGCTCCCCAAGCGTAGGTTGAGGAATCTGTCGTGAGGACCTTCTGATGAGAGGGCGTTTGAAACAGCAAGCCTCTGGAGAGATTGGAAGAGAGCATCCATCAGTGGAGAGACTGTCTCAATGAAGGAGTGACTGCAATGTGTTGAGTGTGTTTCGCAAGCCTGCGTCCACTAAGATGCCAGGGTCCACTGAGGAATTCTGAGGTGAAGTCTGGCAAAAGGAGTCATGTGCACTGTGGAGGCCATGTGACCTAGGAGGACCATCATGTGTCTCGCTGAGATTGAAGAGCGGGAAGACACTCCATGGCAGAGTTGAAGAAGAGCATCCAGATGTTGTTGAGGAAGGAATGCTCTGAGTTGGATAGTGTCCAGAACAGCTCTGATGAACTGTAGATTCTGAGAGGGCTGAAGCTGGGATTTGGAGAAGTTGATTTCGAATCCCAAGCTTTGGAAGAACCACGTAGTCCGTTGGGTCGCTACAATTACCCCCTGAGATGTTGAATCTTTGATGAGCCAGTTGTCTAGGTAGGGAAACACCTGAAGACCATGGTTCCTTCGAGCTGCTGCTAACACCAACAGGCACTTGGTGAACACTCAGAGATAAAGCCAGGCCGAAGGGTAGCACTCTATTGGTAATGCAGATTCCCCACCCGAAATCGGAGGTACTGACGGGAGGTCGGATGAATGGGGATTCGAGTATAAGCCTCCTTGAGATCTAGAGAACATAACTAATCATTCTGATCTAGAAGGGGGTAAAGGGACGCCAGGGACTACATGCAAAATTTTTGTATGTTGAGAGCCCTGAGATACAAAATGGGTCGCAGATCGCCTGTCTTCTTCGGAACCAGGAAGTAATGGGAGTAAAACCCCCTGCTCTACTGTTCCAGAGGAACTTCTTCGATGGCACAGAGAAGAAGCAGAGCTTGAGCTTCCTGAAGAAGAAGAAGGGCGGTCTGGGATGGATTGGAAGGATACTCTCTTGAAGGCAGATCTGGAGGAACCTGAGTGAAATGAAGAGTATCCTTCCCTGATGATTGACAGCACCCAGAGGTCAGATGTAATGATCTCCCATCAATGGTAAAAATGATGGAAAAAACCGCCTATGGGGGGAAAGGAGGACAGAGGCAGAACGATGGAGATTATGCTCTGTTTCAAACAATCAAAAAGGCTGCTCAGCCTTAGGCGCAGCAGAAGGCTCCGGTTTCTATTGCTTCTGCTGCTGTTGTTTCTTGGGAGGTGCTCAAGTGTAAGCAGCCGCGCTTGGAGTATAACGCCTCTGGAAAACTGGAGTCGAGTGTGAAAGTTTTGCAGGAGCAGGCTTTGGCTTTGGTCTGACAATGGAAGTAAAGGACTTTTCATGTTCAGACAATTTCTTAGTGGCAGCCTCTATGGATTCATCAAAGAGGTCATTGCCTTCACAAGGAATGTTAGCCAGACGGTTCTGAAGATTAGGATCCATATCAATGGTACGAAGCAGGCCAAGCGGCGCATGGCTAAAGAGAAAGCAGTAGCCCTAGCAGACAGTTCAAAGACATCATAAGATGACTGGAGAAGATGCAATCTGAGTTGTGACAGAGTAGCAGTGACTTCTTGGAACTCGAAATGCCTATGTTGATCCAGGTTCTGGAGAAAGCCTGGAAGAATATCAATGAGGAACTTGAGATAAGTAACAAAGATAAAATTGTAGCTGAGGACTTTGGGGGACATCGCAGCATTTTGATAAAGACGATGTCCAAACTTGTCCATGGTCTTACCCTCTCTTCCAGGAGGGACTGTGGCATAGACCCTGGAAGGATGGGTTTTCTTCAAAGATGACTCCACAAGGAGGGATTTGTGAGATAACTGTAAATTCTCAAATCCTTTGCAATGTAAAGTTCTATACCTCAAGTCCAACTTGCCTGGAACAGCAGGTATAGCATAAGGAGTCTCCAGACATCGTTTAAGTTTGAGACAAAAGTTTATGAAGAGGAAGCTTAAGTGACTCTGCAGGATGTTGAGGCAGATGCATGACCTCGAGATACTCCTTAGAGTATTTAGAACCAGCATCTAATTGAATTTCCAGGTCATCAGCCATCTGACGAAGGAAAGAAGAGAAGGAGAGCTGATCCGCCTTGGCCTTGCCTCGAGAGGGACTCGATGACCTCAAGGCGCCTCGAGTGGAGAACGAAGGCGAAGCCTCTCTGGTGAAGTGGCAATCCACAGAACATGGAGACTTGGAGGAAGCAATGGAAGCAGCTGTTTCCTCTGAGTCTGGAAGCGGCGACCTCGATCGAGGAGTTGGAGGCCTCGAAGAGCTGTAAGGTCTGGAATGAGGTCTAGATGAGGAAGGCTGCTCTTTGGAAGGAGACCTGCGCCTCAATGAGGGCCTCGATTGACGACGAGAGCGATGTCTGTAAGCAGATCTCGAGTAGGATCAAGGAGACTTTGCTCTATGTATGGAAACAGGCAATGTTGCTGGTGAATGATTAGGGCTGGAAGCTGTAGATCGAAACACTCCCAAATACTCTGATCCTTGTATGTTGTGTGAGGATTCCTGTTGAGACACTCACAAAGAATCTATTCCTTGCATCGAGTATGTAGATGCCAGACCAGACACTCGCAAAGACTTTGCTCCTTGCATAGAGTGTGAAGCTTCAGCTCGAGGAACAAGCAGGGACTCAACCTTGCAGGAGACTGCGGATTGCCCAGGCTGGATTACAGGAGGCATTGTCGAGGCAGAACCATATTTGCTCAGTAATTGAACAAATTACTGCTCCAACATGGTCTGGAAAGAAGCCTGCAAATGTGGATCCGCATCTGAAACCGGACCACTTGCTGAGGCTAAAGGCTCCAAAGTAGCAGTGGAGATGTGCTTCGACTTGGAGGTCTTATTGAACTTGAGAACCACCGCAGAAACCTTCTACTTAGGTATCTGACCTGAGTGGAGCTCAGGGGAAGATAAAACAGGTGTACTCGAGGATAAAGATGAACGAGGGCGGTCTGATGAGACTCAAGGTCGGAGTCGTGGAAGCAGAGGAACCTTGCTGGAAGATGGGACTGAGGCAGCACTTGAGGTTAAGGATGTCACTAAAGAGTCCATCCTGAAGAGTTTTTTCACTAGACGACGTTTAAGGGCTCGAGGTTGAAGAGTAGCACAGTACTTGCACGACTTAGGACTATGGTCAGGCCCGAGGCACCAGCGGTGTGGGTCCGTGAGAGAAATCGCACGCTGGCACTGGCTACACTTCTTGAAGCCCATTACTGGCCGGGACATAGGAGGGAAGATAGTTGCTGCTAAGTCGAAGCCTGCAAGCTGCGGCAGAGCAGCCTGCCCCGCCAGTCAGGAAAATAAAATAAATTATTTTTTAATGAAAAGAAAAGTAGTAACACAGCGATTCACGACTAAAAAGAACACAAACCGCGGTGAGAGAAGGCACGAAGCGAACGACGTACAGACTTCTCAGCTCTGCGGCAAACTGAGAACTGAGGAGACTCGCCCTGTGCTAGGTGGGAAGGCACTTGAGCATGCACGGTGCGGCTGACTCGAAACTTCTGAAGTTTCTACAAGCAAGTATGCTTGCGAGACTGTCCGCATTGGGGCTCCATGGATGATATCACCCATATGTGAGAATAGGCTGCCTGCTTGTCCTGGGATAACAGACAGGACCAAATTAAGATCCCAAAATGGAACATAGGGCCGCATGGAAGGCTTGAGTCATTTGGCCGCCCGCAAGAAGCGAATCACAACAGGAATGGCAGTCAAACGCTGACCTTTCAACAACCCATGAAAAGGCTGACAAGGCCGCAAACTGAACCCGGAGAGAAGACTAAGCTAGGCCACCTTGCAAGAACTCTAAGATGTTAGGCAAGGAAACTCGAAAAGAGACCACTCTAGGCACAGCACACCACTCAAATATACATCAAAACCCGCACAAAAGCCCAAGAAGTGGAAAGTCTTCGAGAGCTTAAGAGGGTTGAGATCACTTTATCTAATACCCATTATTAGGTGATCCCTTTCAAGAGCCAAGCTGTAAGACAAAAGTGACCCGGATCGAACAATGGAATGAGGCCTTGAGACAGCTGGTCGGTCGAAAGAGGAGGAACCACCACCAGGTCCACCTCACCATGGACGCCTGGGCCAATCCGGAATCACAAGAATCAACAGGCCAGGATGTCGAACAACGTGAAGAACTCTGCCCACTAATGGCCACGGATGGAACACATCCGATGTACCCTCCGTTGGCCTTGGGGGAACCAGAGCATCCAAGCCCTCGGCCTGAACGTCTCTGCAATGACTGAAGAAGCGGGGCATTTTGGCGTTGACACGCGTGGCCATCAGGTCCATGAGGGGCTGACCCCAAGACTGCACAATTAGCTGAAACGCTGTGCGGTTTAGACACCACTCTCCGGGATCTAGGACAGGACGACACAGAAAGTCCACCTGCACATTCTCTACACCAGCAATGTGGGAGGCTGAGATGTCCTGAAGATGAGACTCTGTACAGAGCAAGAGCAGAGCCACCTCCTGCACTACCAAAGTGCTCTTGGTGCCCCCCTGAAGACTGACATATGCCACCACCATGGCATTGTCCGAAAGAACCCTGACAGACTTGCCAATCAGAAAGGACTGGAAGGCTAACAGTGCTAGACGGATGGCTCTGGTCTCTAAGACATTGATCGACCAGGAAGCCTCCTCCATGGACCAGGTTCTCTGAGCTAAGTGACCCAGACACTATGCTCCCCAACCGTGGAGACTGGCATCCGTGAACAGCATCTCACGGAACTCAGCCCACCAAAAAATGTGTCTTGTCGGCGCTAGTAGACAGAGCGCAAAGCCGCCACTAGCAGGAAAACCGTATTCCCCCCCCCCCCGAATTCTGGAGAGCTCCCCAAAGGGTCCAGGTCCTTAGAACCAAAAGACTGCTCCTTTCAAACCAACAGCATCCCAAGAGGCCCACAGGTGATGGGACGCGAGAGGAGCAAAGGGGAACAGCACTGTCACTGAATGGGGCCCGACCTGTAGAGGACGTTGAGGGCAAAAAAAAACCCCGAGACCAAACATGAAAATAGGGGGAAAAATCCCCTAGCGGCCCCATGGGACTCCCTGCCACAGTAGGAGACCCAGCAAAAACCTGCCATCTATGTCACCAAACAGGGGCGAGGTCACCTGAGGCTAAACAAAAAATGGAGGTGCTTCCTGCCAAAAAAAAAAAACAAGCTCCAAAGACCTGCAGCGGCTAGAAGGCCTAAACCAGTGTTCTTCAACCACCGGTCCGTGGACTGGTGCTGGTCAGCAGAAATTTCTGCCGGTCCACAGGGCCAGCATGTGCATCAGGTCCCAGACAGTGCTCTTCAGCTGCTAGTACACGGTAAAATCCATGCGGCATTGTCTTTGAGCCAGCTCCCTCTTCCTCAGTGCTGCAGTGCACAAAGCCATGAGCAGAGGCTCCTACGCGCATCCTGCACCTGAACCAGAAGCTTTTCTCCAATGTCGCAACGTCAGAGGGAAGGCTTCCAGATGAGGTGTGGGATTGGGTGGCAATGGGCGGGGTCTGGCCCAGGACTTAACCCAGTGTTCAACTGCCAGTCCACAAAATAATTATTTTATTTCCGCCGGTCCATAGGAGTCAAAAGAACACTGGCCTAAACCATCCAAGCCGCTAAAGCAGGCAAGCTGGCATCAGCTGTAACGAGAGTTCCCAGCCGCTTCATGAAAATGGAATCCTTTCTGCCTGACCATCAGCCGCTAGAGAACCTCCCGCATGGGTGGCGGGGGAAGCCCAGACTTCCCTGCAAATGGACTCGAAGGGGATCCCTGGCCACCAGCACCCAATGCCGATGAGGATTCCCCTTCGCAGCAGCCTGCCTGGCTCGAACAGGCCGGCAGCAAGTGCCTCACGGCTGGATTACAATGAGCACTTTTCCACTTGCAAAAGTGCTCATTGCTCCAGATGCGACCTAGCTAGAATTAAAGTGCTGGTTAACAGAAAAAAGCAACCCAGTAAAATACAGTACTTTTAAAGGGAAAGAACCCTTTAGAACGGCACAGCCTCAGGATTTTTTTTTTTCTCTCTTTTCAGAACAGACTCCACGGCTCTCAAAACTTGAGGACTGACCAACCAGGGGGCCAGGCTGCCAGCTGAGGCTCTCTACAAAAATGTGGGGAGGTGGGGGGGAAGGGACCCAGCACTAGACCCGCCGGGTTTGAGACCCCCCCCCCCCCCGAGGTTAGACAGATCCCCAAAAGCTCCGTCTGGCACTAAAAAGGGGACTAGGAGTCCTAAAACAAATTCCAACAGGCCTAAAAGAGGGAACCAGTTTTTTCCTACCTCAACCTGCTGGAGACTAGAAAGACTGGATTGCTAGAGGGAGCCTCAGCTAATATACTACAACAAGTTTTTGTCTTAGTCTCCACCTGCTGGTCATAGTGAGGTATAATACCCATTCGTACGGACTATACCGGTCTAACATGCACTACAGAATATAAATTATATCTGTCTCTCTCTACAAGAATTATGGGTCAGCTCATTTTATCTCCCTGAACATGGAACTATACATATAATCTGCACAGGCTGTCAGAGGAAACTAACATGCTGTGTTTTGTTTCTAAGATGCAACTAACATACTCAGATTTGTATGAAGGGTTTAGCCTTTCAGTCTTACCTAGACAGGTCCAGACTATGGGGGACCCTGGCCAGGTCATTCACTAAACCCTTCTTCAAGAAAAGGCGGATGATATTGTTCATGCCATTGTGCTGTGTTTTAGCTGTTGCGCTGCTGTAGAAGCTTGATGTAGAGGGACATGATTCCATGATGGTACTAATGATGCACATCACGGCCTGCAGCCTGAGACAGAAAGATTACTTAAAATTCCCAATTGTCAGAATATTCCTGGGTAGTCTGGAGGCATTTGTTATTGAAACACACACAAGAGAGCTGGAAAGAACTCTATTACATTATTAGGTTGTTGGTTTTTTTTACCTGGCATGCTTCTCTGTACTCTCTGCCATAGCCAATGCTCGGCCTAAGGCAGCCTTCACTTCATTCACTAGAGCCACCTGTGCATCTGTACCGCTGCCTGCTGCAGCCAGGCTGGCCAGGAAGAGACGTGCCAGTGCAGGAGTATCCTTGTCTTCTACATTCTGTGTATGAGGGAGAAGGTGATCTAGAACAAAGGCCAGCACACTGCAGTCCTGAAAGATAAACACAGATATTAGCCATTTGGAAGATCAAGGATACAAAGTTGGCCAAGTGTGCTGTTCCAGAGGAGGAAGAAAATAGGTAGTTGTGCCTGGGAGGGGAAGAATGGAAGAAGAAAGCAAGCAGGCAAAGTATCCAGGTGCTTCTCAGCAGAATGCTAAAAGGAGAGAGAAGCTAAGGAATGTATTCAGTTTGGTTCAGTTAGTCAAACCTTTCCTATCCCATCAATACTCATTACCTCTTTGATTAGCTCTGATTGGCCAGCAGTATAACTGTAGCTAGCAATGAGGGTAGCGATGCCAACATATGAACGGACTAGTTCAGCCAGCAGCCGAAGGATAGTGGAGGTAGGCAGCAGAGGTTTGCTGCTTTTGGCCTTTTGTTTCCCTTCTTCAGAAGCCCGATCTGGCTCTTTATCTTTTTTCCCTTCTCGTGAATCCTCAGGAGTAGAAGCTGCAAAGAAATTTTTTTTTTTTAAAGTAGGAAACTAATTACTGTTTGCTATGCTAAAAATTATGCTTCAGGCTCCCTCTGTAAAATAGTGCATACCATCACCCTGTGGAGTTCCTGACTGTGGGGTCTCCACAGCTGTACTGTCTGCTGAAAACACTTGAGCCGCCTAAAAAAGAGAGAATAATTAAATATAAGTCAGAAAAGTATCATGTTGATAAATGTGGGCCTCAAAATCTAGCCTCTAAATTCTCACAGCTGAAACAACTCAGAGGGAAGGTTTTAAACTTGTTTGAAAAGCTCCCGGAATACAAATGAGAAAGCTCAAGGACTTACATTGATGGCAAAACCAGTCTGTGCATCAAAATCACTACCCTGCCGTGTCAGGGGCCGATACTGCTGGTAAACATCATCCCCCATATCCTGCAGAATCTGGCTGACCTCTTGATTCACCAACCCTGGCTTTGGCTCCAATTTTTCTGCTGAAGAGAAGAGTGGTATTTTTTTTTTAGCCTTCCCAATAAGTTGTCTCCAGCAGGTACATCTCACTGCACACCTTGTTTTTTTTCTTTTGGATATAATAGCATTAAATGCAGCCCACACCTACCTTCATCAGGTGCATGGTATGCTGCCAGAGCATTCAGCATGTCATAGATCACTTCTTTGATTGTGTCAGGGATGACTGGAAGTGGAGAGGGTTTCACTGGTGTGGTCTTTACAAGCTGCACAGCATTTGGGCCTTTGATTCTCAAATTTTCAAACTCGTCATCTGAAGCTATAAAACAGTCAGTAAGAAAATCTTACCACGAAAGGGCCAATTTGCATCTCATCTCTACTCTTTGGAGAGGAGTAGCAGCCTAGTGGTTAGTGCAGCAGCCTGAGAACCTGGGGAACTAGATTTGATTCCCATGGCAATTCCTTGTGACTCTGGGCAAGTTACTTAAAACTCCACTGCCCCAGGTGCAAAATAAGTACTTGTATATAATATGTAACCACAGAAAAATGGTACATCAAGTCACATTCCCATTCTCTTTGAAGCTCAGCCTCTTCATGATTAAGACACCTTGCTCTGTACCCCTAAAAAGTACCCTCAGGGCATGGATCACTTACCTGTGCCTGATCCACGAGGGGCAGGCAGAGCAATGCGGATACAGTTGTTGGCCACCTCAGTGAAAATGTCTGGATTGCGACATGCTGCAGGACCAAGGACTCGGAGGATATAGTTAATCTCCCGTGAACCCAGGCTACCGGACACTACACCAGAGGTAGTGCTGCCTGCTCCACTGGTAGCTGCAGAACGTACAACCTGATAAGAGACACATTTTCCTTTTGAGAAACCTTCATAAAAACAGATAGACCCATACAAATGGTAACTTCCATTCATTCAACAGCAGTTTATTATATACAACAACCCAGCTTGCACATAGTTCAGATTGTATTGGATAACATACCAGAATCCTACACCCATATGCATGCTCAAAGTTCAATAACACCTCATCCCTCCCTTGCAACAAATCAACTCAAACAGTCAGCAGCATTCCAAATGGATCATCTGAAACCAGAAGAGGAATCATGTTCCCTTTACTTCTGCCAGATCATT
Source organism: Geotrypetes seraphini (assembly GCF_902459505.1). Classification (NCBI taxonomy): domain Eukaryota; kingdom Metazoa; phylum Chordata; class Amphibia; order Gymnophiona; family Dermophiidae; genus Geotrypetes; species Geotrypetes seraphini. Next base: position 454,762,569 of record NC_047084.1, read on the forward strand.
TTAGATGCTCAGGTCCATCTCCATCTGCTGAAAGGGGGAGCATAAAAGACTACAACTTTCCAGTGACATCAATTATAAAGGAGTGGTACAGCTGAATGGCTTGCCTGCAATCTAATATTAAAGCAATGAGATAGAGAAAGCCCTAACCTGAAGCTAATACCAGAACTACAAATGGAAACAAACTGTAAAAACAGTACCCTTCTCTGAACTTTCTTGCCATGGATAAAAATGGGTGCTGTGGAGAAAAAAGGGGTTCAGAAAATTCTATGTACCTAGACAAGAGAGTAATTGTGTGAATTTCTGACAACACCAGGTGATCTTGTAACTGAATAACAAGCCTTTCTTGCAATCAAAGATATCCTGGGATGAATCTAGACTGGTCTGGCAGAATTGAAGGACAGAATAAACAATAACATTTTTTTCCTTTATCATCTTACTAGACCAGTTCAGACATAGGAAGTACCCAAATTCAAACACAGAAGACTCTTAGTTAACTTGCACCCATGGGGACTGATAGATGTCAGATAAATGTAGTTTGTTTGTATGAGAGTTACTATTAAAAATAGGCTTAACTAATACTATACCCCCATAAACTGTTCCAGACAATTACCAGACATTTGGTAGGCAAAACGTGGGTGTACTCAGATGTGGCATGTCAAGTTTACACTTAAATTTCTGCCAGAAATTGATTTTATTTTCATTTTTGTTTAAAGTATTACAGTATTTATTAGATTTTTTTTTCTGGAATTTGAGTTCTGGTTAACAGAGAGTCTACTGTATAGTGTGAATGAGAAAAAGCCAAGGCTTCTTTAAAATTACTTACACCACAATCTGAATTAACTCTTGGCCACTTTATCTAGTCTAATATTAAATGAAGGAACAAAGAAGATGAACCAGCAACCTTGCAAGTTTCCTCCAGAAAAATTACCTTTGGTTCCACTTAAGATGCTGCCTTCTCTCATCAAATGTGCCCAAAAGAGACACCAGGACTTGAAGAACTTTCAACAAATAAGCAGAATAAATCACTTGCCTAGGTGGAGATGATTTGAAGAAGACTCTTGTGCAAGTCTATTGAACACTACCACTTCCCCTTAAGGATACTCCTTCATAATGTCAGAACCACCTAAAGATCTACAGTCCTGCCCAAGGGAGTGACATAGCAAGGGTGGAGCCCATAACTCCATCTCTCTAAGTTCAGCGGCAATTAGCGTCTGCGTAGAAACAATTCTGATTACTTTAAAAAAAAAAAAAAAATTTTTTCTCAGTGCAATCAATTACCACACCATTAAAAGTCAATTAAACCAATTAACTTAGATGCCAGTAGAGCGCCTAATGGCACCGTTTTTAGAAACTGGGCCTAAACGTATTTTGGTCTGATTATTAAGGTAAGGTAGATTGGAATGGGGATTAGGGGGGAGGGGGGATTAATTCTAATATGGATTTTAAGATAATAATAAGTGTTGTATCTGAGTTTAAAATGTTATATATGCTGTTACACTTATTGTAAGTTTTTAAAAATGAATAAAGAATTAAAAATAAAAAAAAAATACAACTTTTTAATTTCTAACTCCAACCTGTTTGTAAAGTAACCACATCTATTTTGCACTCCTACCCTATTTGTCCTATTTGTCTGATTAGATTGTAAGCTCTGTCGAGCAGGGAGTCTCTCTTCATGGTTAATGTAATGTTTAATGTAATGTACAGCGCTGTGTGTGTCTAGCAGTGCTATAGAAATTAAAAGTAGTAGTAGTAATACTAATAAGAGAAAGACTAGTGTGTCACAATTAGTCTGTTACACTGGTCCTCTATAAAAGAGGGATGCATCTTTAAAATGCTAGTTTTAATTTAAAATTTTGAAATTTTTAAGTGTAGGGGTACGACCCTCCTACCACTGTACTAGTGCAATCCAAACTTGGGCTACAGCCTCCTGTGCTCCAGAAAACAAATGAACAGTGCTGATGAACTTGCACTTCAGAGTGATGCAAGCATGGGAAGAACGCTTGGTCATAGCAACCCAGCTTTTCTGGTGCTGAAATTTGGAGAAAAATTTCTAGAATGACATCAATAGATTCTTGTGGTTTTCCTAATATAACAGATAGGACATATCCAATTATCTATTTAATCTTCAGACACACTGGGGCTTTATCAAAATGTTATAAGGGCATCAAATGTGTCAAGAGTTATTTTTAGCACTTGTGAAGTCTTCTGAGCTTCTCTACTCATCTCATTCAGAGTATTGGAGTGCAAATTGTGGTATTCCTCAAGGGTCACCTATGTCTCTTTTGCTTTTTAATTTATAAATGAGCTCTTTGGGACAATTGCTAATGAATTTAAGCCTTTTAAAAAATCTTATGCTGATATTTTTATCTTAAATCCAGCACTGGATAATCTGGAGGAGGCTTTGAGATTTGTTCAAAAGGTAACTATATTAGTGGTTAAATAGGCAGCCAATATTTTCTTACAGCTGAATAAACAAAACACTAAATTAGTTTGTTTTGGTATGCCAATAAATCATAAACAAACATAGAAACATGATGGCAGATAAAGGCCAAATGACCCATCCAGTCTGCCCATCTGCAATAACCATTATCTCTTTCTCTCTCTGGGAGATCCCATGTGCCTATCCCAGGCCCTTTTGAATTCAGACAGTCTCTGTCTCCACCATCTCTTCCGGGAGACTATTCCACGCATCTAGCACCCTTTCTGTAAAAAACGTATTTCCTTAGATTACTCCGGAGCCTATCACCTCTTATCTTCATCCTATGCCCTCTCATTACAGAGTTTCCCTTCAAATGAAACAGACTCGACTCATGAACATTTATATTACGCAGGTACTTAAATGACTATCATATCTCCCCTCTTCCGCCTTTCCTCCAAAGTATACAGACTGAGATCTTTAAGTCTGTTCCCATATGCCTTATCACGAAGACCATACACCATTTTAGTAGCCTTCCTCCAGAATTGTACACAGTATTCTAAATGAGGTCTCACCAGTCTTATAAAGAGGCCTCAATGCCTCCTTGAGGCACACCACTGGTAACATCCCTTTCCTCAGAGTGATCTCCATTGATCATTACCCTCTGTCACCTTCCACTCAACCAGTTCTGGCCCAGCTCGTCACTTTGGGACCCATCCCAAGGACACTCGGTTTATTTATTAGACATGTGTGTGGAACACTGTCAAAGGCGTTGCTACAATCTAAATACATCACATCTAGCGCACATCCTCTATCCAATTCTCTGGTCACCCAGTCAAAGAAATTGATCAGATTTGTCTGACAAGACCTACCTCTAGTGAATCCATGTTGCCTCCAGTCCTGTAATCCACAGGATTCCAGAAACTTAACCATTCTCTGTTTTAAAAATGTTCCCATTAATTTGCTTACCACAGAAGTCAGACTTATTGGCCTGTAATTTCCTATTTCTTCCTTACTTCCACTTTTGTGGAGTGGGACCACATCCGCCCTTCTCCAGTCTTCCGGTACCACTCCCAATTCTAGACTCATTGAAAAGGTCAGTCAGCGGAGCCTGTAGTGGAGATTTTTTGTAGAAGGCAGATTTAGTTGCAATTTGTTTATGATTCTCCTAAAGGTGGACCAGGCTATTGAGAATAGTTGGGCAAGGGGGGTGCCTGAAGAATATCCACGATTAGATGGGTAGCCAGTGCAATTATTTGAAGAAGGCCGAGATCGAGTCATATTTCTTTAGGTTGAAGATTAGTCTAACCGCTGTGTTTTGTATGAGCTGCAGTTTGTGAACTAGAGTGGTATTGATTCCCTTAAAGTAGTCCAGCTGAGGCAGTATCATCAACTGGACAATCAGCGCAAAATGATGCTGACGGAAGTATGGCTTAATGAGTTTTAGTTGGCACATGGTAAAGATGGTCTTTTTCCAGAGGCTGGAGACTTGAGGTTCCATTGTGAGTGTGTCATCCAGGATGCTGAAGATTGATGCTCGTCAGGGAGTTCTGCTGAGCTGTGTGGAAGCAGATGACTTTAGTTTGGTGGCATTTAATTTGTTTGTTTATAGTTGTCCAGGTGTGAATTCTTGCTATGTTGATTGATATTTTCTCCTCTGCATTTGGCTAGATGTTAGTTATGGGTATGAAGAAGAATGCCATCTGCATAGGATAGTAAGGTTTCATCTTCTAACTTAAGGTTTACGAGTGAACTCATGAATAAGTTAAATAAGATGGGAGCCATGTGGGACTCCGCAGGATGCCTTCCAGGAATTGGAGAACTTCCCTCACTTTTTAACCGTGTACTCTCTATTTTGCAGAAAGTCTGCGAACCAATTCATCACTGTCCCTGTTATTCCAATTTCAGATAGTTTGAATAGGAGCAGATAGTGGTTCACCACGTCGAAGGTGGTGGAAATATCAAACTGGAGTAGTATCGCTTGGTGACCAATGCTTAGAAGTTGCTTGATTTTAGTGATTAGGGTGATAAAAAGGTCAGTGCTGTATTGTTTTCTGAATCTGTACTGGAATGGGTAAAGGCATGAATGTAGCTCTATGTGTGAGGCTAGTTTGCGTACATGGGCTTCAATGATTTTTGTTAGGATAGGGATGCCAGCAATGGGCCTGTAGTTTGAGGTCTGCTGTAGAAGTTTTTGGTGTGTGTGAGAGAGAAATTTTTCCTATTTCTTTGGGTAGTTGGCCTTGATTCAGGGAGCTTTTAGGTTTGTAAGCCAAGCTATAATTTGGGGAGTGGGGGAGCGGCAGACAGGAGGTAAGTGGGGCAGTTGTCTAGGGGGGCTGCTGCGCGTGGAAAGTTTTGAAACAACTTTTTGGTATCATAGGTGGAAAGATAAGGACATAAGCAATGCCTCCGCTGGGTCAGACCAGAGGTCCATCCCGCCCAGCAGTCCGCTCGCTTGGTGGCCCATTCATGTCAAGGACCTGCATAGAACCCCTCAATCCCCTTTTCCTTCAGGAAACCATCCATTCCTTTATCTATACCTTTCAATCGCCTTATCCTTCAGGAAGTGAAGGAGGTTCAGATATGATCTGCTATAATAGGTTCCGTGTGGAGCTTTGGGGTGCTAAGTTGGGGGTTGTTGGGAATGGTAGACTTTGTGACTTCTGCTTGAACTGATTTGATTTTATTGAGGAAGAAGTCTGCCAAGTCTTGTGCAGATATTTTGTTGGCTTCATCAGTTGATTCTTGGTTCGGCAAAGATGTTAGCTGTCATACCAGACTGAACAGTTTTTTGTTGTCAGTAAGCTTTATTTCCTAGTTTGTTGGCGTAGTAGTTCTTCTTGACCTCTGTTGAGGGTTATTGACAATTATAATAATAATAATAACAACTTTATTCTTCTATGCCACCACAGTCGAAAGACTTCTAAGAGGTTCACACTGAAGAAGGCTGGACAATCAGCAAACTACAGAATGCAAGAAGTGAGGGTACAACTTATTACATAAGAAATAAATAAAAGGAAAATATGAATCTTAAGGATGTAGTATAGATTTCTTGTATGCAACCCAAGGAATAAAGCTGGACAATAAGGCGAATTGCAGAATGAAGGGAATTACAGAATAAAGCAAAATACTGGATAAAGCGAATTACAAAATAAAACTGGACAGTCAGCGAATTACAGAATGCAAGTAGTAAGGATACAACTTATTAACAAGAAATAGTTAAAAGGAAAATATGAATCTTAAGTATGTAATTTAGGTCTCATGTATGCAACCTAAGGAATAATGCAGAAAGTGAAGGAACAACATATTACACAGAAATTGACAGAGGGAAAATATAACTTTGTAAGTAGTGAGGCTTCTGTTTAGGAGATGAATTTGTCAAACAGTACGGTTTTAATTGCTCTCCAGAAGGCACCATAGGTCAGCCTGGCTCCATTGATGTAATTATCCAGCCAGGACTGCTGTTTACTTGCTTGGAACATGAGCCTGGCAAAACCAAAAGGGCTGGAAGGAAGCTCTGGCATTAAATGGTGAATATATTTTGTAGAACTGATTGGACGAACTGGCTATCTCGTCTCACCAGACTGCATTTTAAAACTTTTACTCAGATGATTTCTTAAAAGTAGTTCGTGAATCAATTTTTTATGCTGATTCTAGAAATGACTTCCATTTTTGCCAATCACGTAAGGTTTTTACACAAAATAAGTTGTTTAACGATATTAACTACTGTAAGCACAAATGTATTCAAACACCATTTCACACGAAATCAATTTTTATTACAAACATTTAAAAATACAAATAACTGTCCTAATTTATTTCTCGACTACCCTGTTACAAAACAAAAAGCAAACAGTGTTCCATTAATTTTCAAACTGTCTCCTCTTTGACTTCCTTGCAGATCCTGGAAGATCTTAACTGTCCCTCTTCAACATCCAACAGTAGTCGGCCATCATAGAACACAAGCAGTGTCCATCAAGCTCAACAGTCCGCTCACGCGGGGCCCATCATTCCATCTCCCCTGGTACATGCTCTCCATCTCCATAATATCTTGGTGAAAATGTTCACCTTGCTCTTCACTATGTCCCAGATTTTCCAGAAAATAGTTGATATGGGAATATAAAAAATGAACTTTTACACTCATGGTACAACCCAACTTCTTGAAATTTTCCAACATTGTTTCAACAATGGCCCTGTAATTAGGATCTATGTTATTCCCTAGAAAGTTTGCAGTAACAGATCAGAAGGCGGACAATGTATCTTTTTCTCTCTCATTCATTATTTTATCAAAATCTTCATCCTTCATCAGTTTCTTTTTTTGAGGACCAACAAAAATTCTAGCTTTCAATTTTTCTTGTGTGAAGGGAAATGTCTTAGAAAGGTACTTTAAGCAGGGCCCAACCTCTTACTCTCCAATGTCTTTGCTTTGCCTGACTGTCTCATTCACATAGAAAACAAGGCATTTTTGTGAACCCAGCTTGTTGTCGTAATAGTATTTCTATAACTTTGAAGTCACCACAGATAAGCCATTTGTGTTCCTCATACTGGCTACTTGTTAAAAGTAGCTTCATGTTCTCAAATGTCTTTAATTTGAACTGAATGGGCCACAGGAATGGACCCATACATATTCCCATTATGCAGTAACACGCCTTTGAGGCTCCTCCTTGAAGAGTCTATAAAAAGTCTCCACTGAGTAGGATCATGTTTAGTGCCATAGAAGTGCATTAACTTGTTTTATGTTATTGCAGTAAACCAAGGAATCGCTCTGTGAGAATAAAGGAACTAGTTCTTTTTCTCTGTATCTGCACTATGAGTAATGTGTTCCTGGTTCCAGAAGATTCTTACTTTTAAGCCAGGACCCAAGTAGTTCTGCAGATTCCTTAGGCAAATTCAAATCATGTACTAGATCATTAAGTGCACTCTAGAGAACCGTTGTGGAGTAAAGTCGTATTCAGGCTGGTAGCCATTATCAATATCATCTTTGGTGATTGCATCAAGTTCAATTACATCATCTTCTGCCAGGTTCTCTAAAACAGCTGAAAGAAGAAGAGCATGCAGGTCTTCTCCATGTGGAACTGGCCTAATGGCTGAAGGAATGCTTGGATACACAATTTGGTTCTCATTTTTTGAATTGCACCCCTGAACATTAAGTAACAGTCATTAATGTGGTCTTTAGGCTCCCTCTACACCACAGGAATTGCAAATGGCATGCACGTTTTCTTTCCTTTTGCCCACAATCTTAACACAATAGCTCTCAACACAATAGCAGCAAACTTTCTTTGGCGCCCATGCCTTATCCTGGTCACCAAGTTTCACTTTAAAATAAGCATAGTAAGCTTTTTTCACAGTCTGTTATATCTGTACTTTGCTTAAGCACTGTATAATTTCCACAAATGTAACAACAGAAAACATTTGGATTGTTCACACTTGCGTGTAGACATTGTAGTACCTGCAATCACAATAGAGAAATAAAATGAGAACAGCACTGGCAATGCAAGCGTCTGAGATAAATAACACTTCCAAGGTCACACAATAACAATTAGCAGCAACAGTTGTGCTAGCCTAAAGGCTTACAGGTCTGTATTGAGAAATTTTCCTCCAACAATACTCATTACTTACTGGCACAGCACTAAATCTTTGAAGTAAAATTGTGAAAAAACTGTATGTGATAGAAGAAAACTAAGAACAGTTCTGGAATCAGCATAAAAAACTGAGGTAATATCACATATTAGTTTTCAGTCATCTGAAATCATGCAGCTCAATGACTCTTTTAGCTGATGTGAGTGCTGCAAGAAATCTAATCTAATCTTTGATTTTTTTATTTTTTTTTTAAATCGATTCATCCCAGAGCTCAGCTCGGTTAACAAAATATTAATAAAATTATACAAGAGATTAGAACAGAAACTATATTTTTTAGGCCAGAATTTTATATTTTATGATTGATTTGGAAAGGAAGGATCATTAATAAATTTCTGAAATAAATATGTCTTTAGTACTTTACGAAAAGTAGGTAGATGAGAGAACTCTAATTATAGAAAAATGTTTTCCAGAAAAGGAAAGTGAGAGAAGGCAGAACCCAGCGGTTCAAAGGGGTCTGCCATCAATTGATCCAGTACTACATTGAGGTCCCAAGATGGGAGTAGGGGTTTCTCAATGGAGGGCTAAGATTGTTGAGACTCCTCAGGAAACATGCCATGAGAGGGTGTTGCGAGAGTGGTTTATTATTGACTCATGAGTGGTATGCTGAAATCACTGATAAATGAAGTCTGACAGAGTTCGATTTAAATCCTAAATCGGACAAATGCAGGAGATATGTGAAGAAATGATCCAGTGGGCAATAGAGAGGTTGTAGACCTTGATCCTGAGCCCCTAAGGAGAAACGTTTCCATTTTTCCTGACAGGATTTCCTCGTAGCAGGTCGTCTTGCGTCAAGCTGTTTTTACAGATTGTGAGAGAGGATGGTTGGTTAGGAGTGAGCTCTCAATTTCCACGCCATGAAGCTCAGACTGCGGAGATTGGGATATAGAAACTGGCCATCATGTTGAGACAGAAGAGGATGGTCGCCCAAAGGAAGAAGATCCAGAAGCAGTGGAAACCAGATTTGCCTGGGCCATCTGGGTGCAATAAGAATGAGGTATTCTTTGTCTGTTAAAACCTTCTGAAGCACTCTGGAAATGAGGAAATGGTAGGAACGCATAAAGAATATGGTAAAAGCATCCCTTCCTAGAGCTTGTAGAGATGGACATAGAGAGTAAGAGAGGGTGCACTGTGCATTGATTGGAGAGGCAAAGCGATCCAGTTGGAGTCCCCCATTGATGGAAAATGTTTGATATCACTGCAGGATTGATGGCCCATTCGTGTGGGTCAAGTTTCCTGCTGAAGGCGTTTGCAAGGATATTGTGATCTCCTGGAATGTAGACTACATGAAGATCTATTCTGAGAGTCAGGGCATAGGCCAGACATGATATGCCTTAGAGTTTGAGGGATCCCGAACCCTCCTGTTTGTTTATATAAAATATGGTTACTTGATTGTTCCATCTGAATAAGAATGTTTTTGTGACATATCTAGAGGCTGAATGCTCTGAGTTCCAAGTGGTTGATATGGAGGGACTTTTCTGATGGTGACCATTCACCCGAGTGCAAAGATTGTTGAGGTGTGTCCCCCAGCCTTGAGTTGAAGCATCAATGGTAATGGTAAGAGAAGGTGGTGGGAGCTGGAATGGACATCCTGACTGAAGAGAGGTGGAATGAATCTACCACAGAAGGGAATCTTTGATGTTGGATGGCAGGGGTGGAGCTTCGATAGCGGGTGGAGATGCTGGTTCCAGTGTAACTTGAGGTGCCACTGCAATGGACGCATGTGGAGTATGGCATGTGGCACTAATGAAAGTGAGGCTACCACATGGCCTAGAATTCACAATTTCTCTTGAGCTGGTAAGAGAGCCGATTGTCTTGCTTGGTTTATCAATTGGACAATAACCTGATGTCTTTCTTGAGGAAGATAGGCTCTTGCAGAATTGGTGTCTAAGAGTGCTTCGATGAAAGTTAGGGTACGAACTGTAGTGAGATTGGACTTTTCAAAGCTGATGATGAAACCCAGACTTTGCAAGGTATTCACAGTGGTCTGCATGGTGAGAAGACGACGTTCCTTGCAATGAGCTAGTAACAGCCAATCATCCAGGTACAGAAACACTATATGATGCTGTTTTCTTAAATGCGCTGCAACCATTGCCAGGCATTTCATGAATACTTGTGAAGCTGATGATAGGCTGAATGGGCAGGACCTTGTATTGGAAATGGTGATCGAGAAATTTGAATCAGAGGAAGCGCCAGTGGGAAGGATGAATGGGAACATAACTGTAAGCATCTTTGAGATCTAGGGCGGTTAACCAATTGTACTGCTTGAGGAGAGGCAGAATCACAGGAAGGAAGAGCATTCTGAACTTTTCTCTTTTTATGCAAGCATTGAGAGGCATGATATCGAGAATTGGATGGAGGCCTTGTGTCTTCTTGGTGATGAGAAAAACTGAATAAAACCCCTGATTGTTCTGGAGAGGTGGCACTTCTATGGCCTTGTTCTGGAGAAGAAGTGAGAGCTCTGCTTCAAGTTGAGACATATGTTGAGGAGGAACTGTGGATGGTGGCGGGGTTTTAGAAAGTAGGGTCTGAGATATAAAATTTAGTCGATACTCTTGGGACACAATGCTGATTACCCACTAATCTGTCGGGATCTGTTCCCAAACTGAGAAGAAATTAGTTAGCCGCCCTCCCACTGGAAGATTGTCAAAAATCAAAAACTGAGTGCAGGCTTGAGTGCAGGGAGTTGAGATGGGAGGCTGTTTACGGTCTCTAGGATGTTGTCTTGGTGTATACTGAGAAGGCTGCAAATGCTGCAAGGGAGTTTTATTATAAGGAGTAAATCATCATTTTGGATAGTATTGCTGGAAAAACTGTTGCTGATATGTTCTACGAAAGGGAAAAGTAGAAGATGGACAATGAAATTGATGAGACTTGATCAGAAGAATGTGCTGAAAGTTTCTTGTTGGCTGAGGAACCTTCCTTGAGTTATGAAACAGTGACTTTTACCTTTGCACCAAATAAACTTTCATAAGCAGGGAGCATTTGCTACCTTGTCATGAAGATGCTATCTAAGATCTGACACTTTTAGCCATGTGGTACATCTGGCTGCTATGGCCCTCACCGCTGTTCTAGTTATCATATTATAGGCATCATAATTTGTCTTAAGTGGATTCCTGAAGAGCCACATGTAAATTGGGAATGGACTCAGGCGAAGCCGATTCCAACTGCTGCAAGATTGAATGCTGAAAACGTAAAATCTGAAGCTGATGGGCCTTAATCTTTGGCAAGAGCATAGAACCCTGGTAGACTTTACGTCCAATAGAGTCTAAGAGACGACAGTTTTTCCTAGGAGAAGCATTAGTAGGAGTTTTTGAAGCCTTGCATTTCTTAATGAATGACTCAAACTATAGAATGGTGAGGAAGCTGAAAGAAAACATGTCCAGGTGCCTTCTGTAACTAGTATTTGATCTCTAGGAACTTGGAAGCCGTGGATACCGACCATGGTTTTTGCCAATTATCTAGTTGTAGATCTTGCAGGATCTGATGCACTGGTAGGGCAATGATTTCTCTCACTAGAGACTTATAGGACTGAAGGATAGTCTGAAAATCCCAACTACCTGAGGGAGTTGTGTCCAGACCGAGACTTAGAAGAGAAGAAACTTTTTGCAAAAACTTTGGGTAGGAGTGCTCCTCTAATAACTGGCTGAGGAAGGCACAGCTCAGGTTGGTCCGAGTCCACTGCCAAAAGTTCCTGTTGGTCCAGCCATTCTCTGAGAGATGAAGGACCCTGGGTTGGAGAGGAACAAATGGGAGTCCTAGGACCCCAATCCATATGTGGTGTTATGTCAACTTCAGTTTCTGAGGATAGAAGTTCTACACAGCCAGGATATTGCTGAAGCTCCAAAACAGGCAGAGGAGGTGCAGGGTCTGGATACTGAAAAAATGCTGCACTATCCTACATGAATCTCTGAAAAAGTGTGAAAAAATTTGACATGGGCTGAAAAGATTGAGGAGCAAAAGGAGAGCCTGGAACTGAAGGAGACAGAATCATTTGCTTAGGAGGCACCTGTGAAGTGTCCAGGTTCGGTGGAGAAACAACTCTTATTTTTTTACTTATGTTTTATCTGCTTCGCATAAGGCAAATCTTTTAGAGAAAGAAGGGGAGAGAACCTCGAGGCCGAAACAGGGCCTGCGGGAGCTCTCTCGAACAAAGCTTCCGGCAACAGACTAGTCCTTGAGGTACCTTTGGAGGGATGGGCTGTTGAAGCTGTCGATGGTGGAGAGGGAGTGTCCAGCCTCTTTAATATCAATAGCTTTTTCTTCTTCTGCAGTGCCGACGGTGCTGAAACTTTTGTTTGTCAGCTGTGGCGGCATGACGCTACCCTCCCCCATCAGAACCAAAACAGGGCCCTGCTGTTGTTACGCCGGCCTTTTTTCTATGCTGGCATGGAGCGGTGTCAAAGGGGTACTGGATGACATTAAGTCAGTGGGAGTCTTCGCGGTCCTAATAGCCACTGTGTAAATTGAAAATGAATGGAGAAAAAGTTGGAGCAAAAAAACAGATCTGCTCTCTGCTGCTCTGTTTAAAGTTTATTATTTTTTTGTAACAAAGAGAAAAATACTTGCGGATTGTCAGGGAATAAGAATTCTGGTTTCCTGCCGTTGTCTCCGAGGCAAATTTGCTTTTTTTATATACTATGCCCTAAGAGCTAGAAAGCATAGGCTTTCCCGTGAAAATATATCTGATTGTTTTAGTTCTTAGTTGGATTTTTTTTCTCTCTCTCTCCGACAGAAGGGGAGAGCTGCGACTGAATAGGAGCAGGTCAGAAAAAAACTGACAGGAGGAGGGGAGGGGGCTCGAGGACTAGGGCTCCTGCACATGCTCAGTAAGCTTAAAGGCTTACTATAGCTAGGGGAGGGCACCAACACATTAGGCTCAGTCAGAGACTTCATCATCAAGTGGGCTGCAAATCCTCTGCCTGTCTCCAGAAAAACAAACTTTACACAAAGTCTGATCTCCCGCAGCCAGAGCTGTCCCCGCAGGGAATCTCTGCAGCACAAGGGCAGAAGTTGCAAAGAAAATTATTAAAGAAAAATAAATATGAGCAGAAAAGACAAGCTCCTACAGTTTGGCTTGTAGGAAAAAACTTGATTCCTGGAGGGTAGTCCTGAGGTAACAGGGAAGGGGCTTAAGACTCTATAATGAGCTCCCTATAAGCCAGGGGTGCCCAATAGGTCGATCGCCGTGATAGACTCACTTTGCCTTGGCGATCTACCGGGCCAATCAGCCTTCCTCTCGCCGACGTCAATTCTGCCAGAGAGGAAGTTCGGGCCAGCCATGCTGGTCGGCCCGACGCAGGGAATCAGAGAGAGCTTGGGGCAACAGCGGCGGTGGCTTGGGGGCCTGTTCCCTGATGGTGGTAGCAGTGGCTTGGTGGAGGGCAGGGAGAAAGAAAGAAAGGGGGCAGGCAGGGAGACAGAAGGAAAGAAGGGAAACAGAAAAAAAAAGGGGGCATGAAGAGAGAAAAAAAGAAAGGGAGGCAGGGAGAAAGAAAGGGCAGGGAGAGAGGAAGAAAAAGTTGGGGGAGGGAATGAGTTCTGGAGGAGAGAAAGCATACAGGCTGAAAGAAGGGAAGGAAGACTGGATGCACAGTCAGAAGAAGAAAGTTCAACCAGAGACTCATGAAATCACCAGACAACAAAGGTAGGAAAAATGATTTATTTTCAATTTAGTGATCAAAATGTGTCTGAATTTATATCTGCTGTCTATATTTTGCACTATGGCTCCTCTTTTACTAAACTACAATAGCGGTTTTTAGTATGAGCAGTTTTTAGTATGAGCATCGAGAGCAGTGCTGGGCATTCAGCACAGCTCCCTGCGCTAAAAACTGCTATTGTGGTTTAGTAAAAAGGGAGGGGGGTATATTTGTCTATTTTTGTATGGTTGTGACTGAGGTGACAGTGCATAGAGCAGGGGTGTCCAACCTTTTGGCTTCGCTGGGCCGCATTGGCCGAAAATGCTGCAGCAAGACAGAGGAAGGAGGAAGGAGCCGGCAAGACGGTAAATATCCAGGGGCAGCAAAGGAAAACACTGCATCGCCCTTGACCGGGGCCGCACAAAATACTTCACTGGGCCGCATGCGGTCCTCGGGCTGCAGGTTGGACACCCCTGGCATAGAGTCATCTGTCATGACCTCTTTGAAAAAAAACCAGAATAGGAATGATAATTAACATTTTCTCAGTGTACAGTGTGCTTCGTGTTTTTTTTAAATTTTATTGTTGGCAGATCATTTTGACTAGGTCATTTTAAAAGTAGCTCACAAGCCCAAAAAGTGTGGGCACCCCTGCTATAAGCTGTCTAGCAACCATAGGAAATTAACCAATTATTCCAGGAATAAAGTAGGATTGTACAAGAATAGTCAGTTGCCCAGTTATGGATGAATTCCGATTCCTTCTTGGCTCAAAACCCTGCTAGTACAACCATTACCTTGAAAAATGCCCTGAGGATTCTTGATACACCAAAAAGCATTGCCCAAAACTGATGCTTCTTTCCTGGAATCACAAATCTTAATAATCTGATGTGGTAGCAAACTGGAGTAAGCCTAAGGTCCAAGCTCATTAAAAATTCTCCCAGACATACAGCTGCAATCACAGATCTTAAGGTTTCCATTCTGAAGTGCAACATCTCCAAAGTACAATTTACATGCTTGAGACATCTGCCAACATAATCTTGTGAGGAATGAACCCTGAAGGAATCACTAGAATGCCTAGGAAGCACCTGAATATGAGGTCCTTGATTAGGTTTTCTATCTGCTCAAAAGACAGTTACAAGCTTGAAACTGAGAATGCTGAAAGAAACCTATCTTCCTCAGTCTCTCTTTGCATCTCACAAACTAGCTCTTGAAGATACTTACCGTGTATACTCGAATATAGGACGAGATTTTTGGGCCAAAAAAATGGCCCCCAAAATGGGGGGTCACATCCTATATTCGGGTCATCACCCAATGACCACCTGACCTCCTCCCAGATTGTTGCAGGCCTCAACCGGCCTGCCGTATGACTTGGTAGGCCGGGATAAGAGGGACCTCTCCCGTCTCCCATCCCAGCCGACTATTTTTTTTTTTTTTTTTTTACCCATACCTTTTTTCACCGTTTTAAATTCCTGGTGGTCCAGCGGTGTATGGGGTAGGAACGATCTATCCGCACTCCTGCCCTGAGCCTCTCCCTCCCTGGATGTCTGCCTCCGATCTTGCGGCCAGCGGCACACCCAACAGGATCGAGCTTTTCGTGCTCCCTGTCTGGCCCCGTGCCGCTCTCTGAATGGCTGTCGACAGTTCTTGTCCACTGGAGGCAACCATTCAGAGAGCGGCGTGAGGCCGGACAGGAGCATGAAAAGCTCGGTCCTGTCGGGTGCACCACTGGCCGTGAGATCGGAGGCAGACATCGAGGGAGAGGCTCAGCACAGGGCAGAAGTGCCGTAAGATCACTCCTGTCCCATACATACACTGCTGGATTAAAAATGGATTAAAATAGGTACATGAGGGGGGGGGGGGGGTGTTAAAAAAATTGTTACTTGGTCGGGACGGATTCCTCATGTCCCAGTTTACTACTAGACCTCCAGAGGGGGTACAGGGTAGGAAGGTGGAACAGGGTGCAGAGCCTGGCAGGGAGTGGGGGGGGGGGGTTTGGGTATAGAGCTTGAAATGGTAGGGAGGGAAGAGGGCTGGGTACAGAGCCTGGCAGGGGAAGGCGTGAGGGAGAGGGACACTGGGTGCAGATCGTGGCAGAGTTTCACATTTAAAGTTTATTAAAATATTTTTATACCGCTTATTCAAATTTCTAGGCGATGTACAATAATAATAAAAAATAAATATCTTAAAGGAACAAAATAGTTGGAGCTAAAATATTAACCAAAACCATGTTAGGTTAGTAGACACATACAAAAACGTATATACTAACTGCACACAATTAGGAAAGAAGGGTAGAACTACAATATTTGAAAAAAAAAAAAAAAGCACACTTAAGGATAAAACAGTAGGTAAGGCAATCAAATATTAAGCTCCCGTCTTATATTCAAGTCAACCAGTTTTTCTTCCTTTTGGGGGGGAGAGGAATAATGGGGGTGTTGATTTATATTTGCATTGACTTATATTCAAGCATATTCGGTACTTAGAAATTTGGGTTTGTCTTCAGGCAAATGCTACAATTTGGTGTCCCCAAAATCCTTTATTAATTTTTCTAAAATCTTCAGCAAAGAGCAACTTGAACCAAACAGGAAGCCTACTGAGACAGGTTTTAGAAGCACTATCTATAGATCAATTAGACAGCCATAAAAGATACCAAAAAGGGCATCATTACTGCTGTACCCTGAGCATAAGTTATAAACAAATCAAAGAGCAAATGATGCACAAGTTAGATTGCAAATCGTTCAAAACACGACTGTTCATCTAATTTTTTAATCTAAAGACAGACCATATGATACCTTATTATTGGAAACTGTACTGGCTTCAAGTGGAAGTAAAAGTGATACAGTATAATCTCGTTATAACAAACTCACTTATAACGGAATATTGTTTATAGCGGACAAGGTCCGCTGGTCTCAGCCGTGCGCCTTTATGAACTTGTAGAAAAATCACTGTATATAGCGGACTTGCATACAACGGACTTTTGCATATAACGGACAAACAATATGGTCCCCAGAGCCGCTTTTAAATGTAGTTTTGTTTGGCTATAATGGACAAGCAGGCTCCGCCTACAAGGCTAGTGGAGTGCCGGTGATATAGTATCAAAATGCAGCCCAGAAGAAAACGACAGATTATTTTTCTTTCCAGTACAGTACGACATAATGCTTTAGAACATTTTAGTGTACTGGATTTATAATCATTTCCTACCAATGTTTTGCTGAGTTTTGTTATTGATGTTCTTGTGCAGTGACTGTTGTTCATTGATGCACGTTGTTTCAAGTTGACCTAAATAAAGTTTTTAAAAAAATGCAACTCTGGATATAACAGACTCTGGCTATAATGGACTGTTTTTCCAGGTCCCTTGAAGTCCATTATAACGAGATTATACTGTATTCAAATGTAGATGTATATGTTACAAAGTGACTCACTGTCGTGCACCAGGTTATCTTGTGGATTATTTTATGCTTGTAGATTCTAGACGTTTATCACAAAATTTTACCTTGTTTGCTTTCCATTCCGTAAACGGTTGTTTATGTAAAAGGTTGTTTCTGTAAAAAATATTTTCATAGATTGTCTTTTTAGGCTGCCATTTGGGGATAAGGATTTTAGCAATCTGATAGCAAATTCAATGTCCTATCAGCATTTCAGGAAATTGTTGAAAACCTGTTTGAGAAATTTCTAAAAGCCTGATTTGTACTTCACTGTGTTTATTCAGTTTTCTTTTATTATGTAAACTGGATAGAACTGCAAGGTTTTGCAGTACATACTGTTAAATAAATTTTTATGTTACTAGATGAGTTAGATCTGAGGGGTCTTCCTTTTTGTCTCCTTGAGTCACTCCATGGCTCTGCTGTATACATGGAAAACTGGCTCTCAACATATAGGAACTCTATTGGCCTGATGGGTTGGAAAAGTATTAGAGGGTTTTCTGGTTCCTAGTAGACTAGGATGCCC
This sequence comes from Geotrypetes seraphini, assembly GCF_902459505.1. NCBI lineage: Eukaryota > Metazoa > Chordata > Amphibia > Gymnophiona > Dermophiidae > Geotrypetes > Geotrypetes seraphini. Next base: position 454,780,203 of record NC_047084.1, read on the forward strand.
TGCAAGAAGCAGCTCCTGAACCAGGGATACTGAAATGCTTTCCAGAGTTTTGGAAATTACAGCTTTGAGGAGCTCTCTCCAGAAGAGAAACTACTGAAGAGCTGTCCCTTTCTAGCCTTGTCACCAAACCAGCTCCAGATGCCATAGATCTTGCATGATCTGAAACTGCTGCAAAGAGAACTGAATTGATCTCCTGTTGTCTAGTAATTGTAAACATCAGTCTGACATCGATGACCCCCCCCACCCCGCTTCAATCAAAGTGGATGGGAGATGTTTTGGTCCAAGAACCCTTGAAGAGAAAAGCCTTATGGAGCAATAAATTCTGAATACTTGAATTGTACATCGCTTAGGTATTTAATAAGCGATTTATCAAGCATTAATAAAACTTGGAAATTGAAGAACAAGGCATTCCTGCTCCCAGGGCTTTCCAGGAATCTCCAGAGGGTCTTAAATTATTTGGAGGGACTTCCATTGACTGTATGGAACTCACACTGCCCTAAACTGACATTTTGAGAGCCAAATGCATCACTTAAAGACACTGTCAATGGCTATGTTTGAGGAGGAATGAAATAAGGATGCTTTTCCCACTGCTTCTGCTCAGGAACTAGAGAGATGGGCAACATCAGATGCAACACTTTTTTGCACCATGAAAGCCTTTTTTGCTTGTCGCAGGACTCTTCCCTCAGTCTGAAGTATTGGAAAACCCACTGTGATAGGGGGCAGCACTTACTAACAGTGTGCTGGCCCCCACACCGAGAGAAGATGCTTGCATGTTTCACTGGGGCTTCCATGGCCCACAAAATCCACTCCTCTTCTCAAATGCACCAGCCACAACTAAAATCCAGATGATGCTAAAGGTGTTCCATGGAACTTCAAAACAGCTACACTTTCAAACAAAACCATAGATGACCAACTAAGTTCTAGAACAAGGATGAAACCCCCTTACTCACAATTAGACAAAGCTCTTCTTGTGTTCCAAAAACTGTGCTTTATTTTATTTAACATTTTCTTTAAATAGAGAAAGGAAAAACAGAACAAAATTTGTAAAATAAGGGGGTGGAAGGGAGGAGGGTATGGGGAAAAAAAATTATCAGACTCCTCTGATAGGTCACCCCTCAGCTTTAAGCAAACATTTTAATATTAAGAAAGGAACACTCCTTGCTCTAGTTTTCCAGTTTCTTAACTGGCCTCTAAAGATGCTAAGGAACATTTTCTTTTTTAGGTCTATAGCCAGATAAATGAAGAGATGATATCCACCCTAGCAAACTGAGACTAAACCCCTAATTCAGGAAGGTTCTTCTCTTCCCCTGCTCAGCCAGGTGATCTCAAGCAGAGTACCAAAAGCTCTAAAGATAAGTCTTGTTCAACCTGAAGGCTGTATGAGGTCGGGAACTGGGAGCCTGAAAGAGGGAAGCTGTTCTGAAATTGAAATCTTTAAAAAATAAAAAAAAAATGCTGCCTCAGGAGCCATGGATCCTTTTCTACCAAGCAACAGCCTGTAAACTGCTGCCCTGAGTGAGCAGCCTGGAGTCTAGGAAGAAGGCTGAAGCCCGGAGAGTCTGATCAATCCTAATCATCTGACTAGACATGTTTCTATCAGTTGAGAGAATGCCAGTAAGTGTCACCAGTGTACCACTTCTTTATATAGTTATTTTCTCATTGGAAAGTTGTTGATCTCTATCTAAGCTGATTTGGCAGGATAATAAATTTTCAACTCAATCAAAATTTGTCAAAAGAAGATGGAGGGAAATTGTCCTATGCATTCTCTATGATGTGCAGATTAGAGATGTGTTTTTCATACATTTTCCATGGTGTACAGCAACTTGCAGTGTATTTGAAAAGAGCAGGAGATTTGAGGGAGGAGTGTTACTGTACCTTTTCCATGGTGTGCTGCAAAGTGCAGGGGTCTTCAATGATGTGTCGGAACAGCAGAGTGACTAATGGAGTGAATCCGTTGAAGCCAGAGCTTTGGGTTAGGCTCAGGATCATGCGTGTGCTCTTGAGTTCAGCAAACATCATAGCATACTTGTGGTCTCGGGTCAAGCGAAGACAGAGACGCAGTGTGGCGTGCAGTGTGTCAGGGTCAACAGGAACCCCCAGCATGCTGACACATGAGCGGATCAGCACTGTCACCATCTCCTCCGTCAGCCCTTGAATCACCAACTCACTCACTTTGTTGTCCTCACCAGCTGCCTCTTTTTCTCCATTGGTGTCTAAAGACAAGCTAGTATCTGGACAGAAATAAAAGATGGCACAAGTGGTATGTCTATAGGCAGCAAATTAAGGTATAAGGGAAGATTAAGTACTTATCTTGATAATCTTCTTTCTAGTAAATAGGAACATCATTCTAGAACCCACTATTTTAAGTTCTTGTAAACCGTGTCGAGCTCCATTCTCATGGAGATGATGCGGTATATAAACTTAAGGTTTAGATTAGATTAGAACACTTGGGTAGCCAATCCCTGGTCGCGAGATCCTGTGTAGAGAGCCTCATTTACATTTTTCCGCTCTGCCTCCCTTTACTCTGGGCTGTCCCATAAGTCCTTAGTTCAGATGGTCTAGAGAAGGAACATAACAAGGAGGGGTATGGGGAGTCTCCCTGAGAAACAAATCTGCTTTGCTCATATCAAAACATTTAACACAAAATAATCATGAACCATTTAAAATATATAACGAGGTGGAACAAACAAGCCATCTACCTGAGTGCAACCTATACTAACAACTCTGCATGATACTCCTTGATCCCTTCACTATAGCGATGGTCTTCTCCATCCTTGTCCTTGCTGGATAGAAACAAGATATCTTGAAATCAGACATGTCTGAGACAGAAAGCAGGTTAAAGAACACAGGGCAGGCTTCAAGAATGATGTACTTATTTACTAGAAAGAAGATTATCTAGGTAAGTACCTAATCTTCCATTCCATTCTAATAGACACATTCTTGAACACTTGGGACATATCAAGGCAATACCTGGAATCTAGGGCAAGAAAGATGAGCTTGCTGAAAGTACTGAATATCCAAACGCAGTATCTGATTTAGCTATTATGTCCACCCTATAAAACTTTGTGAAAGTATGGAGGGAAGAACCATGTGGCTCACTCTGCAAATTTCCTCAGGGAAAACTGCTCTAGACTCTGCCCAGGAGGATGTTTCTCCCCTAGTGGAAAACGCCCTTATGGAGACGGGAGGTTGTTTCCCGCTCCCTATATAAGCTAAAGAAAAGACATACAAATCCATCATGAAATGGTCACTTTTGAAGCAGAGTGGCTCCGAAGGATAGATCCTGCTAGCACAAAGAGATGATCCGACAGACAAAACTCATTGGTGACTTCCAGATATCTAAGTAAAACTCTAAGGACATCCAGCAATTTCAGAACTTTGTCACTCTTTTTGGATCTTGAGGGCGTGAAGGCAAGTAGCCGTATTTCCTGGTTGATGTGAAACCTAAAGACTACCTTGGGCACAAAAGAGGGGACTATACGTAGTACTATCCCATTCTCTAAAATCCGGAGGAAGGGTTCTCTTCAGAGTTCACCTACAGTTTCGACACCAGAAATACCGCCTTAACTATCAGGTCCATCAATGATTTCTCCTCAAGAGGCTCATACAAAGCCCTAGTGAGGGACTATAGGATATTAATACTCCATGTTGGAAACGGTTGACATACTGGAGGGTGTTGGCTTAATGTTCCCTTCAAAAATCTGGACACATATGGGTAAGAGGCCAATCAAGGCAAGACCCTTTTGAAGGAATGTTAGAACCTAAGAAATTGGGGCCATGATCGGGTCTACACTCTTTGTACACCAGTCCTGAGAGCACTTCCAGGTCCTCACAAAGACAGCTAATGCTGACTGCTTCTAACAATGATTAGAAACAGAAACATGCTGGCAGATAAAGGCAAAATGGCCCATCTAGTCTGCCCATCTGCAGTAACCATTATCTCTTTCTCTCTCTGAGAGATCCCACGTGCCTATCCCAGGCCCTCTTGAATTCAGACACAGTCTCTATCTCCACCACCTCTTCTGGGAGATTGACCACGCATCTACCACCCTTTCTGTAAAAAAGTATTTCCTTAGATTACTCCAGAGCCTATCACCTCTTAACTTCATCCTATGCCCTCTCATTGAAGTTTCCTTTCAAATGAAACTCGACTCATGCGCATTTACATTACGTAGGTATTTAAACATCTCTATCATATCTCCCCGCTTTCCTCCAAAGTATACAGATTGAGATCTTTAAGTCTGTCCCCAAACACCTCATGATTTTAGTAGCCTTCCTCTGGACCGACTCCATCCTTTTTATATCTTTTTGAAGGTGATGTCTCCAGAATTGTGCACAATATTCTAAATGAGGTCTCACCTACAGTCTTTACTTCTGAATAACCTTTGTGAGCTAGGGCTGCTTGCTCAAGAGCCATGCCGTAAGCCCAAAGTGCTCTGGATTCTCCAGGGTGATTGGTCCCTGTGTAACTTCGGATGACAGGGTAGTCTGAGACCCTGGTCCCTCTGTAGATGGATATCGATGGTCATGTATGCTCAGAGACCTGGAAAACAGTTGGAGGAACACCCCAAATGTTAAGGTCTCACCATCCCAATCATTGCACACAGCTTTTAAAGACTTATCACAATATAGCAAACTTCATTAACTTCCAGAAAAAAGTTTTTATATTGCTTAATTGAAAATAAGCACTTATTTTATTGATTTCCTTGGGTCCCAAAATGGGACCATGTTTCACAGGCTGCTTCAGGGAATCCGACTTGGGAACTCAAAATTATAATATAGTGCCAATGGTCTCTAAACATAAACCAAGAAAATATGTTACAAGATAAAACACTACTCACTAAATTACCTTAAATCATATATTAAATAACAACCTAAAGCTTAACATTTTAACATACCTTAAACTTTAAAAACCTTTCACCACAAAGCTTTTCTTCAATATAAATCAATGTGAAAAATACGCCGCAAGATAAAGATGTTTAAATAGTGAGACGTCTGCACAGCTGATGAACGTGAAGACATAAGCAAAAATATTCACACACCAATTAGGAACCCAGGTCAATTATTCAAGATGTAAAAAAAGCTCTCCATTCCATCTCGTTAAGGCCATAAGGGTGCACCGTGTTTAATTCAAAGATCCATTGCTGTTCGCGCTTCCACAATAAAGCAATTTGGTTGCCACCATGGGGAAACTTTGGCGCTTCAATTACAGAAAACTGTAAATCATCAGTCTTGTGAATATTTGACATCCAATGCTAAATGAGAGGGGCTTCGGCTCTTCCAGTACTGATTTTACTTAAGTGTTCAATTATGCAGCTTTTTATCGCTCATGCTGTGTAGCCTACATATAGCTTCAGACAGGGACATTGCATGAAAAATCACCCCCCTCGGAAATTGCAGTCAGTTGTACACTTTCTGCTTTTTTTCTTCATCAACTCAGATATGGCAATTCAATGCAATGGAATGCTGTATTTACAACTCTTACAATTGCTACATGCAAAGTGGCCCTTTCCATATCCAAAAGAGTCAAGAACTGAGATCTCATTAAACGATGTTTAAATTAGGCCCCTTTGAATATGCAAATCATGGAGCGTCTTGAAAACAAGGGTGATATTGGAGTATAGTCCAATGGGATTTTATTATGCTCTTGATCTGAAATGCATATTGTGAGTAAGGAAGAAAAACATACTAGGTCTTCATCAGCAGTTTTTTGAGAAGGCTGCAGTAATACTGATTGGTGAGTATACAGAGCACGTTTGTAGGCTTTTCTTATCACCGCCTTTGGATAGCTCCTCTGCACAAAACGTTCCTGAAGTTCCTCTGCTTGGCTAAAAATTCTTTGCATAAGAAACAAATACGTCTGAGCCTCAAAAACTGTCCAACAAGAATATTGTTACATAGATGTTTAGGGTGGAAACTATTGTGACATAAAATATTTTTGTCAGTGGATTTTCTGTAGAGGGTAGTGACAAACTTTCCTTCCTCAATGTTGATCATCAAATCCAAAAAAGGTATTTTATCTTGATGCACTTCCAAAGTAAACTGTAAATTAAGGTCACATTGGTTCAATCACTTAAACTCATACAACTCATTATGTGTTCCAACTCATACTGCAAACACATCACCGATGTAACATCTCCAAAGGAACTTAGTGAAAAATGCAGATGGATACAAAAATTGTTCCTACAACTGGTTTCCAGGTCTCTGAGCATACATCATCGATATGCATTATAAATTGCAATTAGCAATTTAGTTTACAGATTTTGGGGGTTTCCCCTGTAATTATAAGTACTTTCCCAGACATCAGTTTGAGTGAGTTTTGGGGAAAAATTTTCCCCAAATGTAGATGGAATATGTAGATGGAACAGATCTACATATCATGGCCGTCTCGGCCAGTTTGGAGCCACAAGAACTACAGACCCCTGGTGTGACTTTATTCTCCTAAGAACTTTTCCTATCATGGGCGATAAAGGGAACACTTACAGATACCCTGCCTATGGCCATGCTGTACCAGGGAGTCCAAGCTAACAATTCCTGGCTCGTATCTTCAGCTGAAGAACTGAGACGCTTTCTTGTTGGCCGCTTGACACCATCTGATCGAACGCTGGGTGCCTCCATTCACTCACAATGCAGTCAAAACACTTCCTGGAGTGGAGTCCATTCTCAAGGATTTAGGTACCAGCTGAGAAAATCCACTTGCATACTGTCTGCTCCTGCAACATGTGCAGTTGAGAGAGCCAACAGGTGGATCTCTGACCACTGGAATAACAGTTGAGCCTCTTGGCATAGTGGTGCACTCTTCGTGCCTCCTTGTTGATTGATATAAGCCACCGCCATTGCATTGTCAGATAAGATCCTCACCGCTTAGTTCTGCAGAAAATTCTCAAGCACCTTCAGGGCTAGACAAATGGCCCTCTGCTCCAACTGGTTTATTGACCATCTCCTCTGAGATGCCAATGACCCTGCAAGGGATGCCCCTTGCAAATGGAGATGCAAAGTGGCACTCCCTGGGTTAGCAGCTGAGGCTCCAGTCACCAGTTCAGAATGTAATGCGCTTCCAGTGAACAAGGTAGGGACATCTGCAACACAGCCATCTGCAGACACCAATGGAATAGAAGCGAATCCTGGAGGAGAGGGCTTAAGTGTATCGTCGCCCAAGGGTCAAATCTATGGCTGCCACCATTGATCCCAGTAAAAGCATCCATGAAGCTACTCAGAGGGCACTCAAGCTCTCTGTGGACAAAACCTAGAGTGAAATTTGCTCCCAAGAAAACGGTCTTTGAGCACTGGACTGTTAATGCAGGCTGGCCAAGGAGGTGCCTGGCCAAGCAGGCTGCCCCATGGCTGCAGTTTTCCATCCTTAGAGTCTGTTTCCTTCTGCAGCCAGAGTTGTCCTGCAACTGGGAGACTCTGCAGCTCTAAAAAGCTTTGCAATCAGATAATAAAACTCAAAATTCATGAAAAATAAAAATGAGCAGAAGAGAAAGGCTCCTATCGTGAATGTAAAAAGAGAAACTGAGGATTTGCAGGACAGCCCAGAGTGAAGGGAGGCAAAGTGGAAAAATGTAAATGAGCCTATCTATAAAGGATCTCCTGACCATGGATTGACTACCCAAGTGTTTAAGAATGATGTGCCTATTGCACTAGAAGTAATATTGCAGAGTAATAACTCCACTCACAATAGTTTGAACATTAAGTTGTCTATGGTTTGCAACAACCAACAAAAAAAAACACTGTGCACAGAAGGCCAAGGTATATTTGCATCCCACGGCTCAGTCTTCACCTTTTACACAGTCTGGCTATTAACAGGAAGACAAACTTAGCCATATTCTCCACTTCTAAGAATTTAAGGTCTCTTAATTTTCCTATGATACATGATACCCCTGAAATTTTTCTTTTCAATTATTTTTCAAAGCTTCATATTTTCCCCACAGGTTGAGAGAATAGGAACTTCATTATTATATTTTTATTAAAGTTGTGTTTCCAGCTGGGGCAGAGGGGCTCTTTAAAGGTTCAATTGCAGTAGATAACTAAATACATCAAAACTTCAAAACCTTATTGGAGAATTCACAAGATATATATCAGGAAACTATTCTAGTGCTTTCCATCTCAGAACTAGACAAAAATTTTATCTTAAGAATAGTCTATTTTGAGGCCATTCAATAGTGTTGTTTTCTGTCACAATGCAAGCTACTCAATGATTAGCAACTCAAAGGGTGGGTATTGGTACCAAAGTAACTTTTTGCCTAAAACTTTCATAAATGTATGCTTATCTTAAACGATTTGAAGCAACATGGGAACACTGACATTCTTCAGGTTGTTGAATGTTTTCAAATGAAAGACAGGGGAAAAAAATATTAACATTTTTTCCATGTATCATAGAATGCCCTCTTTTGGGAAAAAAGTGTTATAAGAAAGCAAATATATATATATATATATATATATATATATATATATATATATGAAAATAAATATTAAATTAAAAGTAACCATAAACAATATGTAGCCTGCAACGAGGGGAAGAAAGTTAAGCAAAAAGAGATTATGCCTTACCTTTATAATATCTTTTCTAGTAAAAAAAGTTTATCATTCTGGACAAGCGGGTTATCTCCTCATGGCTGCGAGCCATCTGCAGAAGGAATCCACTCCAGATTTTTTCTGTGATCCTCCTACTTTACTGGGAGCTCTATTGCACTCCAGTGAGTGTCCAAGCATGCAAGAGCTTCCCTGAGATTAGATGAAGTAATGAAATGGGAAATTTCCCAAACAGTTCTGCTCTAACAAACATTTGAACAATGAAACCACCACCAAATGCCAACAGAAGCATTAAATATGCCCAGCAACCTATTATACAATATTCATCAAGGCCCAAAGGGCTGATTGGCATCCAAAATACATACTTGGAGAAGAACAGATTGAGACAGTAGGCAGGTGCAGAAGGACAGGGCGGGGGTCCTGAATGACACACCTATGTACTGGAAAAGATTAAGACAATCTCTTTTTCAAGTGGGACATACAAAAACAGTCCCTTCTTTCCGAGTGAAGGCAGTGTGGTGCATAAGGATGTGCAGGATCGCCGTGTAGAAGTGGCTCTCAGGAGACTTTAGAGTCATAGCTGCCTTAGCAGCATCTTTTATTACACATGCCTATCTTTCCAGGCTGCGTACTTTAGAGCGTGAAGGCAATGAACCACCCACTCAGCTTCTTTTATCTGGTGTGGCATATATATAGCAGATGCTCTAACACAGGGGTAGGGAACTCCGGTCCTTGAGAGCCATATTCCAGTCGGGTTTTCAGGATTTCCCCAATGAATATGCATTGAAAGCAGTGCATGGAAATAGATCTCATGCATATTCATTGGGGAAATCCTGAAAACCCAACTGGAATACGGCTCTCGAGGACCGGAGTTTCCTACCCCTGCTCTAACATTATTCATAACAAATCAAACACAAGCCCCTCGTTTTTGAGGTGCTGATTGTGGATTGTCCGCCTTTGGCTGTGGAGTCTGGTGCCTGTGGTGACATTAAGTACTTTCCTTACGGTTCTTTTGGTTATTCATGATTAGGGTTACTGTGCTGTAAACCAGGTCGGAAGTGTAGTTCAATACTAACATTATTCATGTCATGAGAAAAGCATTAACTTATTCAATCTCTGCTCATAGAATGATCTGGATTAGACAATGGCTGGAAATTCCACCTCTAAAGCTACTCAGCAGATTCCCTTTCAGGGGACAGTTATTTGTAAGGGTCTGGATGACCTCATGAACTATGTAGTGGACAGTTATCCTAGAGCCTCTAGAGCAGGGGTGAACAACTCTGGTCCTCGAGGGCCGGAATCCAGCCGGGTTTTCAGGATTTCCCCAATGAATATGTATGAGATCTATTTGCATGCACTGCTTTCAGTGCATATTCATTGGGGAAAATCCTGAAAACATGACTGGATTCCGGTCATCGAGGACCGGAGTTGCCCACCCTTGCTCTAGGATAACTGAGGCTCTAAATGCTTTCATTTTCATGGCTCCAGGTGGTCTCGACAATATTCCAGTTCCAAAACCCAGAGGTTCTCCCAGAGCTACAGGCAGCGGTTTTCCGGACCCAAGCATGACCAGACCTCAGCATATTGTGCTGCTCCCCTGTAAGGAAGAAGATGTCTTCTTCTACCTCAATACGGCCAGTAACGTATTTGAACGTCTCTATCATGTCACCCCTATCTCTGCGTTCCTCGAGAGAGTAAAGGTGCAACTTACCTAGACGTTCTTCGTATGGGATATCCTTGAGCCCTGAGACCATCTTGGTGGCCAATCGTTGAACCAATTCCATTCTTAGCACATCCTTCCGATAGTGTGGCCTCCAAAATTGTACACAGTATTCCAGATGTGGTCTCACCATGGACCTGTACAGCGGCATTACCACCTCGGGCTTTTAGCTGACAAAGCTTCTCCAGATGCAACCCAGCATTTGTCTAGCCTTGGATGAGGCTTTCTCTACTTGATTGGCTGCCTTCATATCTTCACTAATGATTATTCCCAGGTTCCGTTCTGCCACAGTTCTGGTTAAGGTCTCACCATTCAGAGTGTAGTTTCTGCATGGGTTTCTGCTACCAAGGTGCATAACTTTACACTTCTTGGCATTAAAATTCAGCTTTAAACAATCAAAAAAAAACCTGAGAGATATCAAAAAGCAAAGGAAATTAAAAACTACCGTATTTGCCGGCGTATAAGACGACTTTTCAGTACCTTAAAATCCTCCCCAAAGTCGGGGGTCGTCTTATACGCCGGGTACTGTTTAGAGAGCTGCACGGGGACGCCCCTAGGGTCGCGGGGATCCCGTGGGGACGCCCCCTAGGGTCGCGGGGATCCCATGGGGACGCCCCCTAGGGTCGCGGGGCTCCTGCGGGGCTGGATGCTCAGTCTTCTGGATGTACGCGGCTCTTCTTCTCCCTACCTTCTCTGCTTGCAGCACAGAGCCGAACGGAAGTCTTCCCGACGTCAGCGCTGACGTCGGAGGGGAGGGAGGGCTTAAACAAAGCCCTCCCTCCCTCCGACGTCAGCGCTGACGTCGGGAAGACTTCCGTTTGGCTCTGTGCTGCAGGCAGGGCAGATAAGGAGAAGGAGAGTAGCCTCGCGGTTCGAGTGGCTACCAAGGGAGAGGGGCGGCCCGCCCCGCCCCGGTTGCAGCACAGCCGGCCAGGTTCCCTTACTTTTGTGGCACTTCCCCGACCGACCGATAACAGCCCGGGTCCGACAATCCTCCCTGCCCTGTAGCCGCGAATCTAAATTACCTTCTTACAGCAGCTGTAAGAAGGTAATTTAGATTCGCGGTTAAGGGCAGGGAGGTTTGTCGGACCGGGGCTGTTGTCGGTCGGTCGGGGAAGTGCCACAAAAGTAAGGGAACCTGGCCGGCTGTGCTGCACCCGGGGCGGTAGAGAAGGAGGGGGGGAGAAGGACGCTGAAAGGCCATGGTGAAGACAGGAGGGGGGGGAAGGACTCTGAAAGCACTTGAAGACAGAGGAGGGAGAAGGAGGCTGAAAGCACATGGGGGAATACAAAGGGGTGGAGAAGGACGCTGAAAGGCCATGGGAAGGGTGGGGCGGGAGAAGGACACAAAGGAAATGAGGAAGAGAGAGTAGGGAGAAGACGCTGGCAGGGAAGAAGACAGATGCCAGACTATGGGGGGAGCAGAGAGAAGAAGATGGGTGCCAGACCAATTTGGAAGGGGGAAGAAAGGGAGAGGCACAGTAACAGAGCAAATGGAAGATGCAGAAGGAAGAGAGATAGTGGATGGAAGGAATTGAATGAGAACATGAGGAAAGCAGAAACCAGGCAACAAAGGTAGGAAAAGAATTCTATTGCTTTAGTGAATTAATTAAAATTGTTGAAATAAATTCTGATGTTCTTTTAAGTTTTATTTGTTGTGCAGAAGGTGTGCGGAAGAAGGGGTAGTCTTATACGGCGAGTATATAACAAACTCTATATTTTAACTGTAAAAGTTGGGGGGTCGTCTTATACGCCCAGTCGTCTTATACGCCGGCAAATACGGTAACTAATATAGAGAAAATAAAGAATTCCTTCTACAAACTATCCAATAAATCATAAAACTCAAGAGACATGAGTATAATGTACAAAAGTTATCATATAATAACCAATATAATACTTTATTATCTTGATTAATATAATTTTTAAAAAATATTTTAATTTTTTAAATTTGAATTTTAATAGTCAAAAAAAAAGAGGCCCCGCTGGTGGATCGTTGGGTTCAGTTTAATCATAATCTCTCTGATTTACGCTTTTGTGTATTTAAACAATTTTCTGCTCTTTCATTTACTTATTTATCATGAGCAACGCTTGATTTTTGCATGGCGGACTGTCGTCCCTAATGGCTTGAATCGTGAGATTGAGTGGCTGGTTCTTCATTAATTATGAGGTTTTGTTTGTTTTGTTGTTTCATTAATGTTATTTCATTTTAATTGATTTGTTTGTTACTTAATGTCCCGCCCCTTCCTCAGCCATTACAACTTCCGCCAGCCCTGCGTTGTTGTTGGTAGTTCTGGCCTAGACTCTCCACCCGTTATGGTAGCTATGATTTAGGTTTAGTTTGTTTTGTTTAGACTGTTTTTGTACACAAGTGTTTGTATTTTATTAAGAATTTTTATAAAAATTTTTACTTTCTGTATCTTTTTATTCCCTTGTGATTTCCCCTACCTGGTGTATTTTCCATTTATGTTCTCTTTAATATATACGATTGTAGTTCTACCCTTTCTTTCCTCATGTGTCTGTTAGTTAGTTTGTTTGATTTTAAGATAATGTATTAAATTTATGTATATGTTTATAATTACTCTGTTGTACCTACTTTTTATCTGTAAATCACTTAGCAATTTAAATTAAGCGATTCAACAAGCTAAAAATAAACTTGAAACTTAAACTTGTACATTTTATTTGTAGCTCAATTCCTCCTCTTGATAAAGACCTTATGGAAACACGGCCTGTGTTGAGGAAGGGCAAGAAACTTGTTGCCGTCCAGGCCCTGTATTGTGTATGGTTAAATGTGGAACGTCTTTTAAAGCATCCTTTAAAGCACCTTTTTGCACCTGATTTAGACCTCTTCACATCATTGGAATTATATTGCACATTATTGGAGTTATCATCGCACATCAGCACTTTAGTTTTTGATTGGATTTTGAACTTTGAAGTGAACTAACTTGGCTTTGTTTAAGGATGGCTGGGTCGCTCCTCTGCTATGTTTAGCTCATCGGACTTTTCAGCTAAGTATTTGCTCAATTTTGCCTTTTGCTTCTTGGCTTTATGAACAGAGCGTACCCTGTGTGCCATCTATATATTTTGTGGAGCGGAATGACGTTAGCTGTTTTCCAGTCTAATGGAATTATTCCCATGCTCAGAGAAAGATTTAAGAGCGCGGCTAATGGCTCTGCCAGGACATCTCTCAATTCCCTAAGCATTCTGGGGTGCAATTTATCCGGTCCCTTGGCTTTATACACTTTGAGCCTTGACAATTCTTGGTAGACGCTGCTGGTGGAAACTTAAAAATTCCTGAACGGGTCTTCTGGCTCTCTCTTGTTTGCAGTTGTGGACCGGATCCTGGTGCCTCACAGATAAATACTGAGCAGAAGTATTTGTTCAGTAGTTCGGCTTTATCGGAGTCCGATTCTACAAAGTTGCCATCGGGTTTCCCTAGGCGCACTATCCGGTCTGTATTCCTCTTTCTATCACTAACATACCTGAAGAAGGATTTATCCCCTTTTTTAATATTCCTAGCTAAATCTTCTTCCATCCTGAGTTTGGCATATCTGACCGCTGTTTTAACAGTTCTAGATTTCACTAGATAAGCTTCTTTGTCTTCTGGTCGTTGTGATCGTTTGTAGGATGCAAATGCTCTTTTCTTCTGCTTTATGAGTTCCGAGATCTCCACAGAGAACCATTGGGGTTTGTTATTTCTCCGCTGTTTTTCTTACGGTCCTTATAAAGAGGTTGGTTGCTTCCTGTAGGGTAGATTTCAGAGCTGACCACAATACCTCCACATCATCTGTTGTGTCTTGGTTTTGCAGCGCCTCATAGACAAAATTTCCTATGCTCTCGAAGTCAGTGTCCTTAAAGTTAAGGACCTTCGTTGATGTGTTCGACCTCGTGGATCCCTTCCTGAGGTGAAACCACACCATTTTGTGGTCGCTGGAGGCCAACGCCTCACCTACCAAAACCTCTGTGACGCTATTTCCATTGGTGAGTATCAGGTCCAGAATCGCCTGATCCCTGGTGGGCTCCAAAACCATCTGTTTGAGTCATGCCCCCCGTATAGATGTTAGTAGCCATAGAAACATAGAAGATGACGGCAGATAAGGGCCATAGCCCATCAGGTCTGCCCACTCTATTGACCCACCCCCAAGTCTACTATCCTAGGGATCCCACTCCTTGTGACAGGTTCCTTGGCTTAATCCTCTAAGGGATCCCACATGGGCATCCCATTTGCTCTTAATTCTTGCACGCTGTTTGCCTCGATCACCTGCACCAGGAGCTCGTTCCAAGGATCAACCACACTCTCGGTGAAGAAATATTTCCTGGTGTCGCCATGAAATTTCCCGCCCCTGAGTTTGAGCGGATGCCCTCTTGTGGCTGAGGGTCCTTTGAGAAAAAGAGAATCTCTTCTTCCATCTCGATATGGCCGGTAATATACTTAAACGTCTCGATCATGTCTCCTCTTTCCCTATGTTTCTCGAGTGAGTACAGCCGCAAATTTTTCAGCCTTTCCTCGTACGATAGATCCTTGAGCCCCGAGACCATCCTGGTGGCCATCCGTTGCACCGACTCTACTCTCAGCACATCTTTTCGGTAGTGTGGCCTCCAGAATTGCACACAGTTTTCCAAATGAGGTCTCACCATGGTTCTGTATAATGGCATTATGACTTCAGGCTTACGGCTGACGAAACTCCTGCGGATGCAACCTAACAACTGTCTTGCCTTAGATGAAGCTTTCTCCACATGATCAGCAGTTTTCATGTCTGCGCTGATGATCACTCCCAAGTCTCGTTCTATTGAAGTTCTAGCTAAGGTCTCAGCATTCAAGGTGTAAGTTCTGCACGGATTTCTGCTGCCAAGGTGTATGATCTTGCATTTCTTAGCGTTGAAGCCCAGCTGCCAGATCGAGGACCAAAGCTCCAACAAATGTAGGTCCTGTGTCATACTATCGGGTGAATTGCCGTCTCTCACTATATTGCATAGTTTGGCGTCGTCAGCGAATAACATTACCTTATCTTGAAGCTCCTGAGTTAGGTCCCCTATGAATATGTTGAAAAGGAGCGGGCCCAAGACTGAGCCCTGCGGTACTCCACTGGTCACCTCCGATGTTTTAGAGAGGGTACCGTTAACTACCACCCTCTGCCACTCAGCCAGTCATTAACCCATGTAGTTAGTGTTTCTCCCAGCCCCATTGATTTCATCTTGCTCAACAGCCTGCGATGCGGGACACTATCGAAAGCTTTGCTGAAGTCTAGGTATACGACGTCCACAAATTCTCCCAAGTCTAGCTGTTTTGTTACCCAGTCAAAGAAGCTGATGAGATTGGATTGGCAGGACCTACCCTTGGTGAATCCGTGTTGACTGGGATCCCGTAGGTTCTTCTCATCCAAGATTGCGTCTAATTTACGTTTGATTAGTGTTTCCATGAGTTTGCATACTATTGATGTGAGACTCACCGGTCTGTAGTTTGCAGCCTCTGCCCTGCAACCCTTTTTGGCAGTGGAACGACGTTAGCTGTTTTCCAGTCTATGGGGACTCTCCCCGAACTTAGGGAGAGATTGAAGAGTCCTGATAGTGGTTCTGCCAGGACATTACGCAGCTCACTGAGCACCCTGGGGTGTAGATTGTCCGGTCCCATGCCTTCTGCTGCTGCTGCTGGTCTTAGCTGAAACTTTGTTCCAGTTTATATCTGGCATGTTGAAGTCCCCTAACAGTACAGTGTCTCCATGCAGAGTGAAGGTCTCAATGTCTTCAATTAATTATTTGTCTATGTCACCCTGTTTAGGAGGTCTGTATATAATGCCCAGATACAGGCATTTGCCACTTCCCCTGGCAAGGTTCACCCAGAGGGACTCCCCTGTATACTTGACACCTGTGATTCTAGTAACTTTGATTTCTTCCTTGATATATAGCGCTACCCCTCCTCCATTTTTGCCTTCTCTGTCTCGGCGGAGTAAGTTATAACCTGGTATAGCCATATCCCATCCATGGGAGTCCGTGAACCAAGTTTCAGATATGGCCACCACATCTAGGTCAGCACTCCTCATTTCTGTCTCTTAATTCTAGTATTTTATTGCCTAAACTGCAGGCGTTAATGTACATAGCCTTCCATACTTCGTGTATGCCCGGTGTGCGTGGAGTTTTTCCCGCTTGACTTAGCATGCCCTTTATTTCCCAGTTTGAGTTAGTTTGTCCCTTTCAAGTTGATCTGTCCCCTGCGGTACTGACTGCAGCGTAAGTACTCACCTCAGACTCAGTAATGGAGTGTTTACTTACCATACCGGGATGGTTACTTACCATACCATACCAGGATGAGAATGGGTTCCATCCCCCAACTCACCTAGTTTAAAGCCCTTTGGAGCAGGTGAGCCAGTCATCTATCAAAGACATTCTTCCTTCTTCTGGTTAGGTGGAGCCCATCCGATCCCTGTAGTGCCTCTCCGTGGTCCAGGAAACCAAAGTTCATCTCCCTGCACCAACCGTGTAGCCATTCGTTTGTCTTCCGGATGCGAACTTCCCTGGTTCTACCCTTGCCTCTCACTGGAAGGATGGAGGAGAAGGCCACTCGTGCTCCCATTTGCTTCAGCTTCTCACCGAGGGCTCTAAAGTCTTCAGATATCTTCTCCGGGATGTTCCTGGTGGTGTCGTTCATCCCGATGTGGATGAGAAGCATAGGATAGTAGTCTTGGGGCTTGATCAGTCTCCCTAGGCTTATGGTCACGTCCCTGATTCTGGCTTCTGGCAGACAACAAACCTCTCTTGATCGTAGATCCGGTTTGCATATTGCACCCTCTGTGCCCCGCAGCAGGGAGTCCCCAATGACTACCACTCTGCGCATCTTCGTGGGGAGCTGATCCGTTGCCCCTGGAGCCTGAGTCATCTTCTGTAAATCCTCTTGAAAGTCGTCCTGAAAGTCGCTGGCTGGTTCTATCTGTAGAAGCTGGAACCTGTTTTTTGGGTGATCTGTGGGGTTGATGTGAAGCTTGTCTGTTTGCTTGAAGTGGAGGAAGGTCTTTTGTATTTGCTTGTAGAGGTGACCAGTTGCCAGGAGTCGATGTCTCCAGCCTCTTCTTGTACCCCAGCTGTTACTTCCAACGCTGCGAATCTGGTCGGTCTGGGTGTCTCAAAAGTAGTCATGTTTCCTTGTGCATGCTCAGAGACTTGGGACAGCTCCTGGATGACGCCATCGATGTAGGCCTCATCTTCCCTGATGCTTCTAAGATGCTTCACCTCCTCCCTCAGGCTCAAAAATTCTTGCATGATGTCTCTGTCAGCCTGTTGCTGGTTGACCACCTCTGCATGTACTGAGACTGAAGTCATCTGCTGTGGAATAACTTCTGTCTGCACAGAGACCTCTGTCATCTGTCGTGGGTAATCTTCTGTTTGCATGGAAGCTGTGGTTGTCCTATGGCTCTCTTCGGTGACTGGGACGCTGGTCTTCAATGCAGTCTTGTTGCTTCTAGTTATTCCTGCCATTTTTCAGCTTCTCACTTGCTGGGTGTTGGCCCTGGTCTGCCTGCTAGTTGATTTGCTTTTGTACTCCTGGTTAGCTGATAAGTGTAGTTGTCTGCTGTTTGGTGGGCCCGCCTACTTGCTGGGTGTTTGCTCCTATCCGCCTGTTAGTTGACTGTGTGAGTCTGTCTGATGTTTGCTAGGTGTTTGCTTTGTCACTTCTTCTTGCTAGTATGTGCTTGTGTTTCCTTGTCTTGTGTGTCTTTTGCTGGTATCTTTTATATCTGTCACTCCAGGGTCAAAAAGGGATGCAGAGCAGAGGCTGCGAATTACAGACCAGTGAGCCTCACATCAATAGTGTGTAAACTCATGGAAACACTGCTTAAAAGTAAATTAGACACGATTTTGGACGAGGGGAATCTAAGGGATCCCAGTCAACATGGATTCACTAAGGGTAGGTCATGCCAATCCAATCTTATCAGCTTCTTTGATTGGGTAACAGGGAAGCTAGACTCGGGAGAATCTCTGGACATAGTGTACTTGGATTTCAGTAAAGCTTTTGACAGCGTCCCACACCGTAGACTGTTAAGCAAGATGAAATCGATGGGGTTAGGTGAGACACTAATTGCATGGGTTAATGATTGGCTGAGTGGTAGACTTCAGAAGGTGGAGGTCAACGGTACCCTTTCTGAGACATCGGATGTGACCAGCGGAGTGTCACAGGGCTCGGTCCTGGGTCCACTCCTGTTTAACATATTCATAAGGGACTTGTCCCGAGGGCTTCAGGGTAAAGTAACACTATTTGCTGCCGCCGCCGCCGCCAAAATATGTAATATAGTAAGTGAAAGCAATCGGCAGGATAGTATGACGCAGGATCTGCTTACGTTGGAAAACTGGTCCTCGACATGGCAACTGGGCTTCAACGCTAAGAAATGTTAAGGTCATGCATCTCGGCAGCGGAAATCCATGCAAAACTTACACCTTAAATGGAGAAACACTAGCTAGGACTTCAGAAGAACGAGACTTGGGAGTAATCATCAGTGCAGACATGAAGGCTACCAAACAAGTAGAGAAGGCCTCATCCAAGGCAAGGCAAATGATGGGATGTATCAGTAGAAACTTCATCAGCCGCAAACCTGAAGTCATAATGCCACTCTACAGAACCATGGTGAGACCTCATCTGGAATACTGTGTGCAATTCTGGAGGCCACATTACCATAAAGATGTGCTTAGAGTTGAGTCGGTTCAACGGATGGCCACTAGGATGATCTCCGGGCTTAAGGGTCTCTCATACGAAGAAAGACTAAACAAATTGCAGCTCTACACTCTAGAGCAGTGGTTCCCAACCCTGTCCTGGAGGAGCACCAGGCCAATTGGGTTTTCAAGCTAGCCCTAATGAATATGCATGAAGCAAATTTGCATGCCTATCACTTCCATCATATGCAAATCTCTCTCATGCATATTCATTAGGGCTAGCCTGAAAACCCAATTGGCCTGGTGTTCCTCCAGGACAGGGTTGGGAATCACTGCTCTAGAGAAACGCAGGGAAAGGGGGGACATGATTGAGACATTTAAATACATCACAGGACGTGTTGAGGTGGAAGACGATATCTTCTTTCCCAAAGGACCCTCGGTCACAAGGGGGCACCCGCTCAAACTCAGAGGAGGGAAATTTAATGGTGACACCAGGAAGTATTCTTCACAGAAAGGGTAGTAGATCACTGGAACAAGCTTCCAATGCAGGTGATCAAGGCCACCAGCGTGCTTGACTTTAAGAATAAATGGGACATACACGTGGGATCCCTACGAGGGTAGAGTTAAGGAAATAGGTCATTTTAATGGGGTGGGTCAGAAGAGTGGGCAGACTTGATGGGCTATAGCCCTTTTCTGCCGTCATCTTTCTATGTTTCTAATGAGTCACCCTGAGATGCCTCTAATTTGTGTTTCTTGGGTTGCTGGGCGACCATGTCCTTTCAAGAGGAATAGTCACTGTTTCCAAGCCCTGAACTACTACTAATTATTTCTATAGCATTACTAGACACACGCAGCGCTATACAGAGTCACAAAGCGTAAGAAAACAGTCCCTGCTCGAAAGAGCTTACAATCTTTTTTTGAATTCTACAGAACTTTATTTCTCACCCATACAAGAGCTATAGCTTGTTTTGCACGGTCTCCTGAAGTCCATCTCTGGACCAATCCCTACCCAAGCATCCTGGCTAATTTTCCTCTAAACAGAGGACTGCATCCCATGTGTTCCACACATTCAATAAGAGTCCTATAAGACATTTAACAAGAGAGGTTTCTTGTGCTGGATGCACAGACTCTTTGTAATAGGAACCAGTTGGAAGACCCTGTTCTCTTTGGTGCCGACGTTCAGCTGAAATCAAAGGTCTCTGAGAGGCTAATGAGAAATGGGTCCAAATCTGGGCTCTAAACAAACTATTGGTATTGTCTGTCTGGACAGATTTACACAGCTATATCATAATGTCACCAAGAAGGTGACGTGGGCTGAGGGTTCTGCAGATAGGACATCACCACCGCTGAGATGGACAACATAAAACTGCTCATCATCTGTTTAGTGTCTTCTGAGCTTCGGGAATTAGCAAAGCTGATGAACGAGCAGTAGATAGCAATCCAGGCACACCACTTGAGCTTGAGTATAAGGCCACACATGCTGAAAATCACGCCTAGAAGATTCATATAATCAGAAGTGGGGTCTTCCAGAGTGGAGTTGTTCTCTGTGGAAGGAGGTTTGTACCGTAGCTTACAATCTAAACAAGAAAAAAGAAAAGACCGTCCCAGCGGGCTAGCTCTCCTTTCAGTTAGTTGAGAACATATAGAAAGGTTAAGCTGGCCACTCCTGCCTCCCCATTCCTTGCTGTGCAGCATGTGGCGCAAGGATGCTCTTGAGGCGTAGAATTTGCATAATCCTGGCATGAAGATTTGGAGGTGCAGGAAGCATTTTGAAAAAAAAGATTGCTAAAAATCTAAGAAGGCCGTCAGGATTTTGGTGCCTAAAATCACAAAAAAAAACCCCCACAAAAAAACCTAACAAAATTTTTTTTAAAAGGTGAATTTAGGATTTTTGTAGAGGAGAAACTTAGAGGAACATGCAGAAACCTCAAAAACTGTATTTTCAGACTCCCCCCCCCCTCGATTCACCTCACAGCCTTACTCACTGGGACCTGTGCTACAGCCTGCCTTAGCTCTTTACAGTAGCTAGAAAGGAGAAAAAATTACTGCTTCATGCTGAAATCCTTCCTCAATGCTGATTTTCTGGCTGACATACACAATGTCTGACCGAACCCCCATCCCCGCAGACCAAAGGATGCAATACAGAATGGGGGGGGGGGAGGAGGCAAGAAATGCAGAGGCCAACCTGTGAGACACCACTGAGCCTCCTAAGGATGTCTAACAGCATGCACTCAAACTCTTGCTAAGCTGTAGGGTAATGGAAGGCAAGTGGGGATGGCCCTGAGCTCCAAAAATACTTGTGCAGACTGGTTAACGGGTACCATAAGGGATCGGCCTGCCAGCTGCAGACCACAGACCGCTTCCTCTCTAAGCAGGCAGACCTGAAACTGATATGGGTAAGCTCCGAGCCTCAAATTTATCGAATATTAACTGAGAAATATCAAGAAAAACAAATAAAAAGGGGAGAGCAGAACAGAAACACTCCTGGCTCATGTGCAGAGAAAGTGTAGAGGGCAGTGAAGTAGGAGGATCACAGAAAAAAATCTGGAGTGGATTCCTTTTGCAGATTGCTTGCAGCCATGGGGAAATTAACCTGCTTGGCCAGAATGACACACTTATTGCACTGGAAAATAAGAATAGCTATTTGGTTTTTTTTTTGTTTTTTTTTAACTAGGTGCCCAATTATATAGCCTTCACAAATGCCCTCCAACAAGTACCAAAAACAAACATAAAAACCCACTGAATCCTCTCTGCAAAAGGTACACAGTTTCTGAACAGTTAACAAAATTGACAACATTGTTCCTATTGCCAAAAAAGTGCTCCTAAACAAAACATTCCTATAAACACAGGAAAAGAGCGGCATAGCCAGGTGGGCTCACTCAGCAATGGTGCACTCTTTCAGCAGCTGGCAGGAATCCTCAAGCCTGCCAGTTGAAAACTTTTTTGAACATGGACAAAACACAACTCTCTAGTTGCCTGCAGCTTTTCTGTGCCAACTAACCACAGCACTCAACATATGCTTGATTTTTCCACATACATGAAAACAAAGCATGTGGCATAGGCATCGGGCGGCTCATGAAAGTGCCACTGACTGAAGAACTGTGTTGGAGAAACCTGGCCAAGTTCAAGGAGGTTTTCTGCTGGCAGGACTTGGGAAATCACACTACCTCAGGTATTTAATATGTTTTAAGTTGAAGAAATATGGAATGGGGAAGGGGGCAGGAGCGGACATGTGCCCACCCAGTTTGCCAACCAAAAATTTGATGTCAGCTATGCCATTACAGGAAACAGGATATGAAAATTTTCAAACTGTACCCA
Organism: Geotrypetes seraphini; assembly: GCF_902459505.1. NCBI lineage: Eukaryota > Metazoa > Chordata > Amphibia > Gymnophiona > Dermophiidae > Geotrypetes > Geotrypetes seraphini. The sequence goes on from NC_047084.1 coordinate 454,802,413, forward strand.
TCTACTTTTTTTGGGACACTTTCCAATTTGAAAAAGTGTTTGAATAAGAATGAGGATTTAGTAGATTCTTAAGCTTCAAACTTTTGTAATTGGAGGGCATTTGTGAGATCTATATGATAATTAGGAAACTTCATGAATAGCTATTAGTTTTCTCTCTTTTCTCTTAATTTTGTTTCTCTTTACCTCAATGTGGGCTTTAAATTGTTTCTTTTCAGTATTTATTTGGATGTATTTGGTTTTTTTAACACTTTTTTTCTAAAGTGAAGATAAGGATTTAAAATTGAAATAAAGAACCCCTTTTCCAGCATCTCTCTCATTCCTTAATTCCTAATCCATTCCTCTCTTCAGTCCAAAACCAGGGTTTTCTGCTAGTGTTGGTCACTAGTAAGCAGTAGCAGCAGTATTGATGGAATCAGAGTGGGGCTTGAGCTGTTATGTTCTTGTAGGTTTTACCCACTCATATATGTTTCCTTTAAAACAGGAGAGAAAGCAATTGGTACAGCTGTTGCAGAGCCTATGTACAAGGACCAACACAGTGGTTACAATTCTCAATGCTAGAAACTCTTAAAAATATGACAGCCCCATAGAGAAGGGTATTTCAAGGCTGCTGTGCACCCCTTCTTTGCACCCTACCTCCATTAAAACAGCTCTTGAACACAAGTCTTATCAGTTTAGACATCAAGTAGTAACTAAGAATGAAAAAAGGCTGACGTGTGACATTAGTACTACAACATGAAAACAGATGTACACAAGGAGTACCATAAGATCTGCATTCAAATGAATATCACAAACAAAACTGCAGTACCATTTCCTTTCTCTTCTTTGATCTTTGTTTCGGCTTCCTTCCCTTCCTCCAGTGTCCTTTCCAGCTCCTGACCATTCCCATTTTTGGAGTTCTTACTAAGTCTAGGCACACGTAGCAATGTCAGCATTACTGGACGTCTATTTCCTGTTTCTTCATTCACCTGCAGGATCAGTTGGGACAGGAGAAAAGAAAGGATAACATATCACAGCAGGCCTCTGATATCCTGTACAACAGCAAAGTGTGTCACAACCAGATGGAATGAACCACGGTTTACCTCTACATCTTTCACTTCAAATAAGAATTTGACTACCTCTCAGTAATTTACTGAATATATTCTATTCCAGTACCAGTTTCGATAGAACATAGGATCATGAAGATGAAGTAAACTCCAGTACCCTGGACCTACTTCCAACTTTACACTTTTCCCATCAAGAACTTTTATAGATTCAACAAACACAAGAGTCACTTGCATGCCTAGTGCGAAGGTGGCGGACCTCACGTATCACATAGATAGGATTTTAGAAAGTTCTGGGGAGAAGACAGCTATCTTGCTACACATAGGTACCAATGACATAGGAAAACGTGGGAGGGAGGTTCTGGAAGCCAAATTTAGGCTCTTAGGTAGAAAGCTGAAAATCAAATCCTCCAGGGTAGCATTTTCAGAAATGCTCCCAGTTCCATGTGCAGGATGAGGGATTTAGATTTCATAGGAACTAGGCAACCTTCTGGGAAAGGGGGAGCTTGTTCCAAAAGGATGGACTCCACCTTAATCAGGATAGAACCAGGCTGCTAGTGCTAACGTTTAAAAAGGAGATTGAGCAGCATTTAAACTGAGATTCGTGGAAAGTTGACAGTCGCCCAGGAGCAGATGGTTCGGTGTGAGGTATCCTTGAAGAATACTATTGAAACAGGATATTTAGGGAGTCTAAGTACAGAGATTTCAATAATGGTCAAATTTTCCCTGTCTTCTCAGCAGCATGTAGTTACAAGGAAAAACCACAATTTGAAGTGTCTGTATACAAATGCTAGAAGTCTAAAAAATAAAATGGAGAGTTTAGAGTATATAGCACTGAATGATGAAGTAGATATAATACGCATCTCAGAGACCTGGAGGAAGGAGAACAATCAATGGGACACTATTACTAGATACAAATTATATCGCAAGAATAGAGTAGATCAAACTGGGGGGGGGGGAGGGTTGTGCTTAATACTAAAAAGGGAACTGAATCAAATCAAATAAACATTATGCATGACATAATGCATAGATATCAGTGCAATGCAATAGACAGCAGTGTGGAATCCATATGGATAGAAATTCCATGTGTGAACGGAAGGAAAATAAAGGAAGGGTTATACTACTGTAGAAGGGAAAGAATATAAAGGTAGGGTTATACTACCATAGAAGGGAAGGAATATAAAAGGTAGGGTTATACTACCGTAGAAGGGAAGGAATATACAGGTAGGGTTATACTAACGCCCCCCAGGACAAAATGAGCAAACAGATGAAGAAATGTTTTCAGAGATTAGGAAAGCTGGAGAACTGGGCAAAAGTATAATAATGGGTGATTTCAATTACCACAAAAATAAGAGGATGGATAAAATAAGAGGATGGATAAGTTTTTCAATATCAAAAAGCTTAATAGCTTATCCATATTCAATCCAGGAGACTAGAAAAAACTATGTACTTGCTAGCAACTGAACCTCTAGGCAGCTTTCTTGGAGACTCAAAAGAATGGGAGAAAAAGGCCTCAGTTAAGCTTCATATAGCCAAAAAAAACTCCCAGTTAGAAATATCTTCAAACTGTTCTTTATTTAAAGTCTTCAAAAATGCCACTGTACACAGCAACATAGTACTCTTCTCCCTCCGTATTCGCTGTGACAGGGGATTAACAGAACCGCAAATACTGAAAAAACCACAAATAACTTTTTTATATGTTATGTGCTGTTTTCTATTAAAAACCATTGTGAATATGGTGAAACCACGAATAACATGGTGGGAGACCTGGCCTGTTTCTGAAGGAGAAGCAAAACAGTGTACAAAGTGCTGGGAATCAGCGATTTCTCTATGCAAGCTGATGTAATTTGGGGGAGGAGCCAGCAAGCTAAAAACCATGAATAATCAAAACTGCGAATATGGAGGGAGAAATCTATAGACTAATCATTCTTAAAGCCTACATCCAAAATGAAACCAAACACTTAACTTGCTCTGGCTCCAATCTGTCCTCCGTTGATCTTTCACAGGCTGTTGCATTTTCAACTGCTGCTCTATTCTTCCCATAGATGACAAGCAGAGATCCAACAGGGTCAACCCTGTTTCACCCACTGGCTTCTTCAGAAATCTTCTGCTTCAAAACTCTTCCAAACCGGATAGCACAGACAAAAATCAAACACACAAAAGCAAAATACGGCTTTTTTTTTGAGTCTCCAAGAAAGCTGCCTAGAGGTTCAGTTGATAGCAATACTTAGTTTTTTCTAGTCTCCTGAATTGAATGTGGATAAGCTATTGAGCTTTTTGATTTCAATTACCCCAAATCACGTTGGAGAAAGTAAGGTCACAATACCACTTTTGAAACTAAACTACTTCTTACTTATTTAGATACAATGCAGGAATCTGTTTTATTGACTCAGGAACACTATATTGCCTACTTCTTCATGACAATCAAAATTTGCATTACCACCCCCAGCCCCACAATAAAAAGTCTGGGAGAAAAAAGGCATCAGATGGGCTTCATAGGCCAAAAAAAGGCTTGTTTTAAATGATATTATTTCCAAATGAATAAAGTTCAGCAAAAATAGCTCCCTGCAGTACAGACTTCCTGCCAAACTGCACGGCAGCTAAGGTGAATCAAAACTAATTTCACTTAGCTTTTTGTTGACGGCTGGCCACTCTGCTCAAAATATGACAGTTCGCTCCTGTGGCGTTTCTTTCATCTGCTTTTCCTTAAGACGCCAAGTCATTTTTGCTGAACTTTATTCATTTGGAAATAACGTGATCAAATTTGAGCCGATACCGGGAGTGATGTCACAAAAGAAATCTACAGTAAAGGAGTTTAATTTTTGAAAGACGTACATAGATGGATCAGAAACTGGTTGGAGGGTAGAAAACAAAGGGTAGGAGTGAAGGGTCACTACTCCGACTGGAGGAGGGTCACGAGTGGTGTCCCGCAGGGCTCGGTGCTCGGGCCGCTGTTATTTAATATCTTCATAAATGATCTAGAAACAGGAACGAAGTGCGAGATAATAAAATTTGCGGACGACACCAAACTATTTAATGGAGCTCGGACTACAGAGGACTGCGAAAAGTTGCAAAGGGACTTGAACAAATTAGAAGAATGGGCGGCGAAATGGCAGATGAAGTTCAACATTGAAAAATGTAAAGTATTACATGTGGGGAGCAGAAACTCGAGGTACAACTATACAATGGGAGGGATGTTATTGAATAAGAGTACCCAGGAAAGGGACTTGGGGGTAATGGTGGACATGACAATGAAGCCGTCGGTACAGTGTGCAGCGGCCGCTAAGAGAGCGAATAGAATGCTTGGTATAATCAAAAAGGGTATTACAGCCAGAACGAAAGAAGTTATCCTGCCGTTGTATCGGGCGATGGTGCGCCCGCATTTGGAGTACTGCGTCCAATATTGGTCGCCGTATCTTAAGAAGGATATGGCATTAGTCGAGAGGGTTCAAAGGAGAGCAACACGTCTGATAATAGGTATGGAAAACCTGTCATATTCTGAGAGATTGGAGAAGCTGGGTCTCTTTTCCCTGGAGAAGAGGAGACTTAGAGGGGATATGATAGAGACTTACAAGATCATGAAGGGCATAGAGAGAGTAGAGAGGGACAGATTCTTCGAACTTTCGAAAAATAAGAGAACAAGAGGGCATTCGGAAAAGTTGAAAGGGGACAGATTCAAAACAAATGCTAGGAAGTTCTTCTTTACCCAACGTGTGGTGGACACCTGGAATGCGCTTCCAGAGGACGTTATAAGGCAGAGTACGGTACTGGGGTTCAAGAAAGGATTGGACAAATTCCTACTGGAAATGGGGATAGAGGGGTATAGATAGAAGATTACTGCACAGGTCCTGGACCTGTTGGGCCGCCGCGTGAGCGGACTGCTGGGCACGATGGACCTCGGGTCTGACCCAGCAGAGGCATTTCTTATGTTCTTATGAAAGGGCGACTATGAAAAAATGAGGAAAATGGATAAAAAGAAGCTAAAAGGATCAGATGCAAAGGTTAGGATTGTAAACCAGGCATGGATGTTATTTAAAAATACCATCATGGAAGCCCAGACCAGATGTATTCCAAGTAATCGCAAAGGTGGAAAGAAGAGGAAATGAGAGCCGATGTTGTTAAAAGGTGAAGTGAAAGAGGCTATTACAGCCAAAAAAAACAGCCTTTAAAGAATGGAAAAAGGATCCGAATGAAGAAAATAAGAAGACACAGAAGCACTGGCAAGTTAGATGCAAAGCATTGGTAAAGAAAACTAAGAAAGAACATGAAGAGAAACTTGCAAAAGAGGCAAAAACTCAATTTTTTTAGGTACATCAGAAGCAGAAAACCTGTGAGGGAATTCATGGGACTGTTGGATGATAAAGGAGCAAAAGGGACACTCAGGGAGGATAAGACCATAGTGTAGAATAAATTCTTTCCTTTGGTCTTTATGGAAGAAGATGTAAGAGATCTACCTGATCCGGAAACAGTATTCAAGGGTGATGATGCAGAGGAACTGAAAAAAAAATCTCAGTGAATCTGGAAGATGTACTAAGCAAAATTGGCAAGTTAAAAAGGGATAAATCGCCAGGACCGGATGGTATACAGCCCAGGATACTAAAACATGAAATTGATGACCTGCTGTTCAGTGATCTGTAACCTGTCACTAAAATGAAGGGTGGACAATGTTATGCCAATTTTTTTTTTTTTTTTCCAATATATTTTTTATTCTTTTTTATATAAAATTCTTACAACAAGTGAAATACATGTATTACATTCATTTATATTAAAACACTTAAAATTTTTAATAATTGTTCTTTCATTGTAATTAAACCTCTCCCCTTAGACAGAGTTTTATTTATAAGTACTAGTATAATAATTTTCCCTCCCTACCCTTTTATATGTTTTCTATATGTGCTATGATATCTGATCATTAGAAAAATTTGTCAATGGTCCCCATATTTTATTAAATTTTTTAATATATCCTTGTTGTATTGCCAGTACTTTTTCCATTTTATATATATGACATGTCGAATTCCACCAGAAAGTGTAATTTAATTTAGTGTAATCTTTCCAATTCTGAGTAATTTGTTGAATGGCGACCCCTGTTAAAATTAATAAAAGTTTGTTATTATTAGCTGATATTGGACTTTGTGTTCTCATTGCTGTTCCAAATAATATTGTATCATATGATAGTCCAACGTGATTATCTAATAGTTTATTAATTTGGGGCCAGATTAATTTCCAAAAAGAATTAATGCAGGGACAGAAGAATAATAAATGGTCCAATGTCCCCACTTCTATCTTACAATGCCAGCATCTATTAGATCTACTACTATCTAATTTCTGTAATTTCGTAGGGGTCCATAAAACTCTATGTAATAAGAACAACCATGTTTGACTCATAGATGCTGATCTTGTAGTATGTAATCTCCAAGACCAAAATTTTTGCCATTGAGATGCAGAAATTGTCTGTCTTATCTCAATACTCCAAATGTCCCTAAGTCCTGTCCTTTTTTTTTATTTAAAAATTCATATATAATCTTGTACCATTTTGCGGCTTGGTGTCCTAGAAAATCCGCTTGAAAACAAAGGACTGGTAAACTATATTGATTGTCAAGATTCTTCCATTCAGGGAACCCTTCCTGAATAGCCTGCTTCAATTGCATCCATTTAAAATATTGTGTTTTATCTAATCCAAATTTTTGTTGCAATTGTGAAAAACTAAGCAGTGATCCGTTTGCTATTACATCTTTTAAAGTACGTATACCTACTTTTATCCATTGTTTCCATACTATTTTAAATCCACCAATTTTGATCCTGGAGTTTACCCAAATAGATTGATTTAAAGATTTAGTCACTGGATCTGATGTTAAATTATTTATATATCTTAGTGTTTTCCATGTGTCAATTAGAATTCTGTTGTCTTTATATCTCTTAGGCATTGTTATACTAATAATATGTTCTGGAAGTAAAGGGAACATGAGGCGCCATTCTAAATATAACCAATCGGGTACATTTTCCATGAGATCTGGGAGGATCCAATACATACCCTGTCTTAATATATAGGCTTGATGATACCTATAGAAATTTGGAAAATTTACCCCTCCCTCCTTGATTGTTTTTTGTAATGATACTAAAGCGATTCTGGGTCTTTTCCCAAACCAAACAAATTTTGTAAGCACACTGTTTAACTTTTTATAAAATGACCCCTGAAAAAATATTGGGATCATACTCATTTGATAACAAACCACAGGTAAAATCATCATTTTAATTGTTTGAACTCTTCCCCACCAAGAAAGATGTAAAGGATTCCATTGCTCGCACATTTCTGTTATTTTCTTTAATAAAAGTTTTTCATTCTCTTTTACTGTGTCATCAATTGTATTTTTATAAGAATACCTAAATATTTTAGTCTTTCCTCTTTCCATTTAAATGAATATGAATCAAATAGTCCTTTGGTGCAATGGATATTAATTGGAAGAACTTCAGATTTTTCCCAATTGATTTTATATCCAGAAAACTTTCCAAACTTTTCTATTAAATTAAGTAGATGTGGAATGGTGTCTTCTGGTTCTCTTAAATATAATAATATATCATCTGCATATGCAGATAATTTAAATTCCCAATTAGAAAATGTGATTCCCTTTATTCCCTTAGTTTGATTTATTGCAATTAGTAAGGGTTCTAGAACAATATCAAATAGTAAGGGAGACAAAGGACAACCCTGTCTAACTCCCCTTAGCAAGTTAAATTTATTAGATAAGTTATTGTTTATATTTAATCTTGCTCCAGGGGAGCTATATAATGTTTGAATCATTTTAATAAAACCAGGTCCTACACCAAACCATTCTAAAGTTTGATACATAAATTTCCATTCCACTCTATCAAATGCTTTTTCTGCATCTAATGATAGCAGAAAAGCTGGATCATTTAAATTTTTTGCTAAATTTAAAGAGTGAAATGCTAATCTGGTGTTATGTGAAGAATGTCTTTTAGCAACAAATCCTGTTTGATGTACATCAATGATAAAGGGAAGAGCTTTAGCTAATCTTATAGCCAACACTTTAGCAATTAATTTAGCATCTACATTCATCAAAGATATAGGCCTATAATTTGTTATCAATGTCGGATCCCTGTTTGGTTTTGGCAAGACAATTATAACAGAATCAGCCATAGTTCCTGATATATTTCCATTAGTTATTTGATACTGATATAAATTTAATAGATAAGGTAGTAAAATATTTTGAAATGTTTTATAAAATTCAACAGTATATCCATCTCCACCTGGAGCGGATCCATCTCTAAGAGCTTTCAATGCTGTTTCTATTTCTTTTAAAGATATATGTTCTTCTAAACTTCCTTTTATATGATCAGGAATATTTGGTCCAATAAATGATTTTAAAAATTCTATACCATCATTTTCTTTCTTTTTATAAGTATCAGAAGTATATAAATCCTTATAAAAATCAAGAAATTGTTTTATTATATCTTCATTGCTAGTGTGTGTATTGCCTTGTTTATCCTTAATTGCTATAATCTTAGATTTTCTCTTTTTTGCTTTAATGAAATTTGCTAATAATTTTCCAGCTTTATTTGAATTTCCGTAATACTGTACTTGTCGATTGAATATATCTTTTCTTATAATTTGAGAAGAAATCTCATTATATTTAACTTTTGTTTTTAATAATTTCTGTAATGTATCATGTTCCCATTTAGTAATTAATTTTTGTTCTAATATTTTAATTTCATTTTCCAATTCTATAAATTGTTTTTTAAGATGTTTTTTTCATATATGCAGAATATGATATATTTCCTCTCATTGTTGCTTTATAAGCATCCCATAAAATTTCAATATTTATGTTTTCTGAATTATTAATTTGAAAAAATTCATGTATTTTTATTTTAATGTTTTCTATAAATTCCATGTCTGCAAGTAGAGCATTATCAAATTTCCAAATTGGTTTAGAGTAAGCTGATATATCATTTTGTATATCAATCCACACACCAGCATGATCTGAGATAATAATAGGATCAATAATTGCTTTTATCACTTTTTGTGCTATATTATTAGAAACAAATATATAATAAATTCTTGAAAATGATTTATGGACCTGAGAACAAAAAGAATATTCCCTATCATTAAAATGAAGGATACGCCATATATCAATTAAATTACAAGATTGTATTAAATTATCTAATCCTAAATATTTCATAATTTTACTTGGTTTTTTGTCCAAAATAGGATCCATTACAGCATTGAAATCTCCTGCTACTATTAAATTAGAAGCAGCCAGTGGTAGTAATATCTGTTGAATATTTTTGAAAAACTCCAGTTGATTTAAATTAGGAGCATATAAATTGAATAAATCCAGGGTTGTATTTCTCAGATCCATTTTAATATGTACCCATCTTCCTAATGAATCAAATTTTATTAACTTGAAGTCTGCTATACATTTCTTATTTATAAGAATAGCAACTCCCGCTTTTTTTCCCTAAAGCAGGAGCAAAAAAACATTTGGAAACCCAACCCCCAATTAGTTTATTAGATTCAGACCCTGTAAGATGAGTCTCTTGCAGGAAATAAATATCCGCATTTTGCTTTTGGAGAAAACTTAATATTTTTTTTCTTTTTAATTGGGTGATTTAGACCATTGACATTAAGGGAAAAAATTTTAATTGCCATTTAATATATTAAGTAAAATTTTAATTGGAATTTTAATAAAAAATTTTTGATCAGACATCTGCACATATTTAACACAAATTTCATTATTGATTTTTAAATCCTTTTTCTTAAAACTTATATTATTTTCCCCTACCTTCCTTTTCCATCCCCCCTCCCCACCCACCCTTTTAATTAAAAATTGTGTATACTTGGAATCACGCATCATAGATCGATAATAATAAAACACTCCATAAAGACCTTTTCTTATTGTAAAATATCAATTAAATCATTAAATATTTAAGATAAAATCAGATATATATCATTAAATATATATTGTTATAGTGATGATATATTATAAGTCAAATATATTATAATTATGAAAGATATAATCCTAAGATTCTATATTCATATAAACCTAGAATATATCTATAGGGAAAGATTATTAATTTCATTTTTATTTTATTATATTTCTATTTACCATTTTGTTTATAAGCTGATCAGCATTACCTATATATATACCTATATATATATTTCATTATATATACTACTATCATAAAATAAGTATGATGGGAACATAATGACTTGTGTTTGATGAATTCACGAACTAAGAGGTCCTTCCTCATGGAAGAAATCACCACAGAAGCACACAACATTCACATATATCATTATTCTTTTAGGATATATGATATATGTTTAAAAGAGAGGAGAAATCCTTTAGCGAATATGTTTTAGTCAAACTTAGTTTTTTAAGTAAGAGTCTGTTCTAATCTTCCGTTTCCTCTTCTTTCTTCTTTTCTTCATTTCTCAATATATTCCAAAGACACCCAGATTTAATCCATTGTATATATTTATTTATTTATTTATTTTTTTGAATAGTAAGCATAGTTCAATTATATGATGTAGCGATGTCATTTGGTTGTAGTTCCATTAGTTTTGATATTATAATGGTAGTTCCGGTAAATATGTTATATCCGTTGTTTCTTTCGCTTTGTCTTTCGGGGATGTAAGTCTCTTGAATTCAATATTAGTTTTAACATTATTCTTGTCCTCTTGTTCCGGAAAAATTTTTTCTTCCATTCCTATCAATTTACTTAGTATGTGCCTCCATAGTAATTCCCCATCAGGAGAAACCATCAGCCCGCCAAACATCTAATTTAATCATTTTAATTAATAATTATTAATTACATATTCATCACTTTCCCATCACATCCATTCTAAATCTAATATCATTCTTTTATAGGCAATATAATTATAATAAAATAAATTCTTCCACTTTAAAATTAAAATCGTTCCGGTTTTTTTTTTTTTTTTTTTAATCCATTTAAGGAAATGCCTTATCTAAGACGATTATTATCAATTTCACATATATATTTGGAAGCTTTCACTACTATTGGGTTTACAAATTATATTATATCTTTAACTTCATATATTTAACCTCATATTGTTAATAGAATGTATTAGTTGATTGATAAACATTCCATTTCGTTATTTTTCAAATCATTGCTATCTTTCAATATAAACCAAATATATACTTTAAAAAATACATTTCATTTATCTAAATTTATTTATAAATGAAAGATATTTCTTTAAAATTATGAAGACATTGGAATATCTTGATTTTTAATAAAATTTTCCAATTTCTCTGCATCATCGAAAGTTAAAGTTTTATTGCCAATAGTCACTTTCATGTTAGCAGGATAAACTAGACCATATTGTGCTCCTAATTCTCTTAATTTTGGTCTTAAATCAAGCATCTTCTTTCTTTTTATAGCTGTATTTTTAGCGAAATCCGGTACAAAATGAATATATGCGTCTTGATATTTTAAACCTTTATTTTTCTTTGCCAGTTGTAATACTTCCATGACCTGTTGGTGCCGCAATAGTTTAAAAATTAATGGTCTTGGTCCGTGTTGATTTACAGCCTTTTTGAACGGCACTCTATGTGCTCTTTCAACCTCTATAGTAAACTTTGTTTGTATCGGAAGTAACTTGGGTAATAAATTTTCAATGAATGTAACCGGATTTCCTTTTTCTGCTCCTTCCGGCAAGCCAATCAGACGTATATTACTTCTTCTTTCGCGATTCGAAAAATCTTCAAGCTCTTTAGTGAGTATTTCAATTTTTCATCTGTCCGTTTGGTTGTATCTTACTTCTTCCTCTACTGCTAACATTCTTTCTTCTAAGTTGTTTGATTTAATTTCTAGCAAATCCATTTTCTTATTTAGTGTAGAAACATCTTCCGTTAAATCTGTAACTTTTTTAGTAATGATTGAGAGCATTTCTTTCATTTCTTTTAGTTCTTTCATAACCTCTATATCTGGTATTTTTAAACCGCTCTCTTGTTCAGGTTTTGCTCTCTTACTGCTACCCGAAACCGCAAAGTCATTTTTGTTCTGTTTTCCAGTTGCCATCTTTTTTTCTTCTTTATTACTCATTAGATAAGTTATATTCTTATTTTCTTCAATTTCTTACGATTTATTAATACTTTCAAGGTCTTTTTTTACGGAGCTCTCCTATTGTCCGACCGTCCTCATGCGCGTCCAAGCCACGCCCCCCGTTATGCCGATTTTTAAAAAGGGCTCCAGGGGAGATCCAGGAAATTACAGACTGGTAAGCTTGACCTTCAGTGTCGGGCAAAATTGATGAAAAATGATAAAAAATAAAATAAAATTGTGCAACACGTACACAAACATGATTTAATGAGATAGAGTCAGAATGGGTTCAGCCAAGGGAGATCTTGCCTCACAAATTTGCTTGACTTCCTTGAAGGTATGAATAAACATGTGGATAAAGGTGATCCGGTTGATGTATCGAATCTAGATTTTCAGAAAGCTTTTGACAAAGTTCCTCATGATAGGCTCCTGAGAAAATTAGAGTCATGGGATAGGTGGCAAAGTTCAGTTGTAGATTAGGAATTGGTTATTGGCTAGAAAACAGAGGGTAGGGTTAAATGGTCATTTTCTCAATGGAGGAGAATAAACAGTGGATTGCCGCAGGGGTCTATACTGGGACTGGTGCTATTTAACTTACTTATAAATGATCTGGAAATTGGAACGAATGAGGTGATTAAAATTTGCAGATGACAATAAACTGTTCAAAGTTATTAAAACTTCTGCGGATTGTGAAAAATTGCAGGCAGACCTTAGGAAATTGGAAGACTGGGCATCCAAGTGGCAGATGAAATTTAATGTGGACAAGTGCAAAGTGATGCACAAAGGGAAGAATAATCTAACAATTACCAGAAGCTAGAGTTCACCTTGGGGGTTAGCGCCCAAGAAAAGGATCTGGATGTCATCATAGACAATACGAAGAAACCTTCCACCCAATGTGTGGCGGTGGCCAAAAAGCAAACAGGATGCTAGGATTTATTTAAAAAGGGATGGTTAACAGGACTAAGAATGTTATAATGCCCCTGTATAGCTCCATGGTGCAACCTCATCTGGAGTATTGCATTCAATTCTGGTCTCCTTATCTCAAAAAAGATATATTGGTACTAGAAAAGATTCAAAGAAGAGTGACCAAGATGATAAAAGGGATGGAACGCCTCTCGTATGAGGAAAGACTAAAAAGGTTAGGGCATTCAATGAAGTTATAGGGAAATACTTTTAAAACCAATAGGAAGAAATATTTTTTCACTCTGGAACGCATTGCCAGAGGTTGTGGTAAGACTGGACAGTGTAGCTGGTTTTAAGAAAGTTTTGGACAATTTCCTGGAGGAAGGGTCTATAGTTTGTTATTGAAAAAGACATGGGGGAAGCCACTGCTTACCTTGGATTGGTAGCACGGAATGTTGCTACTCCTTGGGTTTTGGCCAGGTACTAAGGACCAGGATTGGCCACCGTGAGAACGGGCTACTGGGCTTGATGGACCATTGGTCTGACCCAGTAAGGCTATTTTTATGTTCTTATGAAGAGAGATAGCAAAGCCTCTAATACCTGTTTCCTTCAGGCAGGAAAGGTGGTGGTCATGACTGGCCAAATCAAAAGCACACAAGGGTCAGCAATTAACTTCAACACTGTAGAATTAAAATCAGAAATGTCTTCTGTATTGTGTTCAACTGAAAAGGAAATGCATTTGCTATATATTGTACAATTCCCAAAAGCTAACATATTTCAGTCAATAAATTCCTTTTTTACCTTTGTCTGGAGATTTATTTTTCCATCAAGTTGGTTTCAGTTTCCCTTTTTCCCCAACTTTCCTTTCTTCTGCAAATTCTTCAAGTGGTTACTGCCCATTGGTTCTTCCTACCAAGGTCCAGCATTTCCCTCTTCCCTCCTTCCCATTGAACAGCATCCTCACTCCCTTCTATCCTGGATCATTCTTTCCCTTTTTCCCCTTCCCTCTCCTGCACAGCATTTCTTCCTCTCTCCTCCGCCCCCATATGCAAGACGTCTTCCTCTCTCTCATACTGTCAACCATCTCGCTTTCTCTCATTGCCTCTTTTGTTGAAAGGAAGTAGGGAGAGAAAGAGAGGGATCCAGGGTCTCTCTCTCCCACTCCCACCACATCCAACATTTCTCCCTCTCTCAACCCCTAGACCATGTGCAGTATCTTTCATCCCTGCCCACCAGCCCCATGTCCATACATTTCTCCTTCGCTCCAGCACCATTTCTCCTTCTCTCCATCCATTCCTTCCACCACCACATCCAAAATTTCTCCCTCACATCTTTCATTCCCATGCATCTCTACCACACTCCTCTCCCTCGCTATGCTCAATTCTCCTTTTTCTTCTTTTCTCCATGTGCACAATCTTATTCCCTCTCACTCACACCCATGCCCAACAATTCTCCCTTTCGATTCCCTTCCCCACCTCAGCATCTCTTTCCCTCCCTCCATACTATGTCCTAAGTTTTTGCCCCTTCCTCTCTCCCTTTTGTGTCCAAATGCGCTCCCCTCCCTCCCGTGTCCCAAATTTGTACCCCTTCCCTATTTCCTTCCAGCCTTTGCCCAAAGTTCATACCCCTTCCATGTCCTAATGCGCTACTTTTCCTTTGTTCCAAGTTCATGCCCCCTCTCTCTCTCCCGTACTTGTCCCAACGTATTCGCTTGCTCCCTCTCTCATGTGGCCCAAGCACTTGCGCCCCCCTCCCGCGAGTGTGTAACAGATAGACTCCAGGTGGTCTGAATCCTTCCTGCCTTATTCATGTCTTCGCAGCGTGGCGGTTCCTGCTGGCTGCACATGGCTGATGCAGAAGCCTTCCCCTTCTGATGTCTTCTCCGACATTGAGGAAAGACTTCTGGGTTGGCTGCAGTTAGCATGCAGGGAGTGCTGCACACAGCTTTGTGGAGTAGCAAGTATGGCTGGAGGGCAGGAAAAAGGAGGTGCTAGTGAGGTAACACTCTTAGGAGCCCCTCGAGGTGCCTCCATTCCTGTGGGATTCCCACGGACCTAGAAGGTAACCCTGTGGGATCCCCGTGACCCCGAGAAGGACCCCGTGGGATTGCCATCATTCCTGTACTTGTGCAGCTCTCTACTCCTAACACTCATTCACTCTGTCACTCCTTCTGCAACCTAACCTCTATTGTCCGTTTTACTTAGATTGTAAGCTCTTTCAAGCAGGGACCATTTCTTACATGTTTAATGCTTAATGTAAAGCACTGTGTATGTCTTGTAGCATTAAAAAATATAAATAAGGGGTGCTGAAAAGTTCTCAACCCATCTTCCTAAATTAATGGCACTATTTTGTCACTGTAGCTGAAAAAAGTGTTACTGTATATACTCGAATATAAACCGAGATTTTTGGGCAAAAAAAAAAGGCCCAAAAATGGGGGTCTCTGTTTATATTCGAGTCACCTGGATGGAAGGAAGGGGAAGAGATGGTGAGATGGAAGCAGTAAAATGGAAGAAAACTGAACATGAAAATCAGTGTCAAAGAAGGATGTAGAAAATTTACATGTTTTTATATTTTGGAATGTTTAGGAAGAAATTCATTTTTTTTTTTTAGTTCTCTTGTGATGTATTGTGTGCAGAGTCTGGCATATTACGGTTTCCTTTGTGTACAATGGTACTTTTAGTTTATGGGCTTGTATTTGAAAAGGTGTTTTTTTTCCCTTCTATTTTCTGCATATGTGACTGAGCCCAGGTGTTCTGGTGGGGACAGAAATCCAGAAACTTTGGTTGGTGTTGAGGCCCCAAGTCTAAAAATATTTGTTGGCTCTCCTTCAACATTTTTCGACTTGAAACAGCCCCAACTGAAAAATTAGTGATTACTTATGGCATGCTCCCTGACAAATGACACTCATGTACTCAGATTTCTAACCTCCGTTTATATTAGAGTCAACCTTTTTGCCTCCTTTTTTAAGGGAAAAAGGTTACCTCGGTTTATATTCGGATCAGTTTATATTTGAGCATATATGTTATTTTATTTTTTAAAGTGACAATTTGAAGCATTGAATTTTAAAGTGACAATTTGATAATTTAAAGTGACAAATAATTAAAGAATTTGAAGAATTGAATTTTGACACAGTTTCAGATCATTGGAGCCATGAAACTTACAAGTTATTCTACATATTCACCCCTAAGTTCAACACTCTTGGCACAAGGTGTCTGAAGTTTTTGCAATCTTTCCCAAAAATACTCTGATATCTTGGTCACTGAAATACTGCTTCACTGTTACAATCACCTCCGAATCACTCAAAAATAGTTGCCCTTTCAAACTCTGCTTTGGAAGCAGAAAATAGTCAGATGGAACAAGATCTGGTGGATGGTCTATACATTGAAACCCCAACTGCATCATAGCATTCATTGTTTTGCCACCCATGTGAGCAGGTGCAATGTCTTGCAAAAAGAGAATTCTATTCTACAGCTTCCATGTTTTTGTTATGCCTCCTTTAATCGGCACAGCAAGTTACAGTAGTATTTTGCATTAACTGTTTGGCCCCTTGGAAGATGGTCTTTACAACACCTTCTTGATCCCAAAACACTGTGGCCATGAACTTTCCTGCTAACATTTGGGTCTTGAATTTCCTTGGCTTTGGAGAATATGAGTGCAGCCATTGAATGGACTGTTTTGTCTCTGGATCATAGTGGTGTAACCATGTTTAATCAACAGTAACTAGTCATTCCCAAAAGTTGGCACCAGCTTGCAGAAAATGCTACAAAATCAACTTGGAAGTGTCCACTTGACATTGTTTTTCATCAGCATTCATACATTTGGGAACCCACTTGGCTGACAGCTTTTGCATACCCAGCTGCTCATGGATTACACAGCCAATACGTTCCCTGGATATCTGTACTGACTCAGCAATTGTTTTAGCTGATATTTGTTGATCTGCCAAAATCAGGTCATTGACATGGTCAACAATTTCAGGAGTTAACACAATTTGAGGTCCCCTAGACCTTGCTGTATCTTCAGTTTCAAGATGACTACACTGAAAGTTTGCACTCCACTTCTTTACTGTGGAGTATGATGGGCATTTGTCACTCAATGTTTGCATCATACATAAAAGTTCATGGATTTCCTTTGGAATTTTCTTCTGCAGCAATAGGAACTTCACGACAGCTCAGAGTTCCACTCTTTTCACTGGCATTGTCCAAACAATGATAAGAAAAAGTCAAAACATAGTATTACAATTCTGCAAATTGGCACTCAGAATTTAGGAAAATAGTTGGGCTGAGAACTTTTCTGAACCCCCTCATAGTATCATCAAAACAATCCTGAACCAAACAAAACAAAAAAATATCATCTGCATAAGAGTATATATGAATATGTGGTCAAGTAAATTTGTTCCCCAAAGCTCTTAAAAAAAACAAAACACTGAACAATGAAGGGGACAATGGGAAGCCCTGAGGCACCCTGCAAGATGATCTTCAAGATGGAGACTTACTGCTGCCCTTTCTTACTTCATATGTTCTATTCTGCAGAAACTCTGCAAACTACTTCAAAACTATACCTTGCAGGCCAAGTTCACTCAACCTGAAGAGCAGCAGTGAATGATCAATTACTGAATATCAAATGTTTATGTCTATTAAAATTTTTATATACCACCCCCTCGTAAAAACATCAAGGTGGTTTACAATAAAATAGAACTACAATCATAATAGCAAAAATACACATACAGAGGAAAGAAAATACAGCTGATATGTCAAATTGTAAAAGAACCGATTGCTCACCCCCCGCCCTTACTTAATAAAGATTTAACTTCTAAAGTCAATTCTAATAATAAAGTTTTAGTACTATGCATAGCATGGACATGGAACCTATAATAAGAACCATGAAAGCCATCTGCTGAGGAAAGAAACTCAGACAACTGAGAATTTACACAAAACTCCAGTAATTTAGCAGGCCAACAAATACTAGCCACAGGTCTATAATTCTCAACCTTAGTCAAATCTAACCCTGTAGACATCTGAGTGGGAGTCAATGCAATAGATGACAAAGCTGTTGAATAAGAACCACTGAGTAAGACTAGATTCACAAAATTTGTCAGCCAATCCAGAAAGCTGAGAGGTGTATTATCCAACACATTAGGTGGACAGATATGTATACAGCAAAATTTTTTAGATAATCTTTTTAAAAAGGTAGACACCACATCTGAGATAACTACAGAAAATTGACTCCAACATCTATCAACTGGAATACTTTCATCATCTACATCTGCTACATCCACATCTACACAAGTCTGCAAAGTATGTGAAAAAATCTCTCACTACATTAATCTTAGTCTGAAAATAAAGTGCCATCAGGCTGTAATTCAGGAGAAATAGATAAAACTTCTGTGTGGAGACCAGTGAATTAAACATTTTAAAAAGACATTTTGAGGAATTTATTGATTTTTCAATCCAATCATCATAATATGATTTCTTAGCCTCAGTCACTGCCACTTTATACTGTTTTATTTCCTCCAAGATCTTTCCAATTTCCTTACCCTTAAAATTACTAGGGCCTTGGAAAACTAGGGATTTCACTTCTTCCTTGATTTCACTATCTCAAATGGAAGATTAGGTTCTTACCTTGATAATCTTTCTAGTAGAAAGGCATATGAATCTTGAACCAGTGGGTTATTTTACTCTAGACATGAGTTGAGTAGACGGTAGAGAATGACATGGGGACAAATTTTTCCCCGTCCCCACGGGAGCTCATTGTCCTGTCCCTGCCCCATTCCTGCAAGCTCTGTCCTCATCTGCAGAAGCCTCAAACACTTTCAAATCTTAAAGAATGTTTGAGGCTTGTACAGTTAAGCCAGAGCTTATAAAAATGGGACAAGGACAGACAGCAACAAAACTCACGGGGACGGGATGGGAAATTGGAGTTTCTGCGGGGATGGGGAAAACTTTGTCCACATGTCATTCTCTAGTATAACTGCTGCAAAACCTCCCCAACCCCAAGAAAACCAACTAGCAAGGGGGAGAGACAAGAAGAAACCTCAATCTAAGTTAATCAGCAAATTACACATAGTGTGAAACAGGAGAACCCTCAGTAACACAGC
This sequence comes from Geotrypetes seraphini, assembly GCF_902459505.1. Taxonomy (NCBI): domain Eukaryota; kingdom Metazoa; phylum Chordata; class Amphibia; order Gymnophiona; family Dermophiidae; genus Geotrypetes; species Geotrypetes seraphini. Next base: position 454,821,526 of record NC_047084.1, read on the forward strand.
CACCCACTAAGGGAAAGGCTGTCACCGGCTGACACTCAGAAAGAGTGTAAACTGTGAAACATCCCCGGGTTCTTCCTGTAAGTGGTTTTCTTGGGGTTGGGGAGGTTTTGCAGCAGTTATATATTTTTCCTCCCTATACATTTTTGGGTTCTATTTTTGTATTCTCTAGTATAAGGCATCTATGTTTTTTTCTCTCTCTCATTTCCACTTCCTGCATCACTGGGCAGTGCTCTGGCTCCTCAATTTGTATTAAAACAGTTGACAAGCACTATAAGAGGAGAAATATAAAAGGTGGGATATAGGGATCACCCTAATCAAGCCAATTGTGCTCTGCAACAATTAAAATACAACCAATCAATGCCAATAGGAACTAGAGAGCTGCACGGGAACGGGGACGATGGGAATCCCGCGGGATCCGCGGGTTTCCCGTTTGTGTCACAGGGATCCCGTGGGGATGCCCCCTAGGGTTGCGGGGTTCCTGCGGGATTGGATGGCACTCGAGCCGCGAGGCTAGTCTCCTTCTCCTTACCTGCCCTGCCGCAGCACACAGCCCTGACATCGGGAAGACTTACGGTCGGCTGAGTGCAGCAGGGCAGGTAGGGAGAAGGCAATGGCGTACCAAAGGGGGCGGGGTGGTCCGCCCCGGTTGAAGCCATGGGGGGGGGAAGTGTGCACAGCCAGTCAGGTCCCCTTACTTTTGCGGTGCTTCCCCTGACCGACCAACAACAGGCCCGGCCGACAAACCTCCCTGCCCTGTAGCCGCAAATCTAAATTACCTTCTTACAGCAGCTTCAATACTCCAGCTGCTGTAAGAAGGTAATTTAGATTTGCGGCTACAGGGCAGGGAGGGCTGTCCAACCAGGCCTGTTCTGTTGTCGGTCGGGTGGGGAAGCGCCACAAAGGTGAGGGGCAGGGAGGGAGAAAGGGAGGAAAGGTGAAGTGGAGAAGAAAAGACGCTTAAGGGAAATGGGTAAAACTGAGGGGGGAGAAGGCCGCTGAAAGCACTGGGAAGACAAAGGGGTGGAGAAGAACGCTGAAAGGACATGGGGAAGATGGGAGGGGGGAAAAGGATGCTGAAGACAAAGGGGTGGAGAAGGACGCTGAAAGGACATGGGGAAGACAAAGGGGTGGAGGAGGACGCTAAAAGGACATGGGGAAGACAAAGGGGTGGAGGAGGACGCTAAAAGGACATGGGGAAGACAAAGGGGTGGAGGAGGACGCTGAAAGGACATGGGAAGACGGGGGAGGACGACGCTGAAAGGACATGGGGAAGACGGGGGGAGGATGCTGAAAGGACATGGGGAAGACAGAGGGGGGAGAAGGATGCTAAAAGGACATGGGGAAGACGGGGGGAGAAGTACGCTGAAAGGACATGGGGAAGACAGAGGGGGGAGAAGGACGCTAAAAGGACATGGGGAAGACAGAGGGGGGAGAAGGATGCTGAAAGCACATGGGGAAGGCAGAGGGGGGAGAAGGATGCTGACAGGAAATGGGGAAGAGAGAGTGGGGAGAAGACGCTGGCAGGGAATAAGACAGAGATGCCAGACTATGGGGGGAGCGGAGGGAAGAAGATGGGTGCCAGACCAATTTGGGAGGGGGGGGAGAAAGGGAGAGGCACAGTAACAGAGCAAATGGAAGACGCAGAAAGAAAAGAGACAGTGGATGGAAGGAATTGAATGAGATCATGAGGAAAGCAGAAACCAGGCACAAAGGTAGGAAAATTTTTTTTTTTTCCTTCAGAATAAAGTAGTATATTAGTTGTGTTGATAAAAATTTATAAACATTAGAGGCTCTGGTAGAAACCCATTTACAAAGTATGTATTCTTCCCAATTAATATTTCCAAATTAATAAAGTCTTTTTGCTTATTTTTAAATCGGTTTCTACCAGAGCCTTTAATTCAGTAGCATAATTAAATGAAATAACTATTTCTGTAGTTTATAGGGACGGGCGGGGACGGAGGGGATTCCTCACGGGGATGGGTGGGGATGGGTGGGATTTCTGTCCCCGCGCAACTCTCTAATAGGAACATAACTTAAAACAAGGTAGAAACAAACAAGCCACTGTGTGGCAGAAGAAAACTAAACAGCAGGCAAAATGAAATTCGACAGAGCGGGCCTTCAAGACTCATATGCCTTTCTACTAGAAAGAAGATTGAGGTAAGAACCTAATCTTCCTTTCTAATGCAAAAGGCGTATAAGTACTGAACCGGTGGGACATACCCAAAGCAGTTCCCCAAGTCTAGGGCAGGACAGATGAGCCTGCTGCCAGTGCAGAGGACCCAAAGGGGTATTCTTTCGTATCGCCACATCCACACTGTAAACTTTGTGAAAGTATGGAGGGTGGACCATGTAGCCGCCCAACAAATCTCTTTGGGCAGAGCTGCCCATGAGAAAGCCACACTCCTTGTAGTGTGTGCTCTCAAAGCCAGGGCCTCCACTGCCTTTTAAGGACTAATTCCACCTTTCGGACTTGTGCATCCTTTAAAATCACTTTGAGCTGGACAAACAGCTATAGAAAATCTGGAGCCAATGAATATAAAACTTCAACATAGTCCTTGTCACTCACAGAAGGATTCTTCCAATGCTCCACCAACATCTTGTAATATCAGGATGGGAAGGGAAAAAATGTGGTCTGAGCCTCAGAGCTTCTCATGACTGAAAGCAGATTATCAGAGGTCTGCGGGACTTCAAGCTTCAATTCACACAAAGATTCTGTGATGACCTCTAACAAAGCCATAGGCTTAAAAAGAGGCAGCATACTGTTGGGTCTTTCCCCTGGTCCAGGGCTGCCTATGTGGGATCCTGAATCCTCCAAAACTGAGGATTCAGACTGAGGGATTAAAGACATTGACCCCGACTCCTTGTCATCTCAGTCTTTATTCGACTGGACCTCTGGTTCCTGTGATGTACCTTATGTAGGAGAACAGTGCTCTGAGAAGGAAACCCCCGCTCAACCTCTGGCGAGACCACAGACAGTGCAGGCAGACCTTGATAAATCAGATAGGTTGCAAACAAACTCACAAAATCAGACCTGATTTTGTGAGTTTGTTTGCAGCCTTATTCTGTTTTCTGATGTTGTTTCTGTTTTCTAGATTGAGGACGAGGAGGACCAGAAACCTTGGCAGAAAACCGGCGCTGCTATGATGAAGCAGGTTTAAAAGAATGCTGGAGGAGTTGGTTTCTTTCTTGGCTTGATCAAAGAATCCCAATGGTGGTATCTTTGAAAGGACCAAAAAGCTCATCTTCCAGATATGGAGCTTTAGCAAGACGATCCTGATGATTAACATCCATGTCTGAAATACATAAGCATGCTAGACGGCGCATAGTCACAGACATAGCTGCTGCCCTAGAAGTAAGCTTGAAAGTATCATACGTGGAGCTTCCCTGCAGGCACTTACCTTGTCTCCTCGTGGGCCCAGTGGCGTCTGCGTACCTGTGCTTCTCCAAATCTACAGCGTCACTATCCAAGGGCTCTAGGAGGTGTTTTTGACCCAAAAATCAAGCCATCTGTGACTGTCACCCTAGAAGGACCAAAGAGGGCTAAGACCAGCACTCCTGCACCCCCCCCATGTGCCCTGTGGCAAGTGGAACATGGGAGCTCCTCAGCCTGCCATCCAGCACAAATCAAGCATGAATCCAAGTTAAAACATCTTGAAAAGTCGATCTATATTGATTTTAACCAAAATCAAGGTAATCTGAGGCAGATACAGGCTTTTAAAACAAAATCAGGAAATAGCATTTTGATGCCAAAAAACGACCAAGAGAAGCTAAATAAAAACACAAAAAATTCAGCAAAGGGGTTTTAGGAGGTAGGGGACCCAAGTACTAACAATAACAACTCCACAATCCTTGAAAATATCAAAATCACAATCTCCCCATGTAAGAAGTGGTTTATACTATTGCTGGCTCTCAACTCCTTAAATAAGTGCAAAATACATTGGAGGACCTTCAAAAAGAGGAGGAAAATGCCTCATACTCGCGCCTCTACCACCATTAGGCATATATTTAGGCGTCAAACAAAGCTACCTCATTGGCTAAAAAATCTCCTCCTCCCTTCCATACCTCCAATTATCTTTTTATAATGCTCTCCCAAAGGAGGTTATTAAGGAATCCACTGTGCTGGGATTCAAAGGCAAATTAGATGCACATCTCCTTATGAGAGGCATAGAGGGATATGGGTGACTAAAACTACATCAGGTGTATACCTGACTGGGCCTCCGCGTGTGCGGATCGCCGGACTCGATGGACCATGGGTCTGATCCGGAGATGGCAGTTCTTATGTTCTTATCTATTATTTTATTATTATTTTTCATAAACGTTATTTACCTTTTTGCACTTTCATTTATTTAAATACTTTAAATACCATTCATCCCTTAAATATCATTAAAATTATTAAATTGAAAGCCACAATTATTTTCAACAATACTTTCAATATTCCTATTTCTAATGCCTGTGAGCACAGAGACTACGTGCCGAATGTATCCTGGATACCCTTACGCAGCTTAGCAAAATGCTGGCTGGCCACTGTTGTCTTGGGCTAAGCAGACTTGCCTGCAGCAATAGTGTAGATTTAAGTTTACAGCGCTAGCGTGGAGAGATCAGAATTGCGGTGTGCATATGCTTAAGCATATAAAGATAAGTAGTTTGTTTCTTACATTTCAGACCGCCATGCATCCGAACTCAGTGCTTCCACACTAGTGGGTAGCGATTTTATGGTTGCACCTAGTACTGCCCAATTCAGGAAAAAAAAAATTTTGATTTGATTCTCCTGCCCAATTGGATGGTTTTTTTTTTAAGCTTTGCAGTTATGGCACATTAATTGCCAAATTTAATGGGCTATAACTGTAAAATCATGGTAGTCCAATTGCCATAAATTGTGCATGTTTATCTCAGGACTTCTAATCCTTTTAAAAACCAAATCAGATTTTCCCCATGATGAAATTATAGCTCTCCTCATGACACATTAGGCAATACTCATTTTGTACACTGGACATGATCAAGGCATGCCAAACAGGGATTAATGCTTACCAGTAACTAGTCTACCGTATTTTCACGCATATGTGTATAACACGCATACGCTTATAGCGCGCGGGAACAAAGCATTGCTGTAAAAAAAAAAATCTATATAGCACGCACACGCATATACCGCGCATGCTGCTATAACCTCCTCCCGCCACCCCCGCTTACTCCCTCTTCTGGCCTGCGAACCGGCATCCTCCCCCCCCCGTCGAGTCACACCCCCTCCCCTGCGATCCTACATCCCCCCCAGCACCGCAAAGACATTGCTTACCCGACTGGGCACCAGCACCAATGCACAGGACGTGCCAGTGCCCGAAGATCCTCCCTCGCCTGGGCTGGGCTTGGCGGTGCGAGGGAGATCCTCCCTCTTCCCTGGGCTGGGCTGTGAGCATTTGCGCATGCTCAAAGCCTTCTGGTCTCGCTCTCTCCGAGATTCTGAATCTGAGAATCTCGGAGAGAATGAGACCAGAAGGCTTTGAGCATTTGCGCTGTCAATCCTGCTTTAAGGGGCGGGTCAGACAATGAAACGGGAGGCCGATTTTTTTTTTTTTAATCGATTCGAATCAATTCATCCAAAATAAATTGATTTGGATCGTGAATCGGGCAGCACTAGTCGCACCCGAACATAGCTGTAGAAATAGGACTATTCTCACACATGGGTGACCTGTAAGCAGTGGCGTACCAAGGGGGGGCGGTCCACCCCGGGTGCAGCTTTCTTGATAATAGATAAGATATATGTGAAGGGGAGGGGAGACAGAGGTTTCGTTGGTCCTTGCTCTGTATATTTATATTTATAAAATGACAATTGTACAGAATATTGTTTCTTTTTATACTTTAATAAATATGTTCAATATAAAATCATAACTGAGACTTATGTGGATGGGATCAGATGGTTTACAGGGACTGAGCGTGTGGAGACGGGGCGGAAATGTGTTTTTTTTTTATTTCAGTTTTCGTAGTTTGCCAGTCCAAAAAATAATTATTTTATTTCTGCCGGTCCACGGGTGTAAAAAGGTTGAAAAACACTGCTCTAGAGCACAGTTGGAAGCTGCGCTGAGGTGCAGGACGGTCTCCCGATGACTCGTCTGCCGGCTTTGCTCCGGAAGAAGTAAATTATGTCGGAGGGGGTGGACCCGGCAGACGCAGTCATCGCAGGTCCTTGCCGCAACTCCCTGCGTCTGCCGGGTCAACCCCCTCCGACGTAACTTACTTCTTCCGGAGCAAAGCCTGGAGTCATTGCGGGACCTTTCAGCACGCTGCTACCGACTCTGCTCCAGAGCTAGTACGTCAGAGTGGGGTGGACCGGCAGCCGGCAGCTACAGTCATCGTGAGAAAGGAGCAGGACTGCTGGAATGAAAGAGTGGTGCAGGGAGAGAAAGAGGGCAGGGTGGTGCTGATGGAATTGATGTACAGGGAAAGGGGAGAGAGACATAAGGGGGAAGGATACTGGATGGAATTGGATTGGAGGGAATGAAAGGGGGCAGATGCTGATTGAAGAGGGGTGGATGGAGAGAGAAAGGGCAGATATTGGATGGTAGTGTGGCAGATAGAGGGGGAGCCTATGCTGGATGGAAGTGCAGATGGGAGAGATAAGGGAGCAAATGCAGGAAGGAAATGGGAGGAGAGAAAGAGGGGAGCAGACAATGGAAGTGAACAGAGAGAGGAGAAGGTACTAGATGGAAGGGGTAGAGAAAGATGGCACATGATGGAAGGAGGGGATAAATAAAAGGAGGGCACATGATGGGGGGAAAAGGATTGAGTTAGGGAAATACTGGAGGGAGTGAAGGAAAGAGGTGGCGAGCTGTAGGTAGACAGTAAAAAAGGAAATTGATGAGAGGGTAGTAAGAACGTAACCTAGATGGATGCAGAAAATAAAATGAAAAGGAAAATGAGGGCAGAAAGGGATTGCAGAAAAGAGGTGTGGGAGAAGGAATGAAAGGAGAGAGATGCCAGACCAATGGGGGTGAAAGGAGAGATGGAAGGGGGAGGCATACAGTTTCTGGAAGGGGTAGAGAAGGAGAGAAGATCCCTATTTGCGGTTTCAATGTTCACGGGTTTCAATTATCCACGTTTTTTTCCCCAGGCCCCCCTTGAGAAAAAAACAGCCCTGGAACTTGGGAGGGAGGCGATCAGAGGCAGGGGGGGGGCAATCAGAGCCGGCATGAGGGCGAGGGAGTTCCTGTTGTAGTCTTGTGAGACCACAGGAACTCAGCAGCATGGCTCTGCACGAGGCAGGAGTGTAGGAAGATCGCTCTTGCCCCGAGTCACCACTAGACCACCAGGTAAGGACCGGGGGTGGGTCAGAGAAAGCCAAAAGTTATTTGCGATTTTTCCCTATTCGCGGGCTGGCTCTGCCCCTAACCCCCACGAATAGGGAGGGAGAAGTGTAGTTCCTTTATGGATGAGTATTATACCTCACTGCTACCAGCAGGTGGAGACTGAGATCAAACTTGTATATCAGTATAGCTTCCCCTCTACTAATCCAGTCTGCCAAATAGCCAAGCAGGAAAATTCTTAACTGAAAAACAGTAAAACACACACTCCGAAAAGAAGTGCAAAAACATCAAACATCTTTAAACAACTGTTGGAACATGTGTAGAAATGTATCCTGGAAAATATAACATCCCCACTGCTCACCAGCTAATCTAGCTGAGCTATTGCCGCTTTTCTTAATTCTCCCCGGCCCTAGAAAAATACTAGAACCCGCAGAAAAATTCAAAATCTGAACGCGAGCAAAAACCCACAATCACCATACAAAGACAGATAGGGTGGGGAACTATACTGGTCTACAGGCTAACAGAAAGAAAATAAGCAGGTAAGAATCTAATTTCTCCTTCTATATCGCCTGGTAGACCGGTATAATTCCTTTACAGATGGGACATACCAAAGCAGTACCCATCAAGGGTGGGACCCCCGAAGAACCGACACCAGAACACGTTCACCAAATACCGCGTCCTGACGTTCTTGAACATCCACACAGTAGTGTCTGACAAAGGAATGCAGAGACCAAACTGCAGCCTTGCAAATATCTACTGGAGGCACTAGAGAAGACTCAGCCCAAGAAGCTGCCTGACCCCTAGTGGAATGAGCCTTGAGAAATTCTGAAACAGGCTTTTTCTTTAGAAGACAAGCAGAAGCAATAGTCTCCTTGATCCAGCACGCAATAGTAACCTTAGAAGCACCATCCCCCTTTCAAGGACCCGCTAGAACAAAGAGATGATCTGATTTCCTGATCTCCTGGGACCTCTGCCCATAAGAGCGAAGGACCCGACCGACATCCAACTTGCGCAGCTGTCTTTGCTCAGAAGTCCTCCTGACTACCCAACACCGGGAGGACTACAGATTGATTGACATGAAAAGGAGAAACTACTTTTGGCAGAAAGGAAGGAACAGGCTTCAAGATAACACGCTCCCTAGAAAACTCCAAGAAGAGAGCACTTCAAGAGAAAGCCTGCAGCTCAGAAACACATATACCTGAAGTAGTGGCCACCAAGAAGACCGCTTTAAGAGTAAGGTCCTTCAAAGAGCAGTTGCCCAACGGTTCAAAAGGAGGGCACACTAGAACTGATAGAACCAGATTCAGATCCCAAGAAGGAACAGAGGGCCTCACGGGAGGCCTGAGCAACTTGGCCACCCACAAGAAGTGAATCACATCAGGAATGGCAATCAAATGCTGACCTGTCACTAACCCCCGAAAGGCTGACAAAGCAGCAAGTTGAACCTGGAGAGAAGACCAAACCAGTCCCCTATCTAGGCCATACTGCAAGAACTTAAGATGTTAGGCAACGAAGCACGAAAAGAAACCATTCCAAGCGCATCACACCACTCCTCAAATAAGTTGCCAAATCCTCACATAAGAGGTGGAAAGCCAAGAGAGTTGAGGTCACTTTATCTGAATACCTAGGCGACCCATTTCAAGAGTCAAGCCGTAAGACAAAAGGGGCCCGGATTGAACATTGGAATGGGACCCTGAGTTAGGTCATCCAAGAGAGGAAGAGGATCCACCACCAGATGCCTCACCACAGGCATACCACAGTCGAGGCCAATCCTAAGCCACCAAAACCACGAGGCCCGGATGGCGAATTATGCGGAGAACTCTGCCCACTAATGGCCATGGAACACATACAACAGCCCCTCTGTTAACCATGGTTGAACCAGAGCATCTAGGCCCTCAGCCTGACCATTTCTGCAATGACTGAAGAAGCAGGGTATTTTGGTGTTGACACTTGTGGCCATCAGGTCCATGAGGAGCTGGCCCCAAGACTGCACTATCAACTGAACGGCCACCTGGCTTAGACACCACTCTCTGGGATCTAGCACGTGACGACTTAGGAAGTCCACTTGAATATTTTCCACACCGGCTATGTGGGTTGCTGATATTTCTTGAAGGTGCGACTCTGCCCAGACCATGAGCAGAGTCACCGCCTGCGCCACCAAAGTGTTCCTTGTGCCCCCCTGATGATTGACATAGGCCACCACCGTGGCATTGTCTGACAGAACACTGACTGACTTGCCCATTAGAAAGGACTGGAAGGCTAGCAATGCCAGACGGATGGCTCTGGTCTCCAAAACATTGATCGACCAAGAAGCCTCCTCCGTGGACCAGGTGCCCTGAGCTGAGTGACCTAGACACTGAGCTCCCCAACCGAGAAGACTGGCATTCTTGAGCAGCACCATCCACTGTGGCTGGTCCAGACTCGCCCCTTGTACAAGATGGGGGATTTGGAGCCACAACGAAGACTGCCCCGAGCTAAGCCTGGAAGCGGAACAGGGTGATCCAGACTGTGCCTCTGAGGTGACCACCTCCGAAGAAGAGCATACTGAAGAGGACACTACATCGAGGGACGCCGCCATTGACCCCAAGATTTAAGAGGAAATCCTGTGCCCGAGGACACCGGGACGCCATAAACAGACAAATCTGAGATTGTAATTTGCTTACCCGGGCCTCCGGAATGAAGACCTTCCTCAAGGAGGTGTCAAACAGGACCCCTAGATATTCCAGGCGCTGAGATGGCAACAACCGGCTCTTGGCAAGGTTGACTACCCATCCCAGCAACTGCAGAAACTTCACCACCCGAGCTGTGACCTGAGTGTTCTCCTAGAACGACTTGGCTTAAATCAACCAGTTGTCCAGGTAGGGATGAATAAGAATGCCCTCTTTTCGCAATGCCGCCACGACAATCACCATTACCTTGGGTGAATGTCCACGGAGCCGTGGCAAGACCAAAGAACTGATAATGTTGCCCCAAGATCGCAAAGCGCAGGAAGCGATGATGGGAGGTCCGAATTAGAATGTGCAAGTACGCCTCGGTCAGATCTAGAAAGGTCAGAAACTCCTTTGTTTGAACCGCAAGAATCACAGACTAGAGTTTTCATGTGGAAGGAAGGCACGTGAAGAGCCCTATTGACCTTCTTCAAATCCAGGATGGGTTGAAAGGTCCCTTCTTTCTTTGGCACCACAAAATAAATCAATTACCAACCTGTACCCCACTCCTGCGTGGGAACTGGAACCACCGCACAGAGATCCAACAGTCTTTGAAGGGTCTGATGAAAAGCCTGCTGCTTCCACGCCACCTGCGAGGGAGAAGCGAGAAATGGTCTGGCAAGATCCGGGCGAACTCCAGAGCATAGCCGTCCGGATCACCTCCAGAATCCATTGATCGAACATGACGTATGCCCACTTTGAATAAAATTCTCTCAGCCTTGTGCCTACTGGAACCAAGATGGGCATCGGCAAAGAGTCATTTGGCAGGACGGGCGGCAGGTGACCCAGCAGGGGTGCTCTCTGCACCCCGGTGGGCACCATGAAAGCACTGTGTACACTGGAAGAATCTGCCTGTAGAGAGCCCAGAAGATGGAAAAGAGGTAGCCCCTCTATCAGAGCGGAAGCTGTGGAAATCACGCCCACGCCCATGAGCTGCGCCACCTCGAGCCAGCGGCCAAGGCCTATCCTCAGGAAAACGAAGCACTTTGGAATCAGTGAGAGTCTGAACCAACCTGTCCAGTTCCTCACCAAACAAGAAAGATCCTTTAAAAGGGAACTTCGACAACTTAGCTTTGGATGCCGAATCTGCCGACCAAGTGTGAAGTGACAAGGTACGGCGTGCTGCCAGGCCAAAGACTTGGCAGAAGCTTGCAAGAGGTCATACATGGCATCCGAGAGATAAGAAGCACCCAATTCAATTTTGGCAACTTCTTGCTTTAGCAAGTTCCAATTCTCAGATTTACTGTCAAGAACATGCTGAGCCCAATGAAAACACACCCGAGCCACTAGCCCACCACACATCGCCAACTAGACCGACAGAGCTGTCACATCAAAGCTCTGTTTAAGGAGGGACTCCAACTTACGCTCCTCCGGGTCCCACAAGACCGCACTGCCCTCAACAGGCACGGTATGCCTCTTAGAAATGGCCGAGACCACCGCGTCCACTACGGGCAACTTCAAAGTGCCCCTATCCCCTTAGGTATTACTATAGATGATAGGTTATCTTTTCACGAACACATTACTAACACTGTCAGATCTTGTTTCTATAGGCTGCATATGATCCGCTCAACTGCCAAATTCTTAGAACCAAAATCACTCAACACACTGATTCATTCACTAATTATTTCAAAACTTGATTATTGTAACTCTTTATTAATAAATGTCACTCAAAGAGAAAAAACATCTTCAAATAGTTCAAAATATTGCCATCAAATTAATACATAACTGCAAAAAATTTGATCATGTTACACCGCTCTTGATTGAATCACATTGGCTTCCTGTGGCTCATCGCATTACTTTTAAAATTTTACTTTTAGTTTTTAAAACATTGTCCACAAATGAACCCCAATTTATCAATAAATTACTTATCCCCTATAGTACATCACGTTCTTTAAGATCCACTAATCAAAAACTCTTAACAGTTCCATCACTAAAAGTTATCGGAACTCGCCGTCCTGATATTTTTTCTGTAATGGCCCCACAACTATGGAACACTCTGCCTCAGTATCTAAGAGAGGAAAGCGATCTGAAACATTTTAAAGGCATTCTGAAGAGCTTCCTTTTTAAAGACGCTTTTAATTTATAATCATATTTAATGATTACCATTTTTTTTCCCCCCGCTCTAATCCTTTTTTTTTATTTTGTTTACCTTACCTGCTGTTTTTACCATTTATGTTTTTTCTTTTATACATACAATTGTAATTCTGCCCTTTCTTCCCTCATGTATCTGTTAGTTTGTATGATAGTATGACAAATTTATGTAATCTTTTATAAATAATTTAATGTATACACTTTTGTTCTTTTATTTGTAAATCGCTTAGCAAATTAAATTAAGCGATTCAATAAGTTAAAAATAAACTTGAAACTTGATACAGGCGGGCATTGGGAAAAAGAAAAAATAATAATATTTTTTTTAGTTTATTAATTAACGTAAAAGAAAAGAAGAAAAAAAGAGAGAATGACTGAAAAGTCACAAATCGCAAGAGCGGGAAGGCAGAAAAATTTAAACGGCCTTTGAAACGCGACTTCTTAGCTCTGTGGAAACTAAGAAATTGAGGGACTGCGCGCGTACATCGGGTGGGAAGGCACTAACGCATGCACGGTGCGGGCTATCACAAACTTTCTAGAGTCTTAAAGTGGTGATGGCACTTTTCAAGTGTCCGTACCGGGGCTCCGTCGGTGACATCACCCATGTGTGATAATATGCTGCCTGCTTGTCCTGGGATAAAAGTAATATATTACTTAACAATATTATATAGTTGACAATTATGTAAAGAATGAATAGGGGAGGATATCCTCCAAGCTCTATCAGCTTTCTATACTGTTCTTTTATAAAGTTTGAGATCAGGTGAAAAACATGGCTGGTGATGATGTCTGACAAGTTGGGTGAAATGGAGTAAGACTATCCAATATCTTATGTAGAAAGCACATGAAAAAAGATCTTTTCATCAAGAGGAAGAGAAGAAACTGCAAAAGGAGAGATCTCTGAGAAAATAGCTCATTATCGGAGGAAGTGACGTCATCCTAGCGTATGGCTGCCTGAATCGTGAGCTCCGTAGGGGCCGTGGAGGAAACAAAGATTTAAAGCTTCTAGCGCTGCGCTAATTTTGCTACCAAGTTGTTCCTTAATTGCCGAAGACATGGCAACGCGGAAAAAGCTAGACTAGTTTAAATATTTTGGAGATGGAGGAGAGAAATCGGCGAGTGAAGCACAGGGGGGTGCGGGAGACTCGCTCAAAATGGCTGCGGGGCCTTCGATGTCGGCGGAGTTGGTCGAGGCTGGGACTGCAGTGCTTCCGGGAAGCTGGGTGAGACAGCGCATAAATCGTTCCAACTGTGGTTTCAGGAGCTGAAAGATGAAATTGTAGGAGTGAGAGTGGATGTGAAAGCTGTTCTGGCAGAACTCCGTGCGGATATGGGAGAGCTGGGAGCCCGAGTGTCGGCCTCTGAGGAACACGTGGAAGCGTTGTCTGCCTCGGTATCCCGGGTCAAGGAGTCCACAGCCCACCTATCTTCCGAGCTGCAGGAGTTACAGGCGCAGGTGGAAGATCTTGAGAATAGATAGCGCTGCTGCAACCTGCGATTCAAAGGAATTCCGGAGGGGGAGTTATATCGTGATTGCAAGAGTGTGGTGCGAGAGTTTTGTCGTAACCTACTTGGTGTGGATGGAGCTGAGGTGCCTGAGGAGATTCGGCTACAGAGGGCACACCGGAGCTTGGGTCCCGTGAGAGGTTCTGGATTTAAGATATCATCGCCTGTTTTGCTGATTATGCTCTCAAAGAGCGGGTTTTGCAGATGGCACGGCGCCATCCCCGTTTTTGTTGGAATGAGCTGGAGGTGGGAGTTTATCAGGATCTGGCCTGGTCTACACTACAGAAGCGTTTAAAGAGGTCACGCAAGTGCTGAGAGATGGTGGTCACAAATACCGCTGGCTTTTCCCCTTTGGAGTATGGCTTACCATCAATGGGAGGTCTCGGAGGGTGACTACTGTCATGGAAGCCTGGTCGGCTATGAAAGAGCTGGGCTGCGTGAACATTCCTGAGACTGTGCCTGTGCTGGAATCGGCTAGCACATCGGGATTGCCTGGAGCTTGGTCTACAGTTTTGCGCTCTGGAAAGCGTACGGCCAAAATGGGGACCTGATGACAATGGGGACCGGATGTTCAGAACATTCTTTTTTATTGAATTTTTAAACTGCCTGGACTGGGAGATTCACTGGGTGGTGTGATATCTCCGGTCTTACTTTTTGTATGGGACTTTGCATTTTCAGATATTTCTTTCTAGCTTCTTTTGCAGCTTGTCCTGCTGTAGTTCTTGGTTTTGTTTTAGAGTTCAGGGGAGCAGCTTGGGGTAACTTTCACTTTCTACGGACTGGCTGGTCCTTCGTTGAGGGGGTGGGGGGGTTCAGGGGGGAAGTGTATGTAAACTTCTAACTATTGGATCATGGAATGTAAATGGCTTGAACAGTCCAGGTAAACGCAGTATAGTGTATCGTGAATTGAATCGCTTACAGTGGGATATTTGTATGCTTCAAGAGACCCATCTGAGGCCCAGACATGTGGGAGTCTTGAGATCCTCTCATTTTGAGCATATCTGGACTCATCAAAGTGCAATGTCCGCTAAAAAAGTGGGAGGGCTGGCAATTCTTATCCGCAAGGGTTTGGGTTTTACAGTACAGAAGGTATATAGAGATTCTGGGGGGAGATGCCTTGCGCTGCAGGGCACATTGCAGGGCCGTCTCATCACTGTGATTAATATTTATGGTCCTAATGAGGGTTAGGCAGCCTTTTATGCCTCTCTTAAGGAAGATTTGGTAAATTTTGTGGCTGGATCAGTATATCTGGGAGGGGATTTTAATCTCACTCCTGATGTGCTGCTTGATCACTCTCAGGGAGGACTTCGGCCTTCTTCACGAGCCTCTCGTAAGGCCTTTCTTGCCTTGATGTCCTCCCTGGGCTTGATTGACTGTTGGCGCTTGCTCCACCCTATTCAGAGGTCGTATACCCATTACTCTTCTGCTCATTGCTCATATGCTAGGATTGATAGTCTTTGGACTCATCGTAATCAGTGGGGGGGGGGGATCAGGGCAGCCGAAATTGAAGCTATATATATCTCTGATCATGCACCTGTTTGGATAGCTTGTGAAGGCTATTGGGATGTGGGGAACTACCGTGCCTTTTGGAGGCTTAATGAATCATTGTTAAAGCATACGAAGGTGGCCAGCGAGGTGGGGGAGGCTATTGCTAACTATCTGCATTACAATGATAATGGCACGGTTGGTGACTCCATTTTGTGGGATGCTCTTAAAGCTGTAATTCGAGGGGTCTTTATTAAATGTGGGGCTCGCCTCAAGCGGACGCGAGAGCGCCGGGTTATAGTACTTAGGGACAGTTTGATTTCCCTGGGGAGGCAGCACCAGCATTCTCATGACCCAGAGGTGTTTGCACGACTTCTGAAAGAGCTTTCTCTTCTGCAGATGGAGGACATTGATTTTTATAGACTACGATTGCGTCAAACTGTGTACGAATATAGTAATAAAGTTGGCTCGCGCCTGGCTCAGTATATCAAATTGAAACAGACTCGAGCCACTATTACACGACTCAGGGATGTGGAGGGGAATACTCAGTGTACTGATGGGGCTATTAAGGGTTTTTCTTTCCTTTTCCATCAAATTATATGGGAAGGTGGAGGGGGTACATTCGGAGTCTATCACGGCATATTTAAATAAGGTGACTCTACTGCAACTGGGGGACTCTGATATGGAATATCTTAATGGTCCTGTTTCTTTGGGGGAGGTAATAGGGGTTATTACCCAATTGAAAATGGGAAAGTCCCCGGGTTTGGACGGGTACACCAACAGTTTTTACAAACAGTATCGGGATGATCTAGCTCCTTTATTGGTACGGGTTATTAATGGGGTGAGGGGAGGTAATATGCTACCACCTTAGATAGGAGACGCGGGTATTTCCATATTGCTTAAACCGGGGAGGGACCCTGCTAGCTGTGGTGCATATCGGCCCATTTCACTTTTGAACACAGATGCAAAAATTTTGGCTAAGGTCTTGGCCCTCCGGTTGGGGAAGTGCTTGCCTACCTTGATTCATATGGACCAGTCGGGGTTTATTCAGCGACGTCAAGTTAGTGACAACATTAGAAGAACTTTTTATCTTATTTGGGCGGCGCAGCAGACTTTGGATAAGGTAGCTCTCTTGGCAGTTGATGCGGAGAAAGCTTTTGATCAGGTGGGCTGAGACTTTTTATGGCAGGTCATGGAGCGGATGGGGTGTGGTGATTTCTTTTTGGCATGGGTGCGGGCGTTTTATCGGTCTCCGAGGGCGACTATTAGAGTAAATGGGGGTTATACGGACTTTTTTTTGATTGAACAGGGTACACGACAGGGTTGCCCTCTCTCCCCGCTCCTGTTTGTGCTGTCTATCGAGCCCTTGGCTATTTGCATACGGGAGCATCCGGATTTGAGAGGAGTTTGGATTGGTGATCAGGAACACCAACTTGCGTTCTTTGCTGATGATATTTTGTTGTATGTGAGGGATCCTGAATTGTCCCTTCCTATCTTGTTAGACATTTTTGAAGAATATGGATTGGTGTCCGGTTTTACTGTTAATAAGGATAAATCTGAGCTGTTGGGAATTACTTTGACTGCAGATGATGTACGGGGTTTATCGGGGGGATTTCTGTTTTGTTGGGCTTCTAGGGCGATTAAATATTTGGGGATTTATATTTCTCAGGATCTTTCTCAGCTTTATACTTTGAATTATACTACCATAGTTCGGCAGGTTAGGGTAGATTTGCAGCGGTGGTCTGGGTTGTGGCTGTCTTGGTGGGGGAGGATTGCAGTAACTAAAATGAATATTTTGCCTCGTTTATTGTTTCTTTTTCAAACATTACCTATACCGGTCCCTTCTTTAGTGTTGAAAGAATTTCATGCTTTATTCTTCAAGTTTATTTGGAAGGGGAAACCGCCTCGAATTTCTCGACAGTGTATGTGGTTGCCTCGCAACTCTGGGGGGCGAGCGCTTCCTAATTTGTTTTGGTATTATCAGGCGGCGCAGTTGCGACTATTGTTGGATTGGGATATTGCTGAACAAAAGCGTGTAGTCCAACTAGAGCAACAACTAGTGGGTACCCAGGTTTTACGATTTTTGCTTTGGTCTTCTTTATCAGAGAGGGTGGTTTTAGGGACCTTGAGTAATCCTATTTTGAAGCACCTATTGCGATTATGGTGTGAGACGAGGAGGAGATGGGGAGCAGGGATGGTACCTTCCCTTTTGGGGGTGTTGTGTGATGAACCCTTATTTCCGGTGGGTAGGGAGAGTTCGGTCTTTTTGCGCTGGGGGTGTCTAGGGCTTTGGACATTTTGTGATGTTCTTCATAAGGGGATCTTGGTATCCTTTGAGGCCTTTCAGATAAGTAATGCTTTACCTCAGGGGGATTATCTGGCTTACTCCCAAACCCGACATTTTATTCATTCGCAGGGCTGGACAGGGGGATCGATTAAATCTATAGCTCCCTTAGAACATCTGTGGCTTACGCTTCGCAGTTTGCCTAAGCCCATTTCAGTTCTCTATCAATACTTTCGGGGCTCAGTTACCTTTCATCCTAAATATAAAGACATTTGGGAACGGGATTTGGGATGTTCCTTTTCGGAGAGGGAATGGACTCAACTTTGCCTTAAGGTGGGTAAGGCCTCCTCTTGTGTTCTTATACAGGAGAATGCCTACAAGGTGTTTACCAGGTGGTATTATACACCAGCTAGGTTACATAAAATGTATCCGGGGTCTTCCGCAATGTGCTGGAGGTGTGGGGGGGCTTTGGGAACATTTCTTCATGTTTGGTGGGATTGTCTTCCTTTGCAGATTTTTTGGAAATGTGTTGTTGGTTGTTTATCACAATTGTTACAATTTGTGCTCCCATTGGTACCTATGGAATGTTTATTGGGCTTACATAATGTGTGTTAACATGCTTGGCAAACTAAACTCCGCCGTTGTGGTCTGACAGCGGCTAAATGTTTAATTGCTAGTCACTGGAAGAGATCTGAGGCACCAGCTATCTTAGAATGGTCTCTGAAATTTCATCATATGTGTACCATGGAACTTTCCATTGCCAAACGGCATGGGCACTATTTTTCATCTATTCGAACTTGGGCTGTTATTATGGACAAGATTGATACTTTGGTTTAAGTTTACTGGGGTTGTAGGGGATTCGGGGGATTGATGTTGTGGGGATGACTACCTGAAGGAACAACAGGGAGTTGTCCACTTTGGATGTTTCAGTTTATTGGGAAGGGGTGGGGGGATTTGAGATTCAATGCAAGGGATATCTAATTATTTATGATATTTTGTTATTGCTTTTCTGTGATTTTTGATTCTGCTGTTCTTCTGTTTTATTACATACTGTGGAGGTGATTGTGATATGATATCCACATTTTGCTTGTATATCAATAAAATTCTAATAAAGATTTTCAAGTTTAAAAAAAAAAGAAAATAGTTCATTATCTAGAGTTTTATACTCATGGAAAGACTGGAGACTAGTAAAGTTAAGCAAGGAGCTCATTCCTGGTTAACGGAGTGAAGGCAAATCTCAAATTATGTCACTCCACCACATAACAGCTACTGAATGAGGTTGCCAACTGTGCCCATCCCTAAAGTACACTATTGTTTTCTATTATATAAACAAACCAATGCAATACTGTATATATCTTGAATACCAACTGACTACAATCATAAGATCTCTCCTAGTATACTATCAAAGGTAGCACAAATATAAAGGTACACAACAAAGGCTAAATCAGATTCTAACAGAGGCAACCTTTTACTCAAAGTAGAGACTAGCAAGGTTATTTGTGAAAGTGGCAGTAACTGCTCACTAGATAAGTGGGAAAATTAAACTGCTGACAAGCATAAGCTGGTGTATTTCCATTCCTGTTGCTTTTATAAAAGCAGGTTTAGATATTTCTTGTCAAAATCAGGTGGCTTGCTGTAACCCTAGAAGGCAATTAATTGCTCTTATACAAAATAATTAGGCTCTGTCAATGCCAAAGCTAAATGACAAACCAATAACATTTGGTACTTCAGAGTTAACACTAGGAAGGCTGCTGCCTCGTTCCATTCCTCTCTCTATTACTAGAGTTGCTGTGAATTTTGGTTTGGTCTTTTTACTGCACACTGTCTTGAAAGGCAGTACAGCAAATTCTGCAGTAAACTGAAGGGCTTATGAGAAGGGAGGCAACAGGAAAAAAGCCTCTTAAACTGGATGCTAGCCTAGCACCTGGTACAGGCAAAAGCACAAGACTCCTGTTAAGACTGAATAGAAGCAAATGCTAAATTCAATACCTTGAATTCCTTAAAGGGCTGCAATCATGTTAGCTGCCTCTACCTTCCCAACTGAGTGTTCTACTATTGGGACCCAATCTGCCTCAGAATCTGCAATGTGGAGCCAAACTATATTTAAAGCAAACAAAGGAGACAGACACTTAGTACTTGTGCTGCACTCTGGTTAAAAGGGGAAGATGGAAACTAAAAGGCTATCTATGCCATAGTGACCAGCAGCTTTGAAACTTTGTCAAAATATGGGCTTATTCACTGGATTTGAAGTTGCAGCACAGGGCCCAGGCTGTTATTGTGATTTAACACCACCCCCATTGAAAAAAATAAAATGGTCTTGTCATCTTCCATGCTAGCTGTTAATGCACATATATAGACTTTACAATTTAGAAGCCCATCCCTTCAGCTTGGAATTTGTACCTGAACCATGGTGGTAAACTGAACTGTGTAGCGCCTACGTCCAGCTGTGAAGCGCACATTGGAATCCCCGCTCTTCCAAGCTGTGTCAATAGTACTGTTGTTGCTGGCACTGTAGCTGCACCAACGGCCAGAGCGATCATCAAACCAGCGCCAATTGTTGGCATTAACATGAAGATACTGTAGAGAATGAGAGAGGAAATAAAGTACAAATGAATATTTCTGAATGCATTTATATCAGGAATCATGAAGGCCGTCTCCCTGCCCCCAGGACTTTGGTATGCTCTCAAAGCTATCTTCCATACTTCCCTGCTCTCTGGCCCCTTATACATACTCAGGTAGCAGCTGAAGATTACAAATAAGGGAAAGGGACAGGGACTTGTATACCACCTTTTTGTAGTTTTTACAAACGCACATAAAACAGTTTACATGCAGGTACTTGAAACATTTTCACTTTCTATCCTGGTAGGCTCACAATTACACCCTACCACCTGGTGGGCTCTAACCTCTAAACCACACTCTCCTCCAACCAAGCTATCCAACATCACAAATCAAATGCTTCTTATGATACTTTACCCTGTTCATTTGTGCTCGCCTCTTTGAAGAAATGGCTGTCTTCTCATAAAAATCTATCAACAGCAACACTGGTGTGATCCACCTATTAAGGGAGAAAATTTGCACATTAATCTTAGTTTTTAAATATTGTTCTTGTTTAAATGATCAACCAGTGTGGTTTGCAACCATGCAAAGAAATATTCTGTTCTTACTTCAATAAATCTTTCTTGTAGATATGTCTAGTGGTCTTGAACCCTAGGATTATGCATCTGAACCTGCATGTTGCTTGTAGAATGTTGTCAATCATCTTTTGAACTCTGCCTCCTTCCCAGGGAGCTGCTCCTGCCCCCTTAGTTTGTACAAAAGCAAATAGCACTGTAATGACAGACATAACCAGGAGGAGGAAAATGGGGAAAAATCCCTAACACTACAATTCAGTTCTGTTCTTTAACAAACATATCCAACATTATAACATTCAAATAACTAGTCAAAACGGATACAAAAACTGTGAGAAACCAGCACTAACCTTATGTAGAGTTCATAGGTACTCGCATATCCTGCTAGCAAAGCAGATACTTAGACAGTTTTTACTTTTATAACCAATTTTATTGTAAACCGTTCAGGGCAGCTCCATTGATACCGGGATTTGCCCCAACACACACCAGCCCTCCCGCTGCAAAGAAGAGACTTCGGGCCGCGTGGAAGACCAGCTCCGCCTCCCGAAGCCCCCCTGCGGCTCACAGCAGCGTCGGATACTTTCTTCAGGGCAGCTCCATTGATACCGGGAGCTGCCCCAACGCACACCAGCCCTCCCACTGCAAGGAAAAGTCTTTGGGCTACGTGGGAGACCAGCTCCGCCTCCTGAAGCCCCCTACAGCTCTAACTTTTTGAAAAGACCAACAACAGGATCTTTCTCCCACACAACAGCGGGATCTATCTCCCACACCGAAACCAGCAGGACAGACGACACTCCGAACCACTCCAGACCCTTACCCCCTTCTCCAAAATGAAGCTAACTCCAAACACACACTCAAGCCACCCTTACTGATAATCCTCCTCATTACCAGTTGGAAAGTAGTAGCTTTTAACTTATCCACCACACTCAAAGGCCCCACTACAATCAATATACAACACCACCACAGGAGAACCCAAATAACAAGAAGCTCAAACCAACAAACCAGCACTCAACATCCCATTACCCTAACCTGGAGAAGAAGACCAACACTCCCCAAGACCAAACCTCAACCTCCTCCCAAAACACTCATCTACCCTGAAACGTCTCACAATCATCAAACTGATATCACTACCCTAACATGTGCCTACATAAACATCAGAGCGCTGGGACCTAAAACAGAACAAATAAAAAACTGGATAAAAACCGAAAACCTAGACTGCCTTTTCCTCACAGAAACCTGGTTAACCTCAGACGAAGACCCAAGAATAACAGAAGTATGCCCTCAGGAATACAAAATAACAGTGACCTGCAGAGAAAAAAAAGAGGAGGGGGACTAGCAATTATACTCAAAGACTCCCTATCCCTAAATATACTAGAAAAAACATCCACCACACAAATGGACTTCCTTGTCTGTCATCTCACAAGCACCACACTAAAAAATTCACTAAACCG
This sequence comes from Geotrypetes seraphini, assembly GCF_902459505.1. Lineage (NCBI taxonomy): Eukaryota > Metazoa > Chordata > Amphibia > Gymnophiona > Dermophiidae > Geotrypetes > Geotrypetes seraphini. Next base: position 454,843,468 of record NC_047084.1, read on the forward strand.
CATGCTCTGCTACATAACACCAAGAAACTGGACCACAGTAAGACCTGAATTTGAAAACTTCATTTACCAAAACTCTAACAGCTGAATACAACCTTATCCTAGGAGACCTAAACCTACATCTTGAAGATCAAACTTCCAACCAAGCAAAAAACTGTCTATCATTCTTCAATGCCTTATTCTTCCAAATCCTAAACCCTCAAACCACTCATGAAAAAGGACATCAACTCGACATTGCAGCCTTCACGACCCATCAACCACCCACCCCAGTAATTCAAATACCCAATGGAACCTGGTCCCTATCCCTCTGGTCAGACCAATACACACACCTTCAACATCAACTGGACCAAGAACAAAACCACACCAAAATCCAAAAAAAAATAACATACCATCTACTGTATTTTTAATCCAAATTCCTAAATATTTCAATCCATCTTCCTTCCCAACAAAAGAAAATGAATCAAACATACTTTTTAAACAATGTATATTTAGTGGAAGAATTTCGGATTTATTCCAATTTATTTTGTAACCTGAAAATTTACCAAACATTTCTATCAATTCTAACAGACAAGGAATGGAGGAACCAGGATTTCTCAAATATAGTAAAATATCATCTGCATAAGCAGAAAACTTGTACTCCCAATCATTATGAGGAATACTCTATATCCCCTTTGCCTGTTGAATAGCTAACAATAGGGGTTCTAAAACTATATCAAAAAGCAAAGGAGATAGTGGACAACCCTGTCTAACTCCCCTATGCAATTGAAAACGATCCGATAAATTATTATTAATATATAATCTTGCCATAGGGGAGCTATACAAAATTTGAATCATTTGAATAAATCCCGAACCCATACCAAATCATTCCAATGCCTGATACTTCCATTCCACTCTATCAAATGCTTTTTCCACATCTAAAGATATGGCAAAAGCCGGTTCATTCATATTTTTAGTTAAATTTAATGTGTGAAACGCCAATCTGGTGTTACTAGAAGAATGTCTATTCGCAATGAATCCAATTTGGTGTACAACAATTATGAAAGGGAGAGCCTTAGCTAATCTCAAGGCCAAAGTTTTAGCTAATAATTTTCCATCCACATTAAAGATATCGGCCTGTAGTTTGAGACCAAAGTGGGATCTTTATTTGGCTTAGGCAAAACAATAGTCAAAGATTTTGCCATAGGAATTTGGATTAAAAATACAGTAGATTATACGGTAAAAGAAAATGAAAAACTTTTGTTAAAAAAGGTTACAGAATTATGTGAACATTGGAATCCATTACATTTATCTTGGTGGGGGGAGAGTCCAAACTGTTAAAATGATGATATTGCCGGTGGTTTGCTATCAAATGGGTATGATGCCAGTATTCTTTCAGGGGTCTTTCTATAAAAAATTGAATTCGATTATTATCAAATTTATTTGGCTTGGTAAAACTCCTAGAATTGCTTTAGTATCTTTGCAAAGGCCAATTAAAGAGGGTGGGGTACATTTTCCAAATTTTTATAGGTACCATCAGGCCTATATCTTATGTCAAGGTATGTATTGGGTCCTCCTGGAGCTCATTGAGTATACTCCTGATTGGTTATATTTGGAATGGCGACTCATGTTTCCTTTACATCTTTCTCATGTTCTCAGTATCAAGATGCCCAGATTATACAAAGAAAATAGAATTTTAATGGATATTTGGAAAACATTAAGATTTTTTAGTAACGTAACCACTATTCCTATTAATAAATCAACTAATCAATCCATATGGCTAAACTCCAAGATTCAAATTGGCGGTTTCAAGCTCATCTGGAAGCATTGGATAATTGCAGGAATTAAAACTTTAAATGATGTCATCATCTCTAATGGTAAACTGCTTGATTTTACACAATTGCAACATAAATTTGGGCTTCATAAATCACAATGTTTTCGTTGGTTGCAACTGAAGCAGGCCATTCAGGCAGGGTTCCCTGAATGGAAAGCACAGTTACTTACCGTAACAGGTGTTATCCAGGGACAGCAGGCAGATATTCTTGACTGATGGGGGTGACGGCACCGACGGAGCCCGGTACGGACAATTTTAGAGTGATTGCACTCTAAGAACTTGGAAAGTTCTAGCAGGCCGCACCGCACACGCGCGAGTGCCTTCCCGCCCGACGGAGGCGCGCGGTCCCCAGTTAGGATAAGCCAGCTAAGAAGCCAACCCGGGGAGGTGGGTGGGACGCAAGAATATCTGCCTGCTGTCCCTGGATAACACCTGTTACGGTAAGTAACTGTGCTTTATCCCAGGACAAGCAGGCAGCATATTCTTGACTGATGGGTGACCTCCAAGCTAACAAAAAGAGGGAGAGTGGGAAGGTTGGCCATTAGGAAAACAAATTTTGCAAAACAGATTGGCCGAAGTGACCATCCCGTCTGGAGAATGCGTCCAGACAATAGTGAGATGTAAAAGTATGAACTGAGGACCAAGTAGCAGCCTTGCAGATTTCCTCAATAGGTGTGGAATGGAGGAAAGCTACAGATGCTGCCATGGCTCGAACTCTATGGGCTGTGACAGAACCTTCCAGTGTCAGTCCGGTCTGAGCATAACAGAAAGAAATGCACGCTGCGAGCCAATTGGACAGCTTACGTTTAGAAACAGGATGTCCCAATTTATTCGGATCAAAGGACAGAAAGAGTTGAGAGAATGATCTGTGGGGCTTAGTAAGGTCTAAATAGTAAGCTAAAGCCCGCTTACAGTCCAAAGTATGCAGAGCCTGTTCTCCAGAGTGAGAGTGAGGTTTCTGAAAGAAGACAGGCAGAACAATGGATTGGTTGAGATGGAATTCAGAGACAACCTTAGGGAGAAACTTTGGATGTGTACGCAGAACCACCTTGTCATGATGAAAGACGGTAAAAGGTGGGTCTGCTACTAGTGCATGGAGTTCACTGACCCTCCTGGCAGAGGTGAGAGCAATCAGGAAGAGAACCTTCCAAGTGAGAAATTTGAAAGAAGCCGTGGCCAAAGGTTCAAACGGAGGCTTCATTAAGGCTGACAGAACCACGTTAAGATCCCAGATCACAGGAGGTGGTTTAAGAGGTGGTTTCACATTGAAAAGTCCTCGCATGAATCTGGAGACCAAGGGATGAGCTGAAAGGAGTTTCCCATGGACTGGCTCATGAAAAGCAGCAATAGCACTGAGGTGGACTCTGATGGAAGTAGACTTGAGACCAGAGTCAGACAAAGAAAGAAGGTAATCCAACACGGTCTCCACAGCAAGGGACGTAGGAATATGATGATGAAGAAGACACCAGGAAGAAAACCGTGTCCACTTCTGATGATAACATTGCAGAGTGGCAGGTTTCCTGGAGGCATCCAGAATAGAACGAACGGGCTGAGACAAAAGAGTATCATTCGAAGTCAGCCCGAGAGATACCAGGCTGTCAGGTGCAGAGACTGGAGGTTGGGATGCAGAAGGTTCTCCTGACGTTGTGTAAGCAGAGAAGGAAATTGTGGAAGTAGAATAGGTTCCCTGGAGCTGAGTTGAAGTAGAAGGGAGAACCAATGTTGCCTGGGCCACCGTGGTGCAATCAGAATCATGGTGGCCTGTTCCCTCTTGAGCTTGAACAAGGTCCGGAGCATGAGAAGCAGAGGAGGGAAAACATACAGGAAGAGATTGGACCAATCCAGGAGAAATGCATCCGCTGCCAGACGGTGAGGAGAGTAGAGTCTGGAGCAGAAGTGGGGCAGCTGATGATTGTGAGGAGCTACAAAGAGGTCTATCTGAGGAGTGCCCCACTGAGCGAAGATGGACTGTAGAGTGAAAGGATTGAATGTCCACTCGTGAGGCTGGAGAATTCTGCTGAACTTGTCCGCTAAGGAATTCTGTTCTCCCTGAATGTAGATAGCTTTCAGGAATAGATGGTGATCTGTGGCCCAAGCCCAAATCTTCTGGGCTTCCTGGCACAAGAGGCGAGAGCCCGTCCCACCCTGCTTGTTGATGTAGTACATCGCAACTTGATTGTCTGAGGAAAGAGGAAAGGACCTGTTGGAAGGCCTTGAGGGCATAAAACATCGCTCTGAGTTCCAGGAAGTTGATGTGATGTTTCATTTCCTGGGCTCTCCAAAGTCCTTGAGTTTGGAATTCATTCAAATGAGCTCCCCAGGCATAAGGGGAGGCGTCGGTGGTGATGACAAGTTGATGAGGATGTAGATGGAACAAAAGACCTCTGGATAGATTTGAGGATATCAACCACCATTGTAGAGACTGACGAAGAGAGGATGTCACAGATATGTGTCGTGAGCAAGGATCCGTCGCTTGGGACCACTGGGTCGCTAGGGTCCATTGAGGAGTGCGCAGGTGGAGACGTGCGAAGGGTGTGACATGAACTGTGGAGGCCATGTGACCCAGAAGTATCATCATTTGCTTGGCAGAGATGGAGCGTTGATGAAGCACCTGCTGACACAGAGATAGGAGAGTGTGAAGACGGTTGGACGGCAGAAATGCTCTCATGAGGACTGTGTCCAGCACCGCTCCAATGAATTGAAGTCTCTGAGTGGGGATAATATGAGATTTGGGTAGATTGATCTCGAACCCCAGAAGTTGTAGAAACAGGATGGTCTGGTTGGTGGCCTGGAGTACTATCTGAGAAGAATTGGCCTTTATCAACCAATCGTCCAGGTAAGGAAACACCTGAAGGTGGTGGGAACGTAGAAAGGCGGCCACCACAATCAGACATTTGGTGAACACTCTTGGAGAGGAGGCAAGACCGAAGGGTAGCACCTTGTATTGGTAATGACAATGGTTGATCATGAAGCGGAGGTACTGTCTGGAGGCCAGATTGACCGGTATGTGAGTGTATGCTTCTTTGAGATCTAGGGAACATAGCCAGTCGCCTTGATTGAGAAGAGGATAAAGAGTAGCCAGAGAAAGCATCTTGAATTTCTCTTTTACCAAGCATTTGTTGAGATCTAAAATGGGTCTGAGATCTCCTGTTTTTTTGGGGACTAGAAAGTAACGGGAGTAAAATCCCTGCCCCTTTTGATCTAGAGGAACTTCCTCTATGGCATTCAGAAGAAGGAGGGATTGAACCTCTTGAAGAAGGAGGGAAGACTGAGGAGTGTTCAAAGCAGACTCTCTTGGCAGACTTTGGGCAGGAAGGATCTGGAAATTGAGAGAGTAGCCGTGGCGGATGATGTTGAGGACCCACTGATCCGAGGTGATGATTTCCCAACGGCTTATGAAATGAGTAAGGCGGCCTCCTATGGGCTGCGGAAGATGGACAGAAGGAGGGAGACTGGCTATGTCCTGGAGAACCAAGTCAAAAGGGTTGAGTTGATTTCTGTGAAGGGGGAGGTTTCACCTGCTGTTGTTGCTGTGCTGGTCTAGCAGCTTGCCTCTGTTGTTGCCTCTGACGCCTGGGTTGTTGCTGGGCCTGAGGTAAAGGACGAGCCACAAATCTACGTTGATAGGCTGATTGTTGGCGAAAAGGCCTAGTAGGTGGGGTCTTCTTCTTTGTCTTAAGGAGAGTGTCCCATCGAGTCTCATGAGCTGAGAGTTTCTGAGTAGTGGAGTCCATGGATTCTCCAAACAGCTCATCCATCAAACAAGGTGCATTGGCCAGTCGATCCTGATGATTAACATCGAGTTCTGACACTCTGAGCCAGGCCAGTCGCCGCACTGCCACCGACATAGCCGTGGCCCTAGAGGTCAGCTCAAAGGTGTCATAGATTGATCTGACCATGAACTTGCGCAGTTGTAAGAGCGATGAAGAAGTTTGGCGAAAGGCGGATCTTTTACGGTCAGGGAGATATTTCTCAAAAGATGACAAGGACTGAATGAGATGCTTAAGGTAAAAAGAAAAATGGAAAGCATAGTTCCCTGATCTATTTGCTAGCATCGCATTTTGATACAACCTCTTGCCAAACTTATCCATGGCCTTACCTTCTCTGCCAGGAGGGACAGAAGCGTATACACTAGCCCCCGTGGATTTCTTTAAAGTAGATTCCACCAGTAAAGACTCATGGGGGAGTTGCGGCTTGTCAAAGCCTGGAATAGGTATGACCTTATATAAGGAGTCCAGTTTGCGGGGAGCTCCTGGGATGGTCAAGGGTGTCTCTAGATTTTTGTAAAATGTCTCTCTTAATATGTCATGGAGAGGCAGTTTGAGAAATTCCTTGGAGGCTGGTCAAAATCCAGAGCATCGAGAAATGCCTTGGATTTTTTGGATTCAGCCTCCAAGGGAATAGAGAGAGATTCACACATCTCTTTGAGAAAAGAGGTAAAAGAAGTTGCATCAGGTTTAGAGGACGGATCTAAAACAGAAGGATCCTCTTCCCCTGATGAACACTCTCCCTCTGAGAGAAGAGGGTCTTCCGAATCGCCCCACAGATCAGGGTCCCTTACTTGAAAACTGCGGTCCCGGGATTCCGGTGTGGAGGGTTCTAGGTGTCGAGTTTTATGCATCGACTTCCCAGACCTCTGTGAAACGGTACCGGGAGATGTTATAGGCTGTGTCGGCGCCGAGGTTTGAACAGCTTGGTGTAAGGATCTCGGTTCCGGCGCTAAGACCGGCATAGATACCGAGGAAGTAGTATGCATCGGTACCGACAAGGTGGATGCCGACAAAGGAGGCTGCTCCACTGTCGGTACCGGAGGCTCAGACCGGACCGGGACTGGAAGGTTTGGTGTCAGAAGAGCAGGTAACAGCTGCTGTAGTTGTTCTTTAAGCTGTACTTGCAGGACGGCGGCAATGCGCTCGTCCAGTGAAGGCACCGGTACCGCTTTTTTCTTCTGCGGTACTTTGGGTGCCGCTCTACACTCCGAAGAGGAACCCGATGTCGAGGGGCTTACCTCAATCTGAGCGGAGCGCTTCCGCGGGCGCCTCGAGGTCGGCAGGATTGGGCTCGCTGCCACTGAGACCGGAGGGCGCTCCAGCGGGGAAGGCTTCTTAGCCGGCTTACCTGATGGGTGCGACGCCGGCGCGGTGTCGACGAGGTAGGTGCCGACTGCGTCGGGGTCAAAGTGGGGACCGGTGCCGCCGAATCCGACATCTCGGTACCAAACAATAATCGCTGTTGGATTTGGCGATTTTTTAAAGTTCTCTTTTTAAGAGTGGCACAGCGGGTGCAGGTGGACGCTCGATGGTCAGGACCAAGACACTGTAGACACCAGTTGTGCTTGTCTGTGAGTGAAATTGGTCGAGCGCACCGCTGGCACTTCTTAAACCCGGGTTGAGGGGGCATGAAGGTAAAAACGGCTTCAGCCAAATCGAAGGCCGAGGCCTCGATGGTGGCAACAGGCCCCGCTGGGGCGAAACCGAAAAAATGAAAGAAAAATGAAGTTTTTTTTTTTTTTTTTTAGAAAGAAAAGAAAATAAAATGAGGGAAACAAAATCTCCCAACGAGTTTACGCGAGCGGGAAGGCGAAAGAGAAAAAAGTTTTCAACAGCCGTTGAAAAGTGCGTCTTCTTAGCTCCGCGGAAACTAAGAAACTGGGGACCGCGCGCCTTCGTCGGGCGGGAAGGCACTCGCGCGTGCGCGGTGCGGCCTGCTAGAACTTTCCAAGTTCTTAGAGTGCAATCACTCTAAAATTGTCCGTACCGGGGCTCCGTCGGTGCCGTCAACCCCATCAGTCAAGAATATGCTGCCTGCTTGTCCTGGGATAAAACTCTTAATACTCAGTTCAGTATGGAATTTTTATGTTTTCAGACGGACTTTCTGGGTCACCAGGCCGCACAGTGGTATAAAACTATTAGTGATTTGGTTAAAAGAAAACCTAAATATGGTCTTAGGGATATTTGGAGCATTGAGATTAAGCATCAGATTTCAGCATCTCAATGGCCACAAATTTGATCTTGGAGAATGAGATGTACAATGTCAGCGTCTATGAGACAAACTTGTTTTTTTTTGTTACATAGAGCTTTTTGGACTCCAGTTAGATTATAAAAATTAAATAGTTCTTTGTCTAATAGATGCTGCCATTGTAATCTGGATGTAGGGACTTTGGATCATCTTTTGTTTTACTGTCCCCATATCTTAGCCTTTTGGAACTCAATCTGAGATCAAATAAATTGTTTATTGGAAAACCATGTAGCGTTATCTTATGATACTGTGATATTTGGAATGTCTATGAGAAAAAAAGAGTCAGATATCATCTTGTAATAATAAACTTTTAATGATTATGACTGGAGTTGCCATCCAATATATTACTAATAACTGGAAAGATCATAGTAAACTTAATTTTAATTTTTGGTGGAATTCAGTATGTCACATATATAGAATGGAAAGATCAATAGCGGTACAGATTGGCATTTATAAAAATTTTATTAAAATATGGGAGCCATTAACATCTTTTTGTCATGATTAGATGCCATTTTTCTATTAATTATACACCATTTAGTATTGGGTGGGGGAGGGTTTCAAGTATATGATCTTATAATGAATAATGGGCTTTGAGGGAAGGTGGGGAGAGGGTTACATTTCTACTTATAGATTATAATGATAAGATGTTCAAGTGCTCAGATTAATTGTGTTTATTATGAACACTTTTTGTACACTTTTTGTACACTTGATGAAAGTTTAAAAATGAATAAAGAATGTAAAAAAAACAACAACAAAAAAAATAACATACACCTCACGCAAACACATCGAACCATCCGTTTTCTGGACAAAAATAGACGAAACAATCCAGGACTGCGACCCCAAAGACTTCATCTCTCACTGGAATAAAATGACCAACAACATCCTTGATGAACTAGCCCCACTTCAAACCAAAACTAGAACCAGCAGAAGATCAGACCAATGGTTTGACAACAAACTACTCCAATTTAAAAGGCAATGCAGACGACTAGAGAGAAAATGGAGAAAAACAAACCTAGATCAAACAAAAACTGATTGGAAAAAAATTAACAAACAATACAAACTTCTACTAAAAGACAAGAGGAAAACTCACTACACCAATCTTATAGGCACAGAAACCCAAGATACCAAAAAACTATTCCAAATATTAAAAGACCTAACAGACACCAAACCCTACATGACCGCTAATAATACCCCACCCCCCTAAGCCACCCTCTTAGCAGATCACTTCAAGAACAAAATTACAACTCATACTGGCTACCAATCCAAGAAAGAATACTATTTAAATTCTACGGAGACAGCCCATCCTACCTGAACAACCAACTCATCCAAGCATCCTCAACCAGACATAGAAAAATGAACTCCCCTTTCACACACACACCCTCCCCCCGATCAAAGAAGTAAAACGGACAAAATTATATGATGGCCTCCTAGCCACTCGAGCCGCAAAACTAGATAACCAGATCTCCAACCTTCTGATAACCACCCCAAACTATAAGATATTCAGAAAATAAATAAAAACTATACTCTTCAAGAAATTCCTGAAACAGCCCTAACTTCACTTATTCCGCCACTCCCCCCACCCGGCACACTGAAATTACCTGACCTTCTCTATACAACTTGAGAAATGACAAATGATCTTCCTTTGTTACTCTCCATTCATATATATCTACATACTCTACACCACTTTTTACCACTTGACAAATTACCTTATTGCTTACAACTCTAGAAATGACCACAAGGTAATAGCGGAATAGAAATCTCTAATGTAATGTAATATGTTAGATAGATGGTATATCAAGAAATTAAAACTTGAAAACTTTGAGTGGTTTCCGTTCTCTTTTTTATCCTCTAAGTTCATCTCTAAGATAGTGAATTTTTAAAGCACAAGACAGGCTGAGGGGAGATAGGATTTAAAGTCTACAAAATCCTGAGTGATGTAGAACAGGTACAAGTGGATTGATTTTTCACTACCGTCAAAAATTACAAAGACTAGGGGATACTCAATGAAGTTACAGGGAAATACTTTTAAAATCAATAGGAGGAAATATTTTTTTTTTCATGCAGAGAATAGTTAAGCTCTGCAGCGCATCGCCAGAGGTTATAGTAAGAGCAGATAGCGTAACTGGAAAAGTCCATAGTCTGTTATTAAGACAGACATGGGGGAAGTCACTGCTTGCCCTGGATTGGTAGCATGGAATGTTGCTACTCGTGTGTTTTTGCCAGGTACTAGTGACCTGGATTGGCCACCATGAAACGGGCTACTGGGCTAAATAGACCATTGGTCTGACCCAGCAAGGCTATGTTTTTCCTTCCTTATATTAAAGTTCCTATAAACCATGCCGAGCTCTATCTTTATGGAGAGGATGCAGTATATAAACTTAAGGTTTAGTTTAGTTTATAAAGCCCACTGACAGGACGGGGCTTCAGGACCACTAGACACATCTACAAGAAAAAAAAGATTACAGATGTATTTGTTGTAAGATGAAAAATGAACAAAGAATTAACCCCCTCCCCCACAAACAATCTTTCTTTCTAATGCAATGTGTATAGTAGTCCTGAACACTAGTGACATACCAAAACAGTCCCCAGAGTCTAAGGCGGACCAGCAACTCCTCTAGTAGATTGCACTTTCAATACAATCAGCAGCTGCGTACCACAGCCCAGTGTTCCCGCTAAGCTGCGCTGGCGTGCGCTGGCGCACAAAATATTACATCGCAGCGCACAAGTTTCACGTCACAGCGCACACTCGAGCGGAGGTGAGAGGAAGCGGCGGCGGTCTGCCCTGATCGCCTAAGATGCAGCAGCGGCGGCTCCTTTCATGATCCCCGTAAATTACGGGGATGCCGCCGCTGCTGCATCTTAGGCGATCAGGGCAGACCGCCGCCGCTTCCTCTCACCTCCGCTCGAGTATGCGCTGTGACGTGAAACTTGTGCGCTGCGATGTAATAGTTTGTGCGCCAGCGCACGCCAGCGCAGCTTAGCGGGAACACTGCTGAGCCCACATATGCGAAGGAAATGGCCATTTTAAACTATCTGGAAATTGAGGCTTTATACGCTGGCCTCCCTTTCTTGACATGACTGCTCAGAATAAAAAGGTGATCAAATATGCAGAACTCATTGGTAACTTCCGAGGTAACGGAGAAGCACTCGCTTGACATCAAGCAAATGCAACACTTTATCCGTTTCCTTAGATCCTGTAGAATGAAAAGCAGACAAACAGACTTCCTGATTGACATGGAAGGCCAAGACTACCTTCGGTAAGAAGGATGGTACTGAGCGTAAGGAAAGCCCTGCTTCCATAATTTTAAGAAACGGTTCCCTGCAGGACAGAGCTTGTAACTCGGAATCTCATCTCGCTGATGTAATTGCCACCAGAAATACCATCTAGATCAGTGTGTCTCAAACTTTCTCGAGCAGGGACACACTAAAGGTAGTGGCCACGGCTTGAGACACCCAGAAGTGCACGGATGTTGCCGTGATGACATCACACATATGCATGACATCATCATGTCGATGTCCACGCATGTGTAAATTCCCTCCAGATGGGCCCTGAGACGCCAGTAGGGGGTGCCAGCAGGGAAGAGGGCCAGAAAGAAGGAGAGGCACTGGCACCAGCTGATTGCCTACAGCAGTGTTTCTCACCTACTTCAAGCTAAGTACTCCCTAAGTCTAACAAATAACTGAGTACCCCAACCACAGACCTCTCTAGGCCTACCCAAGCTCTGCCCCAGATCCCATCCTCTTTACTAATTGTAATGCAATTTTTTCCATTCATTTTTCATATACACAGCAGATATAAATTCTCAAAACTGACATATTTCAATCACTATATTGAAAATAAAATCATTTTACCTACCAGCGATCCTCTGCAGGCTGCTGTAATTAGCTTTAAAGGTGAGACCGGGAGGCAAGGGGGAAAGCAAGAAGGACGTTAGAGAGAAGGGAGAAACATGCAGGCCTTTGGCGAATCGGGCAGCGCTGGCGCTGTACCACGTAGGGAAGTCAGCTGGCAGGCGCCTCTCTTCCTCCTCAGTGTACCGCGGCACACTTGGAATCTCAGGAGGCACAGTTTGAGATACACTGATCTAGATTGTAAGATTCAGAAGGGAAGTCTACCACAAGGGCATACACCGAGCTCTACTGAGACCTTGTAATAGTGTTAAGATTCAAGAAAGGGAAAGGGAGACACACCAGAGGGTGCAACCGAAGAACCCCTTTAATGAACCGGGTGACATCTGAGTGAAAGCCCAGAGAGCCTCTTCTCCCTCCCCCCCCCCCCAAGCTTGGAAACAAGAAAGGCCTGCTAGCTGCACCTTTCTGATTTGAAAGACCCTTCTGAAGTCCCTCTTGCAAAAAGTCTAGGACTAATGAAGCTGAAGCTTGTAAGGTCTCTACATCATCCACAGCACACCAGTGCTGAGAGGACTTCCAGGCCTTAGCATAGGCTTCTTAGCTCTAAGCAGAGTGGAGTCAACATCTGAGTATCCCTTGCTCGCTGGGGCCGCCTGCTCAAAAGCCAAGCCACAAGCCCAAAGTGTTATGGTGTCTTGATAGCGACCAGTCCCTGAGTGAAAAGATCCACTTAGACTGGCAAGTCTGAGGCCTTCCCCTATCTGGAAGTGAACTAGGTCTGCATACAATGGTCCACAGGGCCAATTGGTTGCCACTAGGAATATCAACTTCAGATGACTCGCAATCCTGCAAATGACTTGCCCTAGCATGGGCCACAGGGGAAAAAGTTCAAGAGCCATTTTTCTGGCCAGAATTAGGACTGTGTCCAATCCCGTACTTCCAGGCTCGTATCTTTGACAGTAACAGCAAATCTCCTTTGTGTATACAGCCGAGGCCATCAGAACAATCTGTGGACGCCCCTAATGCCAAACTATTAAAGTGAACACCTGGGGGAACAGAGACTATTCTCCTGGGTCGAGAGTTTGCTGAGAAAGTCAGCCTGCACATTTTCTACTCCAGCTATGAGCTTCTGCCCACCAAAAGAGGGAGTTGAGCTTCTAGGCATAACTAGGTGCTTCTGGTGCCACATGGCCTGTTGACATAGGCCATGGCTGTCGCATTGTCCGAGAAGAACAACAGCCTTGTCCTCCAGATATTTCTCTAGTGCCTGAAGCGCTAGTTGATTGGCTCCGAGTTCTAGTCAATTTATGGACCAGTTTTGCTGAGCCAGTGTCCAATAAACCTGAATTGAGTGTCCGTTGTAATGATGCCCCCAACTACAAAGGCTGGCATCAGTCATTAGCATCTCTCAGGAGGAAATTCGGAGATGCATGCCCCTTGAGAGGGCAGCCAGATACAGCCACCACCACAAACTGCTCTTCGCTTCTGGTAACCAGGGAAGCAGTTGCTGAAGCAAGTCCATTTGCGGAGACTATTGAGAGAGAAGTGAGTCTTTGAGAGGCCTCATGAGCGCTCTTGTCCAAGGGACCACCTCTGTGGCTGCCACAATCAACCCCAGAACCTGCAGATAATGTCATGCAGTAGGAGACTCTGTAGATCTGAAATCTGCTTCCAGAGCCTTAGTCTTTGTGGCTCTGGAGGAAAGACCTGGCCCAAGGCCATGTCAAATGAAACTCCCAGGTACTCCAGGTGCTGGACAGCTCCAGCTGGCACTTTTTGAAGTACAATCTACCCCAAGCACTGGAGGAGTTGGACCACTCTCGTAACTGCCAGTTTGCCTACCTCCTTGGACAGGGCTCTGATTAGCCAATTGCCTAAATATGGGTGTACCTGTATCCCTGTCTTGTGAAGGTGGGCTGCCACTAACACCATCACCTACGTAAAAGTGTGAGGTGAAGTTGCAAGGCCAAAGGGGAGCACCAAGAATTGGAGATACTGTTCCAGAACATGAGTCAGCAAGTACCTCCTGAGAGTCAGAAAAATGGGAATATGGAGATAAGACCTCCATCAAATTGATGGAGGCAAGAAACTCCCTTGAGCCACTGCCGCTATGACCAACTGAACGATTTCCATGCAGAAATGTGGCACTTTCATTGCAGCATTAACTGAATATAGGTCCAGAATTGGCCTCCAGTTGTCTCAGCCATTCTTTGGTATGCAGAAGTACATGCAGTATCTGCCTGAGCCCAATTCTTCATCCAGTACCAGCTCTACAGTACAAGGATCCAGCAGCCTTTGTACCATTGCGGAACTCTGAGGGCTCCCTCTGAAAGGCCGGGAAATCTACAAAGAGATCTTTAAGGAGGGCACAATTTTGTAATCTTCTCAAACTTTTAGGATCCAACAGTCTGCGCCTATCTGAGCCCAGACCAACCAAAAGGCTGACACTCTGCCACTTATCTGGGGGGTTGGCCCCTGTCCTGGCATCACTGTGCTTTCTTGGAGATTGGGGAGGGAAGAGAGCCAGAGGCTTGCTTTCTCCTACCCCCACTGAACCTCTGCTGTAATCCCTGAAAGGACCTCTACATCGCCTGGCCTCCTGTATAAGGACAGAATCTTCAAGATCCTTGAAAATTTCCATGTCCTGTACCCATCATCATCCAGGGTCTGCTGTCTGGAAAAGCCTTACAACAATGGTCCATAACACTGGGCATTAGATCATTCAGACCCTTGCCAAATAGCATCTTCCCTTGAAAGGGAAGCCTGCTCAGAATGGCTTTACAGGTTGAATCTCCCAACCACTGTCTGATCCAGAGCTTCTGCAGGAAAGAGATAATATAGGCTGACATCTTGCTCATAACTCTAACATACAGAGCGTCCGTTATATAATCCACCGCAGATAGGAGCATTTGGGGGATCTTCGTCATCCTCCAAGTCTGGGACTCGAGATAGACAGGTATAGCAAGATGCTGCCTTAATCCCTAGGCCAAAGCTTCAAAATGCTGCTTGGAGACCACATCTACTTTATGGTTCTGAATATCCTTTAACATTACACCTCCTTTACTAGGCAAGTAGATTCCTGTGGTGCCTGCACCACCATTGAATCCACCTTCGGCTGAAGAAACAGCTGCTAAAGTCCAGAGCCTTGGAAAAGCTTAGCCATATTCATTCAGGAAATGGACGCTCCTCAATCGGCCATTTAGCGCAAACCTGGTATAATATAGGGGGGTAGGAATGCCTGAGCGATCCATCTGTCAATTTTAAGTAAAATTGAGGCGTTTTGAAGCAGATGGAGTCTTCAGGAAAAGAAGACTGTTTAAAATCCACGATGGCCACTGCCAGAAAAATCATGCCAGAAGCGCCCTTGACTCCTCCCCCTAAAGTGCACCAGCTCCCAATTGGATCTTCTTCGTCCTCAAGCAGTGAGGGGACCAATCATTACTGCTGCACACGTTTATGGGTTGTAATGCAGCAGTAGCAATTCAGAACTGCGGTCACGACAGTTGCGGGAAGGACTGTGGAAGAAAGGAGAGCTAGACTAAATCCAGAGACAGTGGATGATATGTTGTTCATCCACAAGTTAAAAAATAAGGACAATTAAAAGTACAGGTTGTGTTTTGTTTTTGTATAGGCTGGGATAGTTAAGTTGTAAAGAATGTTGTTTCCTTTATATGTTAATAAAGACAAGTACTTGTATAAAATCATACCTGTTTGAGGCTTGTATGGATTCTGCTGGGGATAATGGTCACGGGGATGGGGCAGGGTCGGTGGTCGCGGGGATGAGGATGGTGGTTGTGGGGACAGGGACAAATTTTTTCCTCGTGTCAATTCTCTATTCCAGATAAATCAGGGATGTGAGCACATATGCAGGGGACAGCCCTCGAGCTCAAGAAAAACAAAAGCAGGCTGGCTAGCTTGGTGTCCCTGTGAGTTGATCCTGCTAGCAGCAGACTTCCACAGTGTGAGTCTGCGAACCTCTGACCAAACAATTAGAAAAAAATACCCAAATTAATAAAACCGCAGAGCAGAAACACTTCTGAGCAACTTACTTACAGAAAAAACAAACCTGAGGGGACAGAAGCAGCTCTCTGGGAAAGAGGCAGAATTCAAAAGACGATTGACAGCATTCTGCAAGCAACTTGCGGGTTCAGATGCATAACCCCATTTAGGACCACTAGACATACTACACTAGAAAAGAGTATAATCAATTCTAAGATAGTCACATAAATGCAAGATAATATTCTAAATATACAGTGCATTAAAGATATAATTCTTCACCCAGGATCAAAGGTACAATGCACCCTATACTTACAATCAGTATACTTCCTCTCAAGACCAAACAGTCCTACCACAAAAGTATACAATTACACCACCACCCACAGGCCTTGAAACATGTGCTCTAAATATTACTGTGTTTCTCGGATATTTTTATAAGCAGGATATTAAAACATAAATCAAATCTTTATAAAAAAAATTGCAACTTTGCTTATACATCCATAAGTGTCAATAGTAGGTGCAATAGCTGGTTTTATGCTAGGACAGCAATGACTACAGAATAATAAGGACAGCACTGATGGCATCACAAGCCATATCCTGTAACACTATTGTAGTCACAAGGCAAAGTTTACAACAGCAGCAGCAGCAACAAAACAGAATCCCTGGGATATCAGTGTCTCTGCTACAGGATCAGGACACAGGATAAAGAATTGTTTTTCTCCCATACAGAAAGTAATCATACTGAATGGCCAACATGAGTTCAGAAGGATCTTACTTGGGGGTCTGAACCTCCTTTTGCTCTTTTGCTGCTTGCAGGCATGGCTGCACCACTTCTAGCAACTTGATAAGTACATTCAAGATCCCACTTGTCTCTACTACATGAGCACAAGGCAGTTTCAACTCCTAGGAAGAAAAAATAGTCAGTCAGTCATTTACCACACTGAACTCTAACATTAACCTACTCCTGGGCAAGAAGGAAAGGACTCTCACCTCAAACAGCAATGTGAGAAGCAAGATGCGGGTGGCCAGGTTGGAGGCTTGAGGCAGAGTGGCCATCTGACTGATCCATTCAGAAACAGTTTTGGTATCACTGGTGGTGAGAGGGAGAGCGGCTTTAATTAGAACATCAGCTGCTTCCCAGACCTAGAGGAAAGAAAAAAAATAATACAGTAAGAACGGCGCTGGAGGCAATCTTGCATCACCATTATACAAGAAGATATACACATTAAGAAATCTCTTCCAATCCTGATGATCAATCTCAAAGCAACCAATCCTGTTCCAGTGTATGCATAGATAATGATGGAAATGCCTTAGGAACAGGCAACCAGCATATAGAAGAATGAGTTCAAATGAAGGAAGTCCAAAGCCAAGCAGCTGCCACAAGGCTTGTAAACCTGAACCTTTGGCTCATAGCCTCTTAGGTGGTGCAGGGTATGCCATGAAATCAAGACTCTAGAAATCTCACTTGAGAAAATGTAGGAAATTAAAGGGCTACCATAAGCCTGAAACTGTCCCTCACACTCAGGAGGGTGGGAATACTAGCTTACACCAGCGAAGGAAATGCCTTTTAGTCTGAAGAGATGGATCATGTTCTCCTCTGAGCCAAACCCACCCTCTAGACCAGGGATCTCAAAGTCCCTTCTTGAGGGCTGCAATCCAGTCGGGTTTTCAGGATTTCCCCAATGAATATGCATTGAAAGCAGTGCATGCACATAGATCTCATGCATATTCATTGAGGAAATCCTGAAAACCCGACTGGATTGCAGCCCTCAAGGAGGGACTTTGAGACCCCTGCTCTAGACTCTTCAACATCTGACAACTTCTTAGAAAATAACTTTACAACTAAAGAATGTCACAAGAAACAATCCACAAACTGTGAGTGTTTGCACATTAAACAAAGCAAGGAGAGATTAGTCTGATTATTGGTCAGAATAAAAGAACTGATGGAGATAAGCAATTTTGGTCCAGTTAGGACCTGAGAGGCAGCAACAGGGCTGCAAGGAGGCAACTTTCTGTGGCAGGGGTACAACAGTGAGAATGAATGCAGATGAATTAGAATCACTGTGTGGACAAAAGATGAGAAGAGAAGAAACTGGCTGGATGAAGTGAGGTGGGAAATGGAGGAGAAAAGTGTTGCACTTGAGCAAGGTGAGGAATGAGTCACATGGACATGGGTAAAAGTCACATGGACATGGGCAAACAAAGAAAACTACTAGTACCATATTACTCAAACAAATAACTGGGGTAAGGGGCAGGAAGGAGAAATTAGGTTCTTACCTGCTAATTTACTTTCTTTTAGCTTCTCCAGACCAGTAGAGGTTAACTTTACGATTGGGTATATATCTAATCATGACCAGCAGGTGGAGACTGAAAACAAAACTTTGGGACAGTATATCCTAGCCCCTCCTCTCTATTTCCCTCAGTCTGCCGAATAGCCAAGCAGAACCAAGAACTGGAAACAACAGAGAGAAAAAACAATACTCCGAAAGGAGTAACCAATAACATACCCAAAAAATGCTGTTGGAAAATGCAGAGGAGAAATTCCCGAAGGAAGAAGGTCCCCACAGCTCGCCAGCTAAGCCAGCCGAGCCACAGCCGCTGTTCTTCAATTCTCCCCGGCCCTAGAAAAATACTAGAACCCGCAGCAAAAACCAAAAACTGCCCGCGCAACAGCCCCAACAACAACAACAACAGACAGGGTGGGGACCTCTACTGGTCTGGAGAAGCTAAAAGAAAGTAAATTAGCAGGTAAGAACCTAATTTCTCCTTCTTTAGCACTCTCCAGACCAGTAGAGGTTAACTTTACGATTGGGACGTACCAAAGCAGTCCCTCTCACGGGCGGGACCCCCGAAGGGCCGATACCAGAACACGCTCACCGAACACCGCGTCCCGACGCGCCTGAACATCTACCCGATAATGCCGAACAAATGAATGCAAGGAGGACCAAACCGCAGCCTTACAAATATCCACCGGAGGCACGAGCGACGACTCAGCCCAAGAAGCCGCCTGACCCCTAGTGGAATGAGCCTTGAGAAACTCCGGAACCGGCTTCTGACTCAGAAGATAAGCGGAAGCGATCGTCTCCTTGATCCAGCGCGCAATAGTAGCCTTAGAAGCGCCAGCCCCCCGACGAGGACCCGCCAGAAGCACAAAGAGATGATCGGAGCTCCGAAAATCCCGGGTCCGCTGCACATAAGCATGGAGGACCCGACCGACATCCAACTTGCGCAGCTGTCGTTGCTCAGAAGAACCCTCCCGACTACCCAAGACCGGGAGGACCACCGATTGATTGACATGAAAAGGAGAAACTACCTTCGGCAGAAAGGAAGGAACAGGCCGCAAAACAACCCGCTCCTTTGAAAACTCCAGGAAGGGAGCCCTACAAGAGAAAGCCTGTAGCTCCGACACCCGTCTAGCGGAAGTAATGGCCACCAAAAAGACCGACTTCAGCGTAAGGTCCTTCAACGAACAGCCATCCAACGGCTCGAAAGGAGGGCGCACTAGAACAGAGAGAACCAGATTGAGATCCCAAGAGGGAATCGAGGGCCTTATGGGAGGCCTGAGCAACTTGGCCGCCCTAAGAAAGCGAATCACATCAGGAATGGCTGACAAACGCTGACCTGTCACCAGCCCCCGAAAAGCCGACAGGGCCGCCAGATGAACCCGAAGAGAAGACCAGGCCAGGCCCCTATCCAGGCCATCCTGCAAAAACTCCAGAATGTTAGGCAGAGAAGCGCGAAAGGAGACCACTCCCCGCGCTCGGCACCATTCCTCAAACAGACGCCAAACCCGTACATAAGCCCGAGAGGTAGAAAGCCTCCGGGACCCCAAAAGTGTAGAGATCACCTTGTCGGAATATCCCTTCTTACTCAGGCGGCCCCTTTCAAGAGCCAAGCCGTAAGACAAAAGGGAGACGGGTCGAACATGGGAATGGGACCCTGCGTCAGAAGATCGCACTCGAGAGGCAGAGGAAGAGGATCCGCCACCAGATGCCTCACCAGATCCGCATACCACGGACGACGAGGCCAATCCGGAGCCACCAAGACCACCAGCCCCGGATGGCGAACAATGCGAAGCAGTACTCTGCCTACTAATGGCCAAGGAGGGAACACATACAACAGCCCCTCCGTTGGCCACGGTTGGACCAGAGCATCCAGACCCTCGGCCAGACCGTCCCTGCGACGACTGAAGAAGCGGGGTACTTTGGCGTTGCCACTTGTAGCCATCAGATCCATCAGGGGCTGCCCCCAAGCACGCACTAGCAACTGAAACGCCTCGGCGCCGAGACACCACTCTCCCGGATCCAAGAAGTGACGACTGAGGAAGTCCGCCTGAACGTTTTCTACCCCGGCAATGTGAGAGGCCGAGAGGTCCAGAAGATGCGACTCCGCCCAAACCATGAGCCGAGCCGCCTCCTGCGCCACCAGAGTGCTCTTGGTGCCCCCCTGACGATTGACATAAGCCACTGCCGTGGCATTGTCCGACAGGACTCTGACCGACTTGCCCAACAAAAGGGAGTGGAAAGCCAACAGCGCCAGCCGGACCGCCCTGGTCTCCAACACGTTGATCGACCAGGAGGCCTCCTCCGTGGACCAGGTTCCCTGAGCAGAGTGACCCAGACACTGGGCCCCCCAACCCAGGAGACTCGCATCCGTAAGGAGCACCGTCCACTGCGGAAGATCCAGACCCACCCCCTGAACTAGGTGAGGGGTCCGGAGCCACCAACGCAGACTGCAGCGCGCCAAGCCTCGCAGGGGAACCGGAACATCCATCCCGTGCCTCTGGGGAGACCACATCCGGAGCAGAGCATACTGAAGAGGACGCATGTGGGCCCGCGCCCACCTCACCACGTCCAGGGACGCCGCCATCGACCCCAGGACCTGGAGGAAATCTCGCGCCCGAGGACACCGGGACGCCAAAAGCAGGCGAATCTGAGACTGCAATTTGCTCACCCGGGCCTCTGGGAGGAAGACCTTCCCCAAGGAGGTGTCGAACAGCACCCCGAGGTACTCCAGACGCTGAGCCGGAACCAACCGACTCTTGGAAAGGTTGACCACCCAGCCCAGCGACCGGAGAAACTCCACCACCCGAGCCGTAACCCGGTAGCTTTCCTGCAACGACTTGGCCCGAATTAACCAGTCGTCCAGGTAGGGGTGTACCAGAATGCCCTCCGACCGCAAGGCTGCCGCGACGACCACCATCACCTTGGTGAACGTCCGGGGAGCCGTGGCCAGCCCAAAGGGAAGCGCACAGAACTGATAGTGCCGACCCAAGATCGCAAAGCGCAGGAAACGCTGATGAGAGGTCCGAATAGGAACATGCAAGTAGGCCTCCGTCAGATCGAGAGAAGTGAGAAACTCCCCCGGCTGAACCGCCAGAATGACCGACCGCAGCGTTTCCATACGGAAAGAGGGAACCTTGAGAGCCCTGTTGACCCCTTTCAAATCGAGGATGGGCCGAAAAGTCCCCTCCTTCTTGGGCACCACAAAGTAAATGGAGTACCTGCCCGTGCCCCACTCCGGGGGGGGCACCGGAACTACTGCCCTGAGATCTAGCAAGCGCTGAAGGGTCTGGCGAAAAGCCTGCTTCTTCCCCGGAGTCTGACACGGAGAAGCGAGGAAAAAATCCGGCAGAGAGCGGGCGAACTCCAGGGCATAACCGTCCCGCACCACCTCCAGGACCCACTGATCGGACGTGATCTCGGCCCATTTGGGAAAAAAAGTCGCGCAGCCGGGCCCCCACCGGAACCAAGGGGGGCGCCGGCAAGGCGTCATTGTGCAGGACGGGAAGCGGGGGAACCGGCGGAGGGGTTCCCTGCCCCCCGACGGGCCCCCCGAAAGGGCTGCATGCGCTGGAAGAACCGACCCCGGGAAAACCCCGGAGACTGGAAAGAAGCAGCCCCACGCCCAGGGCGATACTTGCGAAATTCCCGCAAACGCCCCCGGGCCGCACCCCCCCGAGACGCCGGGCGGGCACGGTCCTCCGGCAAACGGGGAACTTTCGAGTCCGACAGAGTCTGAATTAACTTATCCAAGTCCTCTCCAAATAAAAACGACCCCCGAAAGGGAAATTTAGTAAGCTTAGCTTTGGACGCAGCATCCGCCGCCCAAGCGCGCAGCCACAACACACGCCTTGCGGCCATGCCAAAAGCCATGGACTTAGCCGAGATCCGCACCAAGTCATACAGAGCATCCGAGAGGAATGAGGCAGCCATCTCAATCTTTGCTACCTCCTGATCCACCAGAGACCAGTCGTCAGACTCTCGATCCAAGACCCGCTCCGCCCACCGAAACACGGCGCGAGCGACCAGTCCCCCACAAATAGCCGCCTGGACCCCAAAAGCAGAGACTTGAAAATTTTGCTTAAGGATGTTCTCCAATTTGCGCTCCTCAGAGTCCCGCAAGGCAGAACCGCCCTCAACAGGCACGGTATGCCGCTTGGAAATAGCCGAGACCACCGCATCCACGACTGGCGAAGCTAACGTAGCCCGATCCCCTTCAGGAATGGGATACAGGCGAGCCATGCTGCGCGCCAGCCGAAACGGCGTCTCCGGCGTTTTCCACTGCTCAAGAATAATATCCCGAATATCCTGATGCATAGGAAAAGAGCGGGAAACGGAACGGATCCCTCGTAACAGAGGGTCCCCCACACGCGGAGTCTCCGGCGGCGCGTCCTCAAAACGCAAAGCCGAAGAAACCTGTTGAATAAGGTCAGGCAGCTCATCTCTCTGAAAAAGGCGCACCACGGACGCCTCGTCACTGGAGAACGGGAAACCCGACAACCCGCCGCCAGCTTCCGTCCCCTCCAGAGGGTCCTGGAATTCCTCAGAAGGGTCCAGGTCCTCCTCCATACCGACACGTTCCTCCGACCACAAATCCTCGTCCCACGACACCCGCGGACGCTTGGACAAGAGAGGCGGCGGAGGGGACGTCACGTCAGACGAGAGAGGCAAAGCCGCAGGGAGCGCGGAGGAAACCCCACCCCCCGAGACCCCCTGGGCGCAACCGGGACCCCCAGCCGCCTGAAAATAGGCTTTGCATAATGAAAAGAAAAAATCAGGGGAAAAACCCCCCGAGGGTCCCAAGGGACTCCCTGCCACAGCAGGGGACCCAGCAGAAACCTGCCCCTGCTTAGACAAAACAGGGGGAAGGTCACCTGAGGTGGAAGACAAAATGGAGGGGCCAGACAGAGAAGATGGCGTCTTTCCCGCCAAAACAGCTCCCTCCACAGCCTGAAGCGGCTGAGAGACCTGAATAGTCTCAGCCGCTAAAACAGGCAAGCCGGCATCAGCTGTCAAAATATCAGCTGAGAGGGAATCCTCTAAAACCCGACCGTCGGCGGCTCGGGGAATCCCTCCGTGGGCGGACGGAGAAGACCGGGCTTCTCCACCGTTCCCTGCCGACTCGCGAGGCACCATCGGCGGGGAGCTCTGGGCGCCTGCAGCCGCTGCCGACGGAGCTCCTCCACCGCACCGGCCTGAACACCGCTTGCACAGGCCGGCCGCGAGTGCCTCGCGTCTGGAGCACAATGAGCACTTTTTCCCTTTAGAAGTGCTCATTGCTCCATACGCGACCTAGCTGTAAAAAAGTGCCGGTTAGTTGAAAAAATACAGTAAAATACAGTTTTCTTAAAGGGATACAACCCTCCAGACCAGCACTACCTCAGGATTTTTTTTTTTTTTTTTTTTTACAGAACAGACTCCACAGGCTCTCGAAGCAATATGCCTTGCTTGATTTAGGGGGCAAGGCTTACTGCTGAGGCTCCTCTAAAAAAATATGGGGAGGTGGAGGAAGTGGGGGGAGGGACCCCGCTCGTGACCCGCCGGGTTTGACACCCCCGAGGTCGGACGAACCCCCAAACAGAGTCCGTCCAAGCTCCGTCCGGCTAAAAACAGGGACAATAAACCTCTAAACAAATTCCAACAGCCCTACCAAGGGAGATGGGTACAGATCACTCAACACCTGCTGGAGACTGAAAGAAGACTGAGGGAAATAGAGAGGAGGGGCTAGGATATACTGTCCCAAAGTTTTGTTTTCAGTCTCCACCTGCTGGTCATGATTAGATATATACCCAATCGTAAAGTTAACCTCTACTGGTCTGGAGAGTGCTAAAGAATACATTCTAGTCATAACAAGTACATTTTCAATGAATTTTCTTATTTTGGATTTCTTTTGACTTTCTTGATCAAAACAGTAAAAAAATGTATTTAGGGAAGCATCTTGGAATAATTCTTAAAAACAAACTTAGAGAGGATAAAGCCATAGCAGAGACTGAATGAATTCTTTGCTTCGGTCTTTATAGAAGATGTAAGAGATCTACCTAAACCAGAAATGTTTTTCAAGGATAATGATATGGAAGAACTGAAAGGAATCTTGATTAACCTGGAAGACGTACTAAGATAAATTGACAAGTTAAAGAGTGATAAATCACCTGGAAAGGATGGTATATATCACAGGGTATTGAGAGAACTGAACTGTTTGTGATCTATAACCTACTGCTAAAATCATCTATAGGTACTTGAAAACTGGAGGATGGTTCTGGGGGTGATCCAGGAAATTACAGACCGGTCACAGCCTGACTTCAGTGCTAGGAAAATAGTTGAAACCATTATGAAATAAAATAAAATTACAGAACATGTAGAGAAACATGGTTTAATGAGACAGTCAGCATGGGCTCACTCAAGAGAGTTCTTGCCTCACCAATTTGCTGCATTTCTTTGAAGGCATGAACAAACATGTGGATAAAGGAGAGCCGGTTGATGTAGTGCAGGGATGCCCAATAGGTCGATCGTGATCGACTGGTAGCTCGCCAAGGCAAAGTGAGTCGATCATCCAGGACTCCCTTTGCCTTGGCGATCTATCGAGCTGATCAATCTTCCTCTCCCCGACGTCAATTCTGCCATCGGAGAGGAAGTTCGGGCCAGCCAATCGCTGCCTGGCTGGGCGGAATTTCCTCTCAGACGGCAGAATTGACGTCGGGGAAAGGAAGATTGATCGGCCCGAAGCAGAGAGAGCATGGGGCGGCGTCGGCTTTGGGGCCTGTTATCCGTTGGTGGCGTTTGGGTCCTGTTCCCCGATGGCAGCGGCAGTGAGAAAGGGCAGGGAGAAAGAAAGAAAGGGGGCAGGCAGGGAGACAGAAGGAAAGAAGAGAAACAGGAAAAAAAGAAAGGGGGCATGAAGAGTGAAAGAAAGAAAGGGCAGGGAGAGAGGAAGAAAAAGTTAGGGGAGGGAATGAGGTTTGGAGGAGAGGAAGCATACAGGCTGAAAGAAAGATTGGATGCACAGTCAGAAGAAGAAAGTGTAACCAGAGACTAATGAAATCACCAGACAAGGTAGGAAAAATGATTTTATTTTAAATTTAGTGATCAAAATGTGTCTGAATTTATATCTGCTGTCTATATTTTACAATATGGTCCCCTTTTACTAAACCACAATAGTGGTTTTTAGCGCAGGGAGCCTATGAGCGTCCAGAGCAGCGCTGGGCATTCAGCGCAGCTCCCTGCGCTAAAAACTGCTATTGTGGTTTAGTAAAAAGGGAGGGGGGTGGGTTTTGTCTATTTTTGTATGGTTGTTACTGAGGTGACAGTGCATAGAGTCATCTGCTTTGACCTCTTTGAAAAAACCCCGGAATAGGAATGATAATTAACAATTCTATGCGTACAGTGTGCGTTGTGTTTTTTTTAAATTTTATTGTTGGTAGATCATTTTGACTTGGTCATTTTAAACGTAGCTCGCGAGTCTAAAAAGTGTGGGCACCCCTGATGTAGTGTATCAAATTTTTCAGAAAGCTTTTGGTGAAGTTCCTCATGAGGCTCTTGAGAAAATTAAGAGTGTCATGGGATAGGAGGTAATGTTTTACTGTGGATTAAGAAATTGCTATTAGACAGAAAACAGAGGGTAGGGTTAAATGGCCATTTTTCTCAATGGAAGAGGGTAAATAGTAGAGTGCCGCACAAATCTGTACTGTGAACGGTGATATTTATCATATTTAGAAATTATCTGGAAATGGAATGACAAGTGAAGTGATTAAATTTACAGATGACATGAAACTGTTTGAAGTTGTTAAAATGCATGCAGGTTGTGAAAATTTGCAGCGAGACCTTAGGAAATTGGAAGACTAGGCATCCAAATGGCAGATGAAATTTTATGTGGATAAATGGAAAGTGATGCACATTGGGAAGAATAATCTTCATTTGATTTTTTTTTAGCCCGTCCTCCTAAAGGAGCTCAGAACAGGTTACAAATCGGGTAGACAAGCATTTTCCCTATCTGTCCTGGCGGCTCACAATCTATCTAATGTACCTGGGACAGTGGAAGATTAAATGACTTGCTCAGGGTCACAGGAAGAAGCACAGGATTTTGAACCCACAACCTTGTAGCTTTAACCAGTAAACTACACTCTTTCACGATAACTGCTCAGACCACACAAAACATTCCACAATATACCCTTGACTCTCACTCTCCTTAATACCCAATACACCTAAACGTGCTGCACTCCATCTCCCATCTTTCTCCTATTCCCCCCACCCCAGGGCAGAAATATTACCCACAAAACGCACCTTCCATTGGCCAACAATTATCCCATTCCCTTTCAACCAACCTACTCTTCAAACTCCTTAACCATTTCAAACAATTCCTAAACAGCATTAGGGGTCTTCAAAATAAGATCAGAATACTACTTGCACTTATGAAATCAGGAAAGTTGATTAAAAACTTATAAAGCTTGCTTTCACTGCTGATGCAAATCATTATTGCCCAGTTTACACAACGCTTGTTCGCACCGCCATAAAGGGGAAATTAGATCTTACCTGCTATTTGCTTTAGTCCCTCTGGACAGGCCCAGAGAAAACTGATAAGATTGTGAATGCCTACCAGCAGGTGGAGAATGAGAATTCAGATTCTTGAATGAGCCAACCTTGCCCAAGCCCTGCCAGAATAAGTATAAGCCTTTCAAAGCAAGGGAGAGAAAGAAAAAGAAAGTGTGCATCTTCCACCACCTGTCCTTAGTACATCTGCCAAAGTACTGGCTGTTTGATTTATAATCTAATTTTTGTTTTGTAACCCTTAAGGAAATTTGACATTTCATATGAACCACCAGCCTTTCCCCGCAGATCAGATCCCGAGCAAGAAAAACAGATTATGCACTAAGAGAACTAAGCAAAAAAAAAAAAAAAAAAAATCAAACAAACAAAAAACCATAGGGCAGGCTGAGGGATAGTCTGTTCGGATAAGGAAAGCAAATCAGAAGGTTAAGATTTAATTTCTCCTTCCTTAGTTTCCTTCCGGATCGGCACAGAGAAAACTGATATGAACTAACAAAGCAGTACCATTTTAGGAGATATCTAGAAAGCCCTACATAAGAGTACCCTGTTGGGCATGAACATTTACTCTGCAATGATGAACAAAATGAATGCAAGGAATTCATTGTCAAAGAATGTGGTGAAATCAGTTAGCTTAGCAGGGTTTAAAAAAGGTTTGCATAAGTTCCTAAAAGAGAAGTCCATAGGCTATTATTGAGATGGCCTGGGGAAATCCACTGCTTATTCCTAGGATAAGCAGCATAAAATCTGTTTTACTACTTGGAATCTAGCTAGGTATTTGGGTTGACCATTGTTGGAATTAGGATGCTGTACTTTGGTGGATCTTTGGTCTGTCCCAGTATGGCAATTCTTATGTTCTTAAGACCGCCACTCTATAAGTTCAATGGAGAGATTAGAGAATGCTCAGCTCAGAACCATGCTTGACCCTTGGTAGAATCCGCCTTAATCCTCTCCGAAATAGACTAGCCACTTAGAATATACACAGATGCAATTGTCTCCTTGATCCAGCATGTAATAGTAGTCTTGGATGCTGCCAGGCCTTTATGGCTGCCTCCAAGGAGAGCAAAAATATACTCCTTCAATGCCCTCCATCTTACGTAATCTACACTGTTCCTCTGACTCCTTCAAGAAACCTAAGGTGAGCAAAAACCATAGGCTGGTTTAAATGAAAGGACATCAGCACTTTACATTACATTACAGATTTCTATTCCGCCATTACCTTTCGGTTCAAAGCGGATTACAAAAAGAGTTATGGAAGAAGGGTTACAACGTTAGATCAGAGAAGGTTTCCAAGAGAGGGAAAAGTAGGATCTGGGGTTAGGGAGGGGATGGTAAGAGGGGGGTTAAGCTTTATCTGGTATTAAGCTTTATTAAGGGATTTCTTGAAGAGTATAGTTTTTATTTCCTTTCTGAACATCTTGTAGTCTGGGGTTGTTGTCAATAGGTTGGAGACTTGGTTGTCTATCTTCGCTGCCTGAGTGGCCAATAGTCCGTTGTATAGTTTTTTCCGTTTTACTTCTTTGATTGGGGGGTAAGTGAATGGGGTATGTGTTTTTCTATGCTTGGTAGAGGTGGTTTGGATGAGGCGGTCGTTTAGGTAGGTTGGGCTGTCTCCATTTATAGTTTTAAATAGTATACAGTAGAATTTAAATTGTATTCTTTCCTGGATTGGAAGCCAATGAGAATTGATGAATGCCTCAGTAATGTGATCATGTTTTTTCAATGAATAGACGAGTCTCAGAGCTGTATTCTGAATTGTCTGTAGTTGTTTAATCATTATTGCAGGGCAGGGGAGGTAGAGGATGTTGCAATAGTCTAGGATACTTAGTATTAGAGATTGTACTAGGAGCTGAAATTGTGTTTTTTTGAAGAATTTTCAGATTTGTCTAAGGTTTCTCATAACTGCGAAAGATTTCTGTATTGTTTAGTTAATTTGTGGTTGCATGGTGCAGCCTCTGTCAATAGTCATACCTAGAAGTTTTAGGGTGGTTTGCAAAGGGTAGTTGATAGAGTTGATTTCTAAGTTGGTTATGGTTGGGATTTTGTTATTTTCTAGGAGGATGAATTTAGTTTTGTCTAGGTTGAGTTTCAGTTTGTGGTCTTCCATCCAAGTCGTAACTGTAGTTAGAGTTCTGTGTAGTGTGTCTGACATTAAGAGCATTGGTTGGTCGAAAGGAATGAGGATGGTGATGTCATCAGCAAAGCTATAAGAGGATAGGCCTTGTTTGTTCAGGTAAACGCCAAGAGAGGCCGTATATAGGTTGAAGAGAGTAGGGGACAGTGGGGACCCTTGTGGAACGCCGCAGGGGTTGGACCAAGGTTTGGATTTTTCTTTGTCTGATTTTACTTTCTATGTTCTGGATTTTAAGAAACCTTCAAACCATGAGTATACTTTATCTGAGATGTCTATTGAGTCCAAGATTTGCAGTAGGATGTTATGGTCTACCAGGTCAAATCCACGGAGCCGCGTTGCGGACAGCTTTTCAAGCAAACTTGATTGAAGATCTCAAAGTTTGCTAGTGCTGCCCACGCATGCGTGCCTTCCTGCTCCACTAGAGGGCACATCCCCTCCTCGTGGTCTTCAGTTCAGATAGCTAGCAAAGAAGCCAACCTCGGGGAGGTGGGAGGGTTGCGAGAATATCTGCCTGCTGTCCCTGGATAACACCTGTTACGGTAAGTAACTGTGCTTTATCCCAGGACAAGCAGGCAGCATATTCTCTACATGTGGGTGACCTCCAAGCTAACCAAAAAGGGACGGAGGGAAAGTTGGCAATTTAGGAAAACAGATTACGCAAAACCGACTGGCCAAGCTGGCCGTCGCGCCTGGAAAAGGTAATCAACCAGTAGTGAGAGGTGAAGGTATGAACCGAAGACCAAGTGGCAGCCCTGCATATCTCCTCAATAGGCGTGGACCTGAGGAAAGCGACAGACACCGTGCCATCGCTAGGACTCTATGACCCAACCCTGCAGCGAGAGACCAGCCTGAGCGTAGCAAAAGGAAATACAAGCAGCCAACCAGTTGGATAAGGTGCGCTTGGAAACAGGGCGGCCCAACCGATTAGGATCAAACGAGATGAAAAGTTGAGGAGCCGTCCGATGAGACTCGGTGCGTCGCAGGTAAAAGGCTAGCGCCCTCTTACAGTCAAGCATGTGAAGCGCCACTTCACCAGGATGAGAGTGGGGCTTCGGAAAAAACACCGGAAGAACAATAGATTGGTTGAGGTGGAAATCCGAAACCACCTTAGGCAAGAACTTAGGATGAGTGCGAAGAACCACCTTGTCATGATAAAATACAGTAAAAGGCGGATCCGCAACCAGAGCTTGCAGCTCACTGACTCTGCAGGCAGACGTGAGAGCAACTAAGAACACCACCTTCCAAGTGAGAAACTTCAGAGGAGTCTTATCAATGGGCTCAAATGGAGGTTTCATCAGTTGAGCCAGAACAACATTCAGATCCCAAACCATCGGAAGGGGCTTGAGCGGAGGATGAACATTGAAAAGGCCCTTCATAAAGCGGGAAACCACTGGATGGACAGATAGATGTTTCCCATCAAGCGGCTGATGAAAGGCAGCAATCGCACTGAGGTGGACTCAAATAGATGTTGATTTGAGGCCAGACAGAGACAAGTGGAACAGATAATCCAGCACAGAAGACAAGGAGGCCGAGGGCAGATCCATGCGGTGCTCAGCACACCACGCCGCAAATCTGGTCCATTTTTGAGAATAACATTGACAAGTGGAGATCTTCCTAGAGGCCTCGAGAACATCCCGCACCGACTGGGAGAAGCCTAAGGAGGGAGGCACGTTGAGAGGAACCAAGCTGTTAAGTGTAGAGACTGCAGATTGGGATGCAACAGCGAACCCCGACTCTGAGACAGCAGAGAAGGAAAAACAGGAAGAAGCAGAGGTTCCCTGACACTTAGTTGAAGGAGCAGGGAGAACCACGTTTGCCGGGGCCACCGAGGAGCTCTCAAGATCATGGTGGCGCAGACTGACTTGAGATGCACCAGAGTCCTGAGAAGCAGAGGAAAGGGAGGGAACGCATAGAGGAACCTGCTCGTCCAATCAAGAAGGAAAGCATCCACCTTGAGACGATCCGGGGAGTATATCCTCGATCAAAATCGAGGCAACTTGTGATTGAGGGGCGAAGCAAACAGATCGACCTGTGGCGTACCCCACCGAACAAAGACCTGTCGCAGAGTTTGAGAATGAAGCGACCATTCGTGCGGCTGAAGCAGGTGGTTCAACTTGTCCGCCAGACAATTCCGCTCGCCCTGGATATACACTGCCCGAAGGAAGATGTTGTGGCGTAATGCCCACTGCCAAAGACGAAGGGATTTCCTGCTTGTTCACATAATACATCGCCACCTGGTTGTCTGTACGCACCAGGACAACGGAATCCTGCAGCAAATGACGAAAAGCCACCACGGCATTGAAAATGGCCCAGAGCTCCAGCAGATTGATGTGGCAGTGACGTTCCGCACTCGACCAAGGACCATGAGTCCGCAGGTCGTCGAGGTGCGACCCCAAGTGTACGCCGAGGAGTCCGTTGTCAGAACCTTCTAATGCAGGGGTACGAGAAAGAGCAAACCTCTGGACAGATTGGCAGAGCTAGCCCACTAATGGAGCGAGCGTCTCAAGGAGGGAGTCACCGCAATGTGTTGAGAAATGGGATCCCGATCCTGCCGCCACTGAGACATCAGGGTCCACTGAGGAACCCAAAGATGCAACCGGGCAAACGGCGTGACATGAACGGTGGAGGCCATGTGTACCAGGAGAATCATTATCTGCTTGGCCGAGACCGAAGCCCGCTAAGACACCAGCTGACTCAGCCGCAGGAGGACAGCCTGTCGAGGCAGCGGCAGAAACGACCGGAGGCGGACCGTGTCGAGCACAGCCCTGATAAACTGCAGGGACTGAGAGGGGCACAACTGAGACTTGGGGAAGTTGATCTTGAACCCAGACGCTGAAGGAAGATAACAGTCTGATGGGTCGCTGAAATGACCCCTTCCCTCGACGGGGCTTTGATAAGCCAATCGTCGAGGTACGGGAAAACCTAAAGGCCCTGCGACCGCAGGGCGCCGTAATCACGAGGCACTTCGTGAAGACCCGTGGAGACAAAGCAAGCCCGAACGGGAGGACTCGATACTGCAAGTGGAGGGTGCCCACCTGAAAACGGAGAAACTTCCGAGAAGCCGGATGGATCGGGATGTGAGTGTAAGCTTCCTTCAGGTCCAGTGAACACAACCAGTCCCCCTCGCCAATCAAGGGATACAAAATGGGAAGCAAAAGCATGCGGAACCGCTCCCGAACCAAGAACTTGTTCATGTTCCGCAGATCCAGGACGGGACAAAGGTCTCCCGTCTTCTTGGAAAACAGGAAGTACCGAGAATAAACTCCGGAGCCCCGTTGGCAAGAGGGAACCTCTTCCATAGCCCGCAGACAAAGTAGGGCCCGTGCTTCCAAAAGAAAGAGAGGAAGCTGCGTCCTGTCAGAAGAGACTCTCCGGGAGTCTGTCTGGAGGTAAAGCCCGGAAGCTCAGGGAATACCCATCCCGAATGACGGAGAGGACCCAAGAGTCTGCAGTGATCTCTGCCCAGCGCTGATAAAAGGCGCGGAGACGTTCCCCGATGGATAGAGGGGGAACCCCCAAGGCGGAAGGGGCCAACCCCCTCCCGCCAGGCAGTCAAAAGGACGGCTGCTGCTTAGGCGCAGCGGCGGTATGGGGCTTAGGAGGAGCCTTCTGCTGCTGCGGGCTTCGAGGCGGAGGGCGAGAGAACGCCGGCGTGGACTTCTGCGGATACCGCCGGGGAGGCAGCTGGTAGGTCTTGGGTGGGGCGTGTTTCGCCTTAGCCCGGACCAAGGAAGAGAAGGAGCGTTTGTGTTCGGAGAGGTGTTTCGGGCCAGCCTCGATGGAATCATCAAACAACTCGTTTCCCAAGCACGGGAGATTGACCAACCTGTCCTGCAGGTTCAGGTCCATATCGACAATGTGGAGCCACGCCAGCTGACGCATTGCTACCGCGAAGGCCGAGACCCTAGACAACAGTTCAAATGCATCATAGGAGGCCTGAAACATGTACAGCCTAAGCTGCGACAGTGTATCCACAAGCCGGCGAAACTCCGCACAGCTCGCAGAAGGCAAAGCGTCCTCGAAGGATGGCAGGGCCTTGATGCACCACTTGAGATAAGAAGTAAAAGTAAAGTTATAATTCAGGACTCAGTTCGCCATCATGGAGTTCTGATAGAGACGCCTCCCGAACTTATCCATTATCCTGCCCTCCTGCCCTGGCGGGACAGCGGCATAGACCTTGGACCGGTGAGACATTTTAAGGGTAGACTCCACTACCAAGGACTGGTGAGAGAGCTGCGCCTTCTCAAACCCTTTGCAAGGCACCTTCCGGTACCGAGACTCCATTTTGGAGAGAATAGCCAAATTACATATTTCAAATCCGATATATTCTAATCACAAAATAGAAAATAATATTTTTTCAATCTTTTGTTGTCTCATCATTTTATTCTTCAAATCATGTTGGTCTTAAGTGCATGTTCAGCATCTCTCTTATCTATGTCTCCTATAAATCCCTTTTAGTATTTCCCCTGTGCCCATCTCCCTATCTTCATCATCTCACTATTCAAAGATCCCCTCTCCGTGTGTTTAGTATCACACCTCTATATCCCTATGCCCCCATCCAGCATCTTTTTGCTTTCTTATTCTCACTCATATCTAGCCATCTTCTCTGTGTTCATATACTCTCCCATGCATTAACCCTTTGTGTCCATATATCATCCCATGCAGCATTCCCCTTTTTGTCCATTCCTATACTCCCATCCATGTCAAAATTTTTAATGATGTAATATTGTGTACTTGTTGTAAGATGATAAAATTAATAAAGAATTGGAAAAAAAAAAAAAAGAAAGAAAGAAAGGGATGGAGGGAGTGTTGGCCATTAGGAAAATAAATTTTGCAATACTGCTTGGCCAAAGTGACCATCCCGTCTGGAATAAGGTTCCAGACAGTAGTGTGGTGTGAATGTATGAACTGAGGACCAAGAAGTAGCTTTACAGATTTCATCAATAGGAGTGGAGCATAGGAAAGCAACTGAAGCTACCATAGCTTGGACTTTGAGGGCTGTGACTAGACTGTCAGTTGGAGCGCAGCCTGAGCATAACAGAAAGATATTTAAGCTGCCAACCATGTAGAAATCATTCTTTTAGATACAGGACATCCCAGCTTACTAGGATCAAAGGAGATGAAAAGTTGAGGAGAGTGGCTGAGTTTTCTGCAAGTAGTAAGCCAACACTCTTTTGCAGTCTAGAGCAGTGTTTTTCAACCGCTGTTCCGCGGCACACTAGTGTGCCGCGAGATGTTGCCTGGTGTGCCGCAGGGCCGCCGGGCCCGGAGCTGACAGGGGGCCCGAGGCAGGGGCGCCAGTAGCTCGCCAAGGCAAAGTGAGTCGATCACCCAGGACTCACTTTGTCTTGGCGATCTAATCTATCGAGCCGATAAGTCTTCTTCTCCCCGACGTCAATTCTGCAGTCGGAGAGGAAGTTCGGGCCAGCCAATCGCTGCCTGGCTGGGCGGAACTTCCTCTCCGATTGCAGAATTGACGTCAGGGAGAGCATGCGTCGGCGTCGGCTTTGGGGCCTGTTATCCATTGGTGGGTCCTGTTCCCCGATGGCAGCGGCAGTGGCTTGGGGAACGGCAGGGAGAAAGAAAGAAAGGGGGCAGGCAGGGAAACAGAAGGAAAGAAGAGAAACAGAAAAAAAGAAAGAAAGGTCAGGGAGAGAGGAAGAAAAAGTTGGGGGAGGGAATGAGGTGTGGAGGAGAGAAAGCATACAGGCTGATAGAAGGGAAGAAAGATTGGATGCACAGTCAGAAGAAGAAAGTGCAACCAGAAATCACCAGACAAGGTAGGAAAAATGATTTTATTTTAAATTTAGCAAAGTGGAGGCAGTATTACCACAGTTTTCAAAGGAATTTGCCCAAATAACTTAATAGTTAACTGGGTAAATTCCCAGAGATGAAAACTTCCCTTCACTTACTATGCACAGTTCTGAATTTATATCTGCTGTCTATATTTTACAATATGGTCACCTTTTACTAAACCGCAATAGTGGTTTTTAGCGCAGGGAGCCTATGAGCGTCAAGAGCAGCGCTGGGCATTCAGCGCAGCTCCCTGCGCTAAAAACTGCTATTGTGGTTTAATAAAAAGGATGGAGGGTATATTTGTCTATTTTTGTATGCTATAAAAACCAAATACAGAGAGAGACTGAGAGCTGTTGACGAAGGGCTACGTGTGTGTCTTTCTTCGATTCCAGCCAGAATATCAGCTTTGTGTTCAGCCAAACAGGCCCAGGTTTCGCACTGAATAAAGTATTTTATAATTTTTATTTCGTAATAAAGTAATTATAAAATACTTTCTTTGTGTTTATTTGATTCCTATTCAAGAGAATTACTTTATATATAGTCAATATAGGCAGAGAGTTAAATTTTTTAACATTTTCTAATGGTGGTGTGCCTCGTGATTTTTTTCATGAAACAAGTGTGCCTTTGCCCAAAAAAGGTTGAAAAACACTGGTCTAGAGAGTGTGAAGAGCCGTCTTCTCCAGGATGAGAATGAGACTTAGGGAAAAACACTGGAAGTACAATAGATTGATTGAGATGAAAATCAGTGACAACTTTAGGAAGGAAAATTTGATGGGTGCGAAGCACAACTTTGTCATGGTAGAACACTGTGAAGCATTTGAAGTTCACTTTTCGAGCAGAAGTATGGGAGATGAGAAAACCCACTTTCCAAGAGAGGCATTTGAAATGAGCCATAGACATTGGTTCAAAAGGAGGATTCATTAATTTAGCAAGAACCACATTAAGATCCCAAACCACAGGAAGTGGTTTGAGAGGTTTGACATTGAAAAGTCCTTTCATGAATCTGGACACCAGAGGATGAGTAGTGAGAGGTTTTCCATCAATTGGTCTATGAAAAGCGTTGATAGCACTGAGATGAACTCTAATCGAAGTGGTCTTGAGGCCTGAATTGGATAAATGTAGAAGATACAGAGATGTAGAAGATATGGATAAATGTAGAAGATATGGATAAATGTAGAAGATACTGAAGATACAGAGGTGGATTTAGCATCATGATGAAGAATACACCACGAGGAAAACCATTTCCATTTCTGCAAACACTGTTGCATAGATGGTTTTCTTGATGCATCTAAGATAAGCATGACAGGCTGGGAAAGATGACGGTCAGCCCGAGAAGTACCAAGTTGTCAGTTGCAATGACTGAAGACTGGAATGCAGAAGAGATTTGTGATTCTGCAAGAGAAGACATGGAAAAATCTGAAGCGTGATTGGTTCCTCGATACTGAGTTGAAGCAGAAGGGAAAACCAGGGTTTTATGGGCCACCGAGGAGCTATGAGAACCATGAAGGCCTCTTCTCATTTAAGCTTGACAAGTATTTTGAGGATGAGAGGGATTGAAGGAAACACAGAGAAAGAAACTTCAGTGTCCAATCCAGTAGAAAAGCATCCGCTTCTAGACAGTGAGGAGAGTACTGCCTGGAGCAAAACTGGGGCAGCCTGTGGTTGAGGGGGAACACAAACAAGTCTATCAGAGGAATCCCCCCCCACTAACAGACGATGTGATGCAGAACTACAGAGTTGAGTGTCCATTCAAGTGGCTGAAAAGACCTGCTGAGTTTTTCTGCAAGAGAATTTCTTTCCCCTTTAATGTATATTGCTTTCAGAAATATGTTGTGCGCAATCGCTCAATTGTGCCGTTTGATTGTTTATGTAATAATACATTGTGACCTGATTGTTCATGTGGATAAGGAGGACGTGGTTGGTGACAATGTGCTGAAAAGCTTTGATAGCATTGTAGATCATTCAGAGTTCCAACAGATTGATATGGCAAAGCTGGTCACAGGCAGACCAGTGATCTTGAGTGCGAAGACTGTACAGATGAACTCCCCCCCAAGTGTAGGTGTAGTGTCAAAACCTTCTAATGTGGAGGTGTGTGGAACAATCATCCTCTGGAAAGATTGGAAGAGCTCATCCACCACTGCAGAGATTGTCAAAGTGAAAGAGTGATGGTAATGTGGGTTGAGAGCTTGAGACCATCGAGATGCGAGAGTCCACTGAGGCGTCTTTGAGATGAAGTCTCACAAATGGAGTAACATGCACCATGGAAGCCATGTGATCCAGTAGTACCATCATTTGCCTGGCTGAGAGGGATGGCAGGTGAGAAGTGAGTGCAAAGTTAAATCAAATTTTCTAGTCTTTGCTGAGGGAGAAACGCTCTGAGATGAATGGTGTCTCACAGAGCTCCGATAAATTGCAGAGTCTGAGAGGGCTGAAGTTGGGATTCGGGAAGATTGATTTTGAAACCCAACTGCTGAAGGAAGAGAATTGTTAAGCGAGTCGCTGCAATCATCCCTTGAGAGGTTGGATCATTGATCAGCCAATAGTCCAGATAGGGGAACACCTGGAGACCCTGAGCCCACAATGCCCCTATTACTACCACCAGGCACTTGGTAAATAATCTGGGAGAGGATGCAAGGCCAAAGGGCAGGACCTTGTATTGATAATGGTGCTGTTCCACCTGAAATCTGAGGAATTTCCTTGAGATCAGTTTCACTGGAATGCGAGTATAAGCCTAGATCTAGAGAGCATAGCCAGCCATTGTGATCTAAGAGGGGATATAAAGTTGATAGGGAAAACATCTAAAACTTTTCCTTCACTAGAAACTTGTTCATACCTCTGAGGTCTAAGATTGGGAGCCACTGTAATGGTTAGGGGCATCTCCCAGTTCTTGTGAAGAGTCTCCTTGAGAATATCATGCAAAGGTAGTCTGAGAAGTTCTTTAGGAGGCTCATCATAATCTAAGGTCTCCAAGTATTCAGCACTGTAGGCAGGATCACCTTCTAGCTTGACTGGTAGCTCTTTGCCCAACTGCCTAATAAATTAGGTAAAAGAAAGCTTTCAGTAGGATATTTATCCCTTGGTGGAGACTTTTCCGAGGTGGTGTGTCATAAGCCTCCATTGTAGACTCAGATAAGTCCTCAGCTGAATCAGACTCAGTTAGTCATAAAAAAGCTTTGGTGAAGAAGTGCGCCAAGAAGATCGATGCTGATGTCAAGCCCTGTGTTAATCCGATGATGATGATGATATAGGATGTGACACTCTTTCACGCTTCGAAGACCGTGAGGGAGAAAAATGTTTTCTCTTCGAAGCTCCTTAAGAGGAGCAATGCTTACTGGACTTGGAGAGTCAAGATGAGGAGGAAAAGTGATGATACCTTGATGAACTGGAGCAGGGCCTCGATGGAGAACTGGACCTGCGATAAGATGGTATGCGCTTGGATGTGGAACGTTGATGCCAGTCTGGAGACCCAGTGTTGGTACCACAGGACCTGGTGGCCTTATGCTTGGGCTGGGCTGGTACCAAGGGAGTCAATGTCGGCGTAAGGAGTTTAAACATTTCACTCACTTGGAAAAGCGCAATGAGCTTTTCACAGAAGGAAAGCAAAAGTACCTTTGGCCTTTCTGCCGGTACCATCGGTGCCTTGTCTTTGAGGGTAGCCTCGAAGAGGATGCACACCTCGATGTAGGAGAGGCAAGATGTAAGAGAGGTCATCACTTGGTCAGCATTAAGGGATTCTATGCAAGAGTGACCTGCGACACCTGTTGGGAAGCTGGTGGCTTCTTAGCGGGCTATCTGATGATGGTATCAATGTCGATGCCTTCGACGTCAAAGGTTGTGATGACTTCTCTGCTGGTGCCAATTTTTCTTGTTGAAATTTCAGCTCTTGATGGAACATTTCTGCAGGGTAGAACACTGAGTACAAGGTTCTACAGGGTGTTCCGGGCAAGGCACTGCAAAAGCACCAACTGTGGGGGTTAGTGATGGAAATTTGCCTTTGGAATCTGCAGCACTTCTTAAAACCCGTTAACGGCCAAATCATCGACAGAAAAAGCGCCTCAGCCAAATTGAACACAATGGCTGAGGAAAAGAAACGACCTCATCGGGCAAAGCCCGGAAGGAGGAAAGGAAGGAAAAAAGTTTCTTCACTTTTTTTTTAAGAAATTTAAGTAAACTTAAAATTAAGTAAAAATTAAGTTAAAAAAAGAAGAAAACGTGTGCGTGGGAAGGCAAAATGCAAAAAATTTGAACGGTGTTCAAAAATACAACTTCTTAGTTCTGCAGAAAGCTAAGAACTAAGGACCTGGGAACGGCGTCGGGCAGGAAGGCACTCGCGCATGTGCAGTGCAGGCAGTTCTGAACTTTCTCAAGTTCTTAAAGTGGCAATGCACTTTTAAAGCTGTCCATACCGGGGCTCCATGGATGACGTCACCCACATGTGAGAATATGCTGCCTGCTTGTCCTGGGATAAAGGGCAGCTCCAGGACCTTAGTTCTTCTGGCCAAGCCCTTCCTTCCAATGCAACTTCCGATTTCGCCAGAAGTTACATCAGAAGGAGGGACTTGGCCGGAAGATGATCCCGGAGCAGCCCTGTGTGCAATGTTGCCTCTTCTTCAACAAAGCTACTAGGAGGCTGGTAGGCCTACCCTAGGAAGCGCAAAGGGGCCGAGACAGGGGAATCACAGGTTTTAGGGGTTTGTTTGGTTTTTTTTTTTTTTTACCAGTTATGACCCGTTATCGGGAGCGAGGGAGGGTGTGTGGGAGCGGGGCTGTTGGACCCACGAGAGGGAGGGAGGTGGGCTGTTGGACCCTTGAGAGGGGCTGCTGGCCAGTTGTCCAAGGCCTAAGAGGGCCTAATGGGCCATGGAAAATAAAGAAAGCTTAAGTGTTGAAAAACCTGAGGAATTTCACAAGAATCATGGTACCACACAGCAGCAAAAAGGACTTACAAATAATAAATAAGGAAATTTTTGCCAAATAGTAATGCTTGAAAGACTCTCGAGATGCAAGTTTAAGACAGCTTATATAAGCATGCCCAACTTGCTCCAAAGAAAATTTGACACTGGCAAGATCTTACATAACAGCACAAGGCAGGATGATGCATAAATACACAGTTCAACACTCTAAAGTTGCAGTTTACAAGCTGATGAGAGTTTCCACATGGGCTCTGTCGGATGTCATCACCAAGTGTAAGAATCTCTTATTTTGCTTGTCCTTAGAGAATAAAAGCATCTCTCCTAAACAGCTCTGGAAGATCCTAGGGATGCTAGAAGACTGATTAGCTTCCCCCATCCCATGAAATGGGGTGACAAATTCATACATGCACACTAACAAGCAGACATATCCTTACCTGATTGACTACCTGTTTAAGGATCATGTCCCTATAATCGGCACCATTGCGTTTGATGGCAGTCATGATAAGATCACAGACACGGTAGACTGTGTCTGGAAGCTCATCTAGAAGATGGAAGCAGCCTGGTAACATAGTATCTGTAAAGCCATGCAATTCATCTTGCTCCAATGGTTCTGAATCCTGAAACTTTTCTAAGCACTTAGCTTCTTCTTCTTCCTGCTTTTCCCTTGCCTTCCGCTCCTCTTCCTCTTTTCGGCGAGCTGCCTCCTGCAATTCAAGAGATCAGTGGCAACATCAGATAAAATGAAATTGAGAAGCCATAACTACAGATATCCCATGTCTTCCCCTTAAACTAGTAAATAGCTCGGGCTTATCAATGGCAGGTTTTATAAACTTTTCTAAAAGCACTTGTGAGGAGCCATACAAGATTCTGCAAGATTTTTCGGCTGCATTAAGGACAGTCTCCTCCTGTGTTCTATGATCATGGCTCTAGATTTCTCCTTGAGCCTCTGTTTAGGTACATAACAGATATTGTAATGTATATCTAAGCTTCTCTGCACTGTACTAAACAGTTCTCCATATACTGTTGTGTAAGTCACCTTGAACCTTTGAAGGCATAGTGCGACACATAAATATCCAGATTAGATTAGATAAATAAATGCTATAAATGTTCTCAAAGTTATCATCATGGACACTTGGAAGGTCCTAGCAAGCACTACTTGAGTCCTGCTTGTTTCTATTTTTCTATTCATATGACCCTACATTAGCAATTCCCTACCCACCAACTACATCCCCTTTCGCTTTTGGGGAAGTAAATACTGTATTTTTTGCTCCATAAGATGCACTTTTTCCCCACTCAAAAGTGGGTGGAAATGTTGGTGCATCTTATGCATCGAAGATACTTTTTTTTTTTTTTTTTAAACACCCCACCCCCTACCCCATCGTACCTTTTTAATACCTGGGCCCAATACGGCTCTCCCTAGCGTCGGTGAGCGCCCGGCTGTCTTCTTGGCTTCCCCCACAGCGTCCTCCGGATTCCCCCATTTTAAGTTAATTAGGCTCGCGACGAGCGGGGCCTTACCTCCAAGCTGTTTCCTGCACCCAGCGAGAGAGGTCGCCTTCTGCGCAGTGACTGCCTTTGAGCTAATTATGGCAGCCTGAAGAGTGAACCTAGCAGGCTGCCATTGGCCTCCGAAGCATGTTGCCTCTGCCATGGTCCCGCCCCTGACGTCAGAGGAAATGTGTTCCGGAGGCCAACAGCCTGCTAGGTTCACTCTGCAGGCTGCCATAATTAGCTCAAAGGCAGTCACAGTGCGGAAAATGACCTCTTGACAGAAAGGGAGAGCTGTGTCTCCCCCGATCTCCTGCCCCAGGTAGCGAGCAAGAAAGAGCAACTGCTGGGGAGGCAATGAGAGCCTGCCAATTTTGAGGCATGCATTCGGGCCTGGGCAGAAGCTGCAGCCCTGCACTGTGAGGGCTTCTGCCACCCATCCCAGCTCAATCCAGCACCGTCTGGGAGCTGGAGATAACGACCTCATAGGGAGCAGCAGAGGTAAGGCCCCGCCCATCGTGAGGGCCCTGGCAGGACGCTGGATCTGGACACCGGGGCGGGGGAAGAGAGAGACAGAAAAAAACCTTGAAAAAAGGGCAGATGCTGGACTAGAGGACTCAAAATGTTAGCAGAAGGAAGACAGAAAGAGGGGAAAACCTGAAACAAAGGGAGGCAGAAGAGAGGGGGCAGATGTTGGACTTGGGGTTTATAGAGGGAAGAGAGAGAGAGAGACTGCAGTGATGTGGAAAGATTCTGGACCAGGGAGGAAGGAAGGAGAGAGAGAATCAGAGAAAGACCTGGAAGAAAGGAGAACAAATATTGGACATGGGGGGGGGGGGGGGGTTGGTAAGCAGAAGACAGACAGAGAGAGACCTGGACCAAAGGGGAAAGACAAGAGGCAAATGCTGGACTATGGGGGGTGCAGGCAGAAGAAACAGAGGGGGAGAGACCTTGAAAAAAATGGAGAGATGCAAGATTATAACAGAGGATGGAGAGAGAGGGAGACCTGGAACAAAGGTAGTGGTAGGTACAAAGGAAAACTGACACTGGATCTGGGGAGGGTAAGCAGAGGGAAAAGAGATAGAGACTTGGACCCAAAGGGGATGGGGCTGGATTGTGAAAGAAATGTTGGATGCAGAGTCAGAAGGAAGTCCAACCAGAAACTAATTAAATCACCAGACAAAAAAGGTAGAAACATTATTTTATTTTCAATTTAGTGATCGAAATGCGTCAGTTTTGAAACTTTATATCTGTTGTGTGTATATGAAAAATGAAAGGAAAAAATTGCATTACAATTAGTAGGGGGGGGGGACAGGGTGCAGAACCTGGCAAGGAATGTGTGATTGGGTGCAGAGCCTGGCAAGAAGTGAGGGGGGCTGGGTGCAGAGCCTGGTATATGTTAGTACACAATTTGGTTCAGAATGGGTTTTTTTTCTTGTTTTCCTCCTCTAAATCTAAGGTGCATCTTATAGTCAGATATGTCTTATAGTGCGAAAAATATGGTAATAAGATTATACTGTGCATATATGAAAAATAGATGGAAGAAATTGAATTACAATTAGTACTATTATTATGGGGGTGGGGTCAGGAGTGGATCCTGGGCGGGTCTGGGGTGGAGCCTGGTCAGGGGTACTCGGTTGATATTTGTTAGACTTACAGGATACTTGGCTTGAAGAAATTGAGAAACATTGTTCTAAAGTACAGGGGAAAGAAACAGGATTCTGCATCTAGCATTACCCTGTCTTTGGCTGCTTTCTAGCTGGCTGGAGGAGAGAAAGTATCTTCTTCCTGGACAAGAGCAATGCGAGGCTGCCACCAAAAGGACACTGAAAAGACTTACTGCTGCCCCTCCCCTTTGCCATGGATGACTGCCTCATTTTGCCTAATGAAAAACATATCCCTGCAAGTCTTAATTGGGTCTTTGTGCCATATTAAGGCTTTGTGTTTGATTATATGAACTGTTTCAAATTGGTTATGCTTTATAATCTCTATTAATTGTATTTTAATATTTCTATTTATTCATTTAAAATACTGTACTTGTAAGTGTTCTAGGCAGCTTCCATACAATATTTATAATAAAATCTTGAATACAAAAAATTAAAATTGAGTTATATAACAACTAATACTTATTACATATCTGCTGCATTATAAATGAAAAATGTACCCTTTGAAGAAATATTTCCTTCAGCACAATGAAATTTGCTCATTATATGGTTCAAAAAATTTGCAAAATTTTTAGTTCACTTGAATGACACAACAGACATAACAGATCAAGGCTCGAGGCAAACTATTCCACAGACTAGGACATGGGTGGGGAGCGAAAGCCTTTCTCAGGATTCTTAGGATTTCCCCAATGAATATGCATGGGATCTATTTGCATGCAGTGCCTCCATTGTATGCAAATAGATCTCATGCATATTCATTGGGGAAATTCTGAAAACCCTACTGGATTGTGGCCCTTGTTCCCCACCCCTGGACTAGGACCCTTTATTTTAAACATTGACAAGTGTTATACATCCAGTCATAAAACTGTATAAAAAAGGGGGAGGGGCTGGAGGAACAGCATCCAGAAAATTTGCATCAAAGGATCTTAAGGACCTTGCAGGTTGATAGATTCATAATATAGAAGCAATCAGTGGGGAAAACAAATTATTACAGAAAAGCTTGCGAGCGGTTGCCCAAATCCAGATTTTCTAGGCTTCCTGGCATAACAGGTGAGAGCCCGTGCCTCCTTGCTTGTTTATGTAGTACATTGCTACTTGATTTATTGTGAAAAGGAGGAGGACTTGAGGGTAGAGAAGATGATGAAAGGCCTTGAGGGCATAAAACATTGCTCTGAAGATCGTCCATATGAGCCCCCCAGACTTAAGGGGATGTGTGCATCGTGATGACCTTGTGATGAGGGGGCAAGTGAAAAAGCAGAGCTCTGGAGAGATTGGAAGAGGTCATCCATCGAAGTGACTGCAGAAGAGATGAGGTCACAGATATATGTTGTGAGAGACGATCCATCACCACTGAGATGCAAGGGTCCACTGAGGAGTGCGAAGATGTAGCCTTGCCAGTGGTATCACATGGACAGTGGAAGCCATGTGTCC
Organism: Geotrypetes seraphini; assembly: GCF_902459505.1. Classification (NCBI taxonomy): domain Eukaryota; kingdom Metazoa; phylum Chordata; class Amphibia; order Gymnophiona; family Dermophiidae; genus Geotrypetes; species Geotrypetes seraphini. The sequence goes on from NC_047084.1 coordinate 454,887,387, forward strand.
TAGAACCATCATGTGCCTGGCAAGATATGGATTGAAAAGGAAGTAGTTGCTGACACAGATGGATGAGAGCCTGAAGGCGATCTTGAGGAAGAAACACTCTCATGAAAGTGGTGTCTAGGATTTCCCCAATGATCAACCAGTTGTCCAGGTAAGGGAAGACTTGAAGGCTGTGTGATCGGAGAGATGTGGCCTCTACAATTAAGGCAATTTGTGAAAACTTTGGGAGATGCCAGGCCAAAGGGAAGGACCTTGTATGACACTGATTGATTTGGAAACGGAGGCACTGCCTGGAAACGGAATGAATTGGAATATGTGTGTAGGCTTCCTTGAGATCCAGAGAGCATAGCCAGTCGCTCTGATTTAGGAGAGGATAAAGCAGGGTGAGGGATAGCATCCTGAATTTCTCCTTGACTAGAAATTTGTTGAGAGCTCTGAGATCCAGGATGGGTCTCAGTCCTCCCATCTTCTTGGGAACTAAGAAGTAACAGGAGTAGAATCCCTGCTTCTGCTGATTGAGGGGAACTTCCTCGATGGCATTCAGCAGGAGAAGGGATTGAACCTCCTGCAGATGAAGGGAGGACTATGCAGGGTCCAAAACATACTTGTTTGGAGGATGGTCTGGTGGCAGGGTGTGAAAATTGAGTGTGTAACCCTGACGAATGATAGTGAGGACCTAGAGATCTGATGTTATGAGCTCCCAGTGAGCAATAAAGAACTGGAGACAGCCTCCGATGGGCTGAGGCAAAGTCTGCAGAATGATGACATTGGCTATGCTCTGAAGAAACATGTCAAAAAGGCTGTGTAGGCTTTTGGCGTGGCAGTCTGTTTTCGCTGTTGACGTGGTTGCTGCTGTCTCTGTTTCCTTAGTTGAGGCGGAGCAGGGGTCAAAGGTCTGCAGCAAACCTTCTCTGGTATGAAGAAGCTGGTCTGAAGGGATGAAAAATAGGAGGCTTCTTTTTGGGCTTTACCAGTGTCCCATCTTGTCTCATGAGCAGACAATTTCTGGGTACCTGTGTCCATGGAGGCACCAAAAAGCTCATCCCCCAGACAAGGTGCATTGGCTAACCTGTTTTGATGGTTGATGTCTAGTTCAGAAACTCAAAACCAGGCCAGATGCCTCATGGTCACTGACATTGCTGCAGCACGTGAGGTAAGTTTGAAAGTATCGTAGGTTGAACAAACCATGTACTTGCAAGCTGGAGCAGATCAGAAAAGAAATGTTGAAAAGCGTGAAGCTTACGTTCTAGAAGATATTTTGGAAACTTGTTTGACGAAATGCATCATTTAGATGGAGAAGTGAAAATTGTAGTTGTCAAACCGGTCCACAGCCTTTCCCTCTCTGCCAGGGGGCACAGAGGCATAGACACTAGCCCCTGAAGATTTCTTTAAAGTTGATTCCACCAGGAGAGACTCATGTGGAAGCTGTAGTTTGTCAGAGAATCCAACTTGCGAGGAGCCACAGGGATGGTAAGTGGATTTCTAGATTTTTATAGAAAGTTTCCCGTAAAATGTCATGAAGGGGAAGCTTGAGAAGTTCCTTGGGTGGTTGATCGTAGTCCAAGGCATCGAGAAACTGTTTAGATCTTTTAGAGTCAGTTTCCAAGGGAATGGACAAGATCTCAGACATTTTCTGTAGAAACCAAGAGAAAGATGATTTTTCAGACACTACAGAAGCCTCTTGAGAAGAGTGGTGAATGGATTTGTCATCTGAAGAACCTTCCTTGTCAGTTAGAATAAGGTCTTGTTCAGAATCTCCCTAGAGGTCTGAATCCTGAGTTGTCCGGGATTGGTGCCAAGCACTCAGTGACGAAGGCTTGAGATGTTTTAACTTCTTTAGTGCCTTTCCTGAACGCACCGACATCATCTAAGGTGACGTATAGGCTGAAGACGACTGGTGTTGGCGAATCATCGGTGTCGGTTTCTTAGTGAAACGTGGCGGTACTGATGTAGACTTATTTGCAGGTGCAACTGGTGTCGAGGTTTCAGACCGGACTGGCACCGGGGGAGTCGGTGTCGACATGGACAGAGTTGAGTCGGCACCAGCAGTTGGAACTGCTCACGTAATTCCTCTTATAGCAACTCAAGCCGGTACTGGGCAGACTTGCACGGTCCGAGTCTGTATATGGGCATTTGGTGGAGGATGGGCTGGGGAGGGCTTCAATGGCTGGGAGAGTATAGATGGGCTGGAGTAGGTTATAACGGAGATTTCGGCAGTAGGAACCCAAGCACAGTACCGGGTAGAGCTTTGGATTCTTGCCCAGAAATAGCTAAGAAGAAAAAATTTAAAAATTTAAATTGAATCAGGTTGGGCAGACTGGATGGACCATTCGGGTCTTTATCTGCCATCATCTACTATGTTACCTATTCCCATTATTCGTCCCTGCAGAAGAGAGGACTCTCAAGAACCGCCTTATTCAGCAATGGAGGGAGATTTGACACCGGCCAATCGACAACGCACCAATCGACATTGGTGGAACCATTGTCAGTGTTGAACACTTCAGTGGGTAAGCTGGCTATAGATAATGACACGGGGAAAAAAATCTGTTCCCGTCACTGCCCCATCCCCGGCCCACCGTCCCCTTCACCGCCCCGTCACCGCCATTCCCTCCACCGTCCCCGTCCCCGCAGCATCCATATAAGCTTTAGTACTGCATTATTTAGCTTATTCTTATAAATCAAAGTTCTGGCTGCTGAACTAGAGAAAGAGAAAGGGCTTTGTTTATAAATTTTTATCAACACAAAAAATAAATAAATAAATAGAATTTATTTTTTTCTACTTTTGTTGTCTGGTTCTGCTTTCCATATCTTCTCATTCAATTCCTTCCATCCACTGTGTGTCTTTTCTCTGCGTCTTCCATTTGGTGTTACTGTGCCTCTCCCTTCACCCCCCCCCCAAATTGGTCTAGCACCCATCTTCTTCCCTCCGCTCCCCCATAGGCTGGCATCTGTCTTCTTCCCTTCCAGCGTCTTCTCCCCAATCTGTCTTCCACATTTCCCTTCAGGGTCTGTTCCTCTCTACCCTCTTTCAATCTCTGTTCTATTCCTATCTACCACCACCCTTCCCTCCCTCTATCACCATCTGTTCCTTTCTACCACCCTTCAGCTCCTCTTACTTGGCTTATCTACCTCCCTCCCTCTTATTTTCGTGGCACGTTACAATGTAATTTGTGTAAGCCGCTGGAACCTGCGAGCTCGGTCCCTGTCCCATCCCCACAAACCATCTCGCTTCTGTGTTCCTATTTTCCCCATTTCTAATATCTCCCCTATGTATCTGGCATTGACCCCCCCCACCCCCCGTGTCCATATACCATCCCCATGGCATGTCTTCTTTATGTCTCTGTCTCTATGTCCCAAGCACATAATTTCCCCTCTTTCTGTTACCTTCCCGTGTCCAGATTTCCCCTCTCTTCCTCTTTCACACCAATGTGTCTCTTCTCTTCAACCCTATCTAGCTTCTTTCCCTCATTCTTCCCCCCCCCCTGCTTCCAGCATCTGGCTCACCTGCCTGTCCTCCCCTTTCTTTCCTGCTATGGGTTTCTTTCTTTCCCTCTTCATCTCCTTGGCCCAGAATCTTTTTCCCTTTCACTCCCTCCTTCCTAGTGTGAGCCGGGAACAAGCGCGATTGCGTGGTCCAGCAGCCCCACCCGATCGCGTTTAGCCAGCTCCCTCCCCTCCACCTCACCTTATATGCCGAGTTTGCCGGTTTCTTTTTCCCGCGCGAGTTGATCAATCTTCTCCTCTCCTGCAACTTCCTGTTTCCGGTTGCGTCAGAGGAGAAGATTGATCAACTCGCACAGCCACACGTGCGCGTCTTTTTAAACGCATGCGGCTCGGGAAAAAGAAAGCCGGCAAACAGCATATAAGGTGAGGTGGCGGGAGGGAGCTGGTTAAATGCTGCGATCGGGCGGGTGGGGGCTGCTGGATCGCGCGATCTTTGATGCCTCACTGCGGAGACAAGACCATTCACCGCTCCACGGGGCGGTGAATGGCCTTGTCTCCGTCCCCGCAGTGACTACTATTTTTTTTCCCCCGTTTCGGCGACTAGCCGCGGGTAACAACCACCGTGTCATTCTCTAGCCGGCTAAGAAGCCTTCCCCCACCCCTCTGGACTTCAGGTCAAAGCAGCAGTGAGTCAAGTCAGTGAGGCCAGCAGCGTGCTAGATTTTAAAAAGAAATGGGATATGCATGTGGGATCTCTAGCGGGGTGAAGTTCTGAGGGTGGGTCATTAGCGTGGGCAGACTTGATGGGCTATGGCCCTTTTCTGCCGTCATATTTTATGTTAGGTTTCAGGATGGTGCTCGGACCCCAAGAACTGGAGACACCAGTGATGTGGGTCAGTCACAGAGATGGGACGAGCACAACGTCCACACCTTTTGAAACCCTTCTGTGGGTGGGACATTGAAGGGAAGACAACCTCGGCTAAATTAAAATCCGAGGCCAAGGTGGTCGAATAGGCCCCCACCAGGCTGAACCCGCCCGTGAAAGGGAAAACACAAAAATTTTACTTTTTTTTTTTTTAAATGAAAAACTTAACAAATAAAAACAAAACTGACTGAAAAGTTAGAGATCCACAAGAGTGGGAAGGCAGCGAAGAAAAAATTTCAACAGCCGTTGAAAAAGGCGCGTCTTCTTAGCTCGGTGGAAACTATGAAACTGAGGAACCGTGCTCCCTACGTTGGGCGGGAAGGCACTTGCGCATGCGCAGTTTGGACTATCACAAACTTTCTAAAATTTCTAAACTTTTAAGTGGTCCATACCGGGGCTCCGTCGGTGACATCACCCATGTGTGAGAATATGCTGCCTGCTTGTCCTGGGATAAACTCAACTACCATGAATAAATAAGCGCAGTAGTTAGAAGTTTTCATAGACTGTGTAGGATTAGATCTTTAGCTTCATTTCTTGATACAGGTTCCTTGAATATCGTAATTCATTCACTGGTAAGTTGGATATCTGCAATTCATTATACAAGGGTACAGCAAACCCAGGACCTCTCGCACACAAAGCGAGAATCATACCATTAGATGAACAAGCCATTTGGCTGCTGTGCTGTGGAAGGTGTGGTGATAGAAGCAGGTAATTTCCCTGTAGTTTCTGTGCCTACACTGGGGAAATCCCGTGTGCCTGGTAAAATGAGAATTTCTTGAAAACAGCAGGCCTATCCTAGCAAAGATGATTTTGATACATCGACCTCTGGGTTATGGGCCCAGCACGCTTCCGCTTTACCACTCTGCTCCCTGAAGATGGTGCTTTCTGGCCGGCCCCTCTGTCTCGCTCTTCTTGCAGAAGAGAACACATGAAGTTGACTAAAATGGTCTGTGGTCTTTGTCGTAAAGTGTATATGGGGACAGACCTAAAGATCTCAAAATGTGTACTTTTGAAGAAAGACAATAGAGGGGCGATACGATACAGATGTTTAAATACCTAGGTGGCACGAATGCATCAGAGGCGAGCCTCTATCATTTGAAAGGAAGCTTTGGAATGAGGGGGTGTGGAAAGAGATAGATTTGGAAAAACCTGAGAAAAACTTCTTGATGGAAAAGGTGACGAATTCATCGAACGGCTTCCAGGTTGCAGTTGGCACTGACGAAAAATGTATCTGAATTCTAGAAAGTTTGGGACTAGTAGGAGAGTAGATGTCACAGATAGATGGAATAGGCTTATGGTCTTTTCCCACCTTCCCTTTTCTAGGTTTCTAGAACTATTGCTTTGTAGTGCCATTGCTGTACCCTATTGCCACCCTTTGTCTTTTCCTTTTCTTTACACTTACTTACCATCTGACACAGAGTGAGGAGGAGGTGGTGTAGAACTAGTCCCAATCATGCTAAGCAACAGATCCAATCACCAACTGCTATGTGCAAGATACTGGCTTGCTGAATAGTTCATTTCAGAGCAGACTGGGAACTGGATTAGCCACTCTTGGAAACAGGACACTGGGCTAGAAGAACCTTCGGTCTGTCCCAGAATAGCAATTCTTATTTTCTTATGTTCCTCCAAAACTGTCACTACGGTGAGGAGGAAGTTGTGACGATACTGAGGAAACCATTACAGGAGGTGTTGCCATGACACAAATAGAAAATTAAAGAGAAAATAAACCTAGTAAAAATATTATGTACTTACCCTGGTAAGCTCTTTTCCAGTAGATAGGTGAGACATTCTAGACCAGGGGTAGGCAATTCCGGTCCTCAAAAGCCACAGGCAGGTCAGGTTTTCAGGATATCCACAATAAATATGCATGAGAGAGATTTGCATCTCTCACATGCAAATCCATCTCATATATATTCATTGTGGATATCCTGAAAACCTGACCTGCCTGTGGCTCTCAAGGACTGAAATTGCCTATCCCTGTTCTAGACAACAGGGTTATTTCCCCATACTCGCATGCTCTACAGAAGGAATCCACTCTGGATCTTTCACTCTGGCTCTGCAGCACTTCATTGATTGGTTTAGCATCCTCTATAGTCATCCTCTATAGTCAGTACCCAAGTACTGAGAGGTACCCACATATGTGAAATAGAGGCATCTGTAATAACAGGCTAAACAAAGTGTTCTGCTGAAAGTAATGAAACAGTATCATTAACCACCAACACAGGCTCAAAGGAGCGCAACACAACTCCCCAACAAAAAGAACATATATACAAATTATTTCCAACCCACAAGGGCTGTGTGAGTCTCAAAGAAGCAGAATGGAGAAGCATAAACAAATTGTAAACAGGTGCAGAAAGGACAGGGTGGGGAGTCTAGAAGGTCTTACCTATCTACTGGAAAATAAATTAGCAGAGTAAGTGCATAATCTCTTTTTCCAGTGCAATAGGTGAGACATTCTAGACAATAGGAAAGTACATATAGCTAGGGTGTGCTTGCTGTGCTGGCCCTTAAGACAGAGGACTCGAAGGCTGAGTCCTGTCTTGAAGCAACATCCACTCTGTAAAACATGACCAATGTAGAGAAGACCATGTTACAACCCCACAAATCTCCTCAGAAGACAGATTTAGCTTCGGACCATGAAGAAGCCACACTCCTAGTAGAAAGTGCCTTGACAGAAAGAATGTAGGCTGACTAAATGTCCCTATGGATCCATCTGGAAATCGTGAACTTTGAAGAGGGAGCACCTCACTTAATTGAATGAGTCAGCAAAAACAGATGGTCAGAGAGGTGAAACTCATTAGTGACCTCCAAATTAACACAGAAGAACCCTGCGTACAACCAGTTTCTTCAACAGGCGGTCCTGAGTCGAGGAACCTGTTGGCAGAAAGGAAGGCAAACACACTGGCCAATGAACATGAAAAGCCGAAACAGCCTAGAGAGATTGAGAAGCATCTGAAAGGAGGCCAAAAGGAGCCTAGATAAAGCTAGAGAGCACCAGGCTAAGGCCCGCGGCAGGAATAGGATGGACAACCAGCTGTCTGACATAATGGACGCCCTGCAAGAATGGAGCGACATCAGGATGAGTCACCAAAGAGGACCAACTGTCCAAGATTCTAAGTAAGAGAGCTTGGCTACTGGGACCCGCAGAGAAGCCGCTGTAAGGCCAGTATCTTTCCAATGGGAAGGAAGAATCAGTGAGATTGGAGATGAATACGGATCCACCTGGACTTGGACGCACCAATAGTGGAAGGCCATCCATGCCGTAGTGTACATCAATCCCCTGGATAACTTCTTAGACTGTAGAAGAGCCTCAACACCAAGGGCAGAACATCTCATATGCCCGAAGGACGCATGCTCAAGAGCCAAAGGCCCCAGAACTAGCATGGCAACTGGACTCTGCTTGAAAGGGTCCAAAGCACTTAGCCCAAAGCTGCGACCCACATGCCCGCATGATGAACTTGAAGTCACCAGCATAATGCACCAGGTTGAACCAGGATCCTCTGAAAGACATGGTCAACCAACAGCCCAGGAGTAAAAACAGACAGAAGAGAGCTCTTGCTGCCAGAATTGAATCAGCGCGTTGAGCCCTCTGCTTCCAGATTCAGATCTTCGACGGAAGAAAAGCACATTCCGGAATCATAAAGTGGCCATGAGATGGATGCGGAGACTCTACCAATGCTCCACAATCATCTTAAATGCCTGTGGGAACAGGATCCACTTGCCTGGATCTTGAAACCATCTGCTGAGGAGGTCAGCTTGCATGTTATCTACTCTCGCCATATGCACTGCTGTCAACACCAAGAGATGATGTTCTGCCCAAGAAAAAGAAGGCGGGCATCCTGAGCCAAAGGAGTGCTCTTGGGCCCTCCCTGGTGATTAACATAGGCTACTGCCATCACATTGTCAGAGAAGACCCTGACCCCTTGGCCCTCTAAAATCTTCAGCAATCTCATCAAAGTCATACCAATAAGTTCTAGGCAGTTCACATCAAGAAAAGCTGAACAGTCGGCTGATGGACCACTTTCTCTGCATCTGAACCCTCATCTGAGCCAAACACATGCTGAAGATCCAGAATAGGCCTCCAATCATTGGAGCCATTCTTTGGCATGCTAAAGTATACAGACTATATGCTTGAGCCCAACAACTCGCACGCGACACCGACTCTATAGCTTGAATATCCAGCAAGCACTGAACAGTAGACTGGACTCTGAGCACCTTATCTGGTTGTCCAGATGGAGAAACAACAAGCCGTCTGATGGAGGCTAGGAAAATTCCAGATTATATCCTGATCAAATAATGTCCAAGACCCGCTGGTCTGCTGTAATGTGCACCCATGCAGGCAGAAACTCCAAGAGCCAGCCCCCTATCCTCAGAGGAGATTGTATCTTTCTGGTAGATTGTGCAGGGTGGGTGGCAGAAGGTTGTGAACATCTGTACCTCGCATACCAACCTTGGGAGCTCTGGGGAAGTCTCTGTGACATGGAATGTAGAGGTCTGCACGGGAAAGGGGATCGCGGGAGTCCCGCGGGAATCCCCCCTAACCCACGGTACTCCCACGGGGACCCCCCTCTGGCCCACAGGACTCCCACGGGGAGCCCCTTCTAGCCAAAGGGACTCCCACAGAGATGGAAGGCTTTGGGAGCAGGGTTCATCCATATAATATAATGGACACGTCAGCCTTACTAAAAGAGGGGGTTTATAAGTAAATTACCTGAACAGAAAACAAAAAAAGGGTTCCACCAAAGAGATTCCACAAGGAAAACAGCAGCGCAAACACAAAAGAAACTGTGGAATTGATGATCCTGTCAGAAGTAATTGCTGCTTTTTATGGGGACGGGCGGGGATGGAGGTAATTCCTTGCGGGGATGGGTGGACGGAGAGGATCCTAATGGGGACGGGTAGGGACAGAGAGGATCCTGGCGGGGATGGGTGGGGATGGAGAGGATCCTGGCGGGGAAGGGCGGGATTTCTGTCCCCGCACAACTCTCTAATGGAATGTGCATACTGTCTGAAGCCACAAAAATTAGAACACCCAGAATCCCTGAAGGGTCTGTGTCTTCTATCAGGCAGGGACTTTGAGCGACAGTCCATTACAGAATCCATGAGAACCTCCAGGCCTGTGCCAAACAATAACTTAAGAGAAAGCCTCGCTAAAGTCACCAAGGAAACCCACTGGTTACCGGTAAACCACATAATCACTTATAAAATTGCCTTACTGACACATAAGATATTAGTAAACAAAGCCCCAGCATTTTTAGAAAGATTTTTAATACCATACAATCCTGTAATATCTATTAGATCAGAAGAAAAATCCCTGCTGGTAACTCCCTCACTAAAAATTATTTATTCAAGGAGGGATTCAATCTTTTCTGTTACAGCTCCCCAAATTTGGAACTCAATATAAGAGAAGAAAAATTACCTACTAAATTTAAAGGCCTACTAAAAAGCTGGCTGTTTAAGGACGCCTTTCACTGATCCTTTTCATAATCACATTATCTCATTCCCTGGAATTTATCTGGACAAGGAACACTGTTAAGTAGAAATTAAGTGGGTACCGTTCCCCAACCTTTTGTTTCCTTACCCTTCCTTTTTATTTATTTTCGAATTGTATTTAATCCATTTTTCCCCCCTCCTCTTCATCAGTGTTTTTACGTCATAATTGTCTTTAATGTCCTGTTTGTTGGAAATTTTTTATTTTTTCTATTTTTAATTTTGTAAATCGCATTGGATTTGGATACTGCGATTATATCAAATATTTTTAATAAACTTGAAACCTGGAAGTGGAAACACCAGCCCATTGCCTGACCCAGATAATTTGGCGGGCCAAAAAGGAGAACACCTGACCAGAGCATTCGGCGGGCCAAAAGGAAGAATGCCGACACCTTTGCCAGCACTGTCAAAAGATCATACGTCATCTGCTATATAAAGTGTCACAGTCAGCAGTAGCTGTGGAGAAGACTCCACTGCATCAGTCTCCAGCATGCGCATCCATGAGACACAGGCGCATGCAACAAAAGGCGTCACCACAGCAGCTCTGATACCCAAATTGGCTGCTTCAAAACATTTCCCGATAACCACAGTCACACAGCGATCCTGCATAGCTTTCAACAAAACACCTCCTGCACTGGGAAGAGAGGTGTGTTTAGTCACTTGTGCCACCAAGGAATCCACCTTGGGCAGCTCCAAAAGCTGTTGACACTCCTGCAGCAGGTGATACAAGTGGGACATAGCTCTAGCACTCTTCAAATACCTTCTAGAGCAGGGATCTCAAAGTCCCTCCTTGAGGGCCGCAATCCAGTCGGGTTTTCAGGATTTCCCCAATGAATATGCATTGAAAGCAGTGTATGCACATAGATCTCATGCATATTCATTGGGGAAATCCTGAAAAGGAGGGATTTTGAGACCCCTGTTCTAGAGAATCAAACTGCTCAGAGACCATAAAACTCATATCCAGATGCCAGGCAAAGGTCGCCGAATGCGAACGTCCACTACAAAGCATTGAAGGAGCCGGCTGAGTGGCTAAGCTCAATTCCTACAAAGATACAGTAGTAAGAACAGGAAGAGCAGCAAACTTGATTAAGCATAGGACAGCAGGATCACCACCAGGATCCGGAGTCCCCAAAGGATCCAAGGATCCAGCACAAAAGCCTGGAACCTCCGATCCAGGAAGGGATGCACTGTCAAACAAGGAATCAGAGAGGTGAGGACCAGCAGCCGGATTCCCCAAATCAGGAGCAAGTAGATCAACAGCCGGATCAGGTGAAGGCAAGAACATGCCCGAAGGCACCACGCCATCCAAAAACGCCCTGGGAGGGAAAGGAGACTGCTCAGGAGAAGGACATGATTTTTTTTTTTTTTTTAAACTCTGGCTACAAAACCTCATGATTTTAGAGAAGGTGTCCAGCTCCTGGGGCATAGAGTCACCCTTCGATGACTTAAATTTGCGTGTATTAGACTGCGGAGAGTCTGCAGCCAGGCTGATTGAAGAACCAGCCGTGCCAAGCCCCAAAAGTAATGGAGGCCACCCTGCTGGGCTGGCTGAGCATCTTTTCATCTGCTTCTGAAGGGGGAAAGCTAAGTCAGTCACTACAGCCCTCCCCCCCAGCAGTGCCATGTGGCACACAGATGCTTTAAAAGCACTAAATTTGCACAATCCAGGATGAATTCATATGCGGAGACCCCCAAGGACTACATCCCAGCAGTTCTCCAGGCAACAATCGCAGTTTTGAAAAAGAAGGGAGAAAAAAAAAAAAAAGATTGCTAAAAATCCAAGATGGCCACCGGCACCAAATTCATACCAAAAACGCAATATTTCTCACACTTCCCAAAGTCCAATAACGGCGATTTTAGGATATTTCAGGAGGGGGGACATGCAGTTAACTCAGAGAATCCAACTTTTTAAACTTTCCCCAACATCTCACAGAAGCTGTCAGCTCCTTGTACTCACTGTGACCTGGTACACTGGAATACACCTGCTCACAGCTCTTATTCAGTAGCTGTAGAAGAATTCACTGTCACAATGCTGGGAATGCTCTCACAAAGCTGATCAGTGGGCTGCCATTCAGACTCCACTGTCTGCCTCCACCCCAGCGGACCACCGGATGCGCACCAGGACGGGAAGAGGCGTGAAAATGCAGCCGGCCCGCTGCAGAACACCGCTGAGCCCCCTAAGCATGACTAATAGTCTGCACTCGACCCCTGCTTAACAGAAGGTGAGACTACTTCAGAGCCCTGAGCCCTGGCCCTGAGCTCCAAGGAAAACTATGCAGACTGGTTAACAGGTACCCAAAGGGATCAGCCTATCAGCTACAGACTGAAGTCTGTGAACTCTCAAGCAGTCAGAGCTCCAAAGTTGCTTCAAATGCGAAATTATCCAAAAAAGGGGATGAAATGACATCAAATTTAAAACAATAAAATGGGGAGAGCAGAACACATAGCTGCAGACATGCGAGCAGAAGGAAAGGCTGTAGAGGATGCTAAACTGAACAGTGAAATACTAGAAAGGCAGAGTGAAAAATCCGGAGTGGATTACTTC